>NC_136526.1:34400234-34850234 GCF_053919585.1 Euprymna scolopes
GTGGTACACCATCAATCAACATGGTCTGAGGACTTATGATTTTATCTATTTGTCCTCTGCAAAATTTTTTACCCAAACACAGTCTCCCACTTGATATGATGTATTGACAATGTTAACCACTGATGGTGTGACATCAATTCCTTTTACACGCTGTTCATAGCAGTAAATCCCATTAGCTGGTGAATTTCAAGCAGGGCACCACATTCAAAAAAGACAGCTCTCAACTGTCGTATAATGCTAGATGCATCCTGTCGTGTCAACAGACGCCATATCGTGAAACGTGTCGGGCCACAATCTTTCAAGATCAAAAAATGCTTGCCCTCATAATGCGTTACATCCATTCCTACTTGATACCAGTTGTCCTCCACCTCAAGCTTCCCTTTTTGCCATTGGGACGGTGTCGGATCAATTTGCTGACACTCTTTACACAAGCGTATACCTGCCTTGATTGATGCTCTTGTAGTTGAAGGACACACTCTTCGGACAAAATATGTTGTCCTCCGAATTCCGGGATTTCCACTCTGCTTATGTATTGTACGGATCTGGTCAGGTGTTAATTGATCTGTTACGGCTCTTTGGTACTCTAGTCAAGCTATCAGCCAAATTCTGCATCGACGAAACTAAGGTAATGTCCACCTGCAAACTGTATTCGTCATCTATACGCTTTATTATTGCCAGTCTCCTATGTACTAACATCTCACTTGCAGCTCTAGTCTTAACTCGAGCCTTTCCAGTTATGGTGTCGGTCAACCAGTGGTAGACACACAATGAGTCAGTGTGGAGATGCACAACCTTAGCCTGCCATTGCAATGCAAGATTAAGCCCTTTTAACGTAACATCAAGTTCTGCCAAATTTATATGCTGAGCATCATTTTTCAGCCGAAGCCAGCATGAATCTTCCACAACAGCACCCAATTGTTCCAACTCGACACCTGTAGCCAGTGAACTTGCGTCAACCCATGCATTCAGTTCGTTTCCAGATACTTGCCACTCACCCCTGGCAGGGTCGTTCCTATGTACTCTGGACAACGTTTCAGTCATCATTTGCTGGAGAGAATCATCATCCACCATGTCGTCCCATCCTTTGGTTACTGCAGTTACTTGTCTTTTTAACACTCCTGTTGCTGATCGGAGCCATCCACAGACAGGTAGATGCCCTACTAATTTACCACAAATAGAAAACACAATGCATCTTATTAATACACTGGGTAACTCTGGAATCGAACTCCCCTGCTTCTATTGCAAAGTATTGCCCTCTTCCCAGACCTCTAAGCCTAACATGGACACCCCATCCTTTAGGTGCTTAGGGTCTTTGATTATTAACCCAAATGATTCCAGTTTTATTCGAACCACATCTGCAGACATTATATCCTCATTAACGTAGATGTCAATGTAAGCTGAAGCAGCTTTTGCCATGGTCTCATCCTGCATCAAAACAGTTTTAATAATAGTTGTCATTATTAAGGGTGCTACATTCAGGCCAAAACCTAAACGTGTCAAACAATATCGTTTTCCCTTGATTATCACTGCCTGAAATGGCCATAATGACTCATGGACACGTATCTGCAGGTAGGCTCTCTTCAAATCCAGCAGTGCTACATTACTCCCTTTCTGATGCCACTCTCTTAGTTTAGCAGCGCACACGTCTGCGTTTCCAGTGAAAGCATCAACATGTTGATTCAATTCTTGGTAATCCATTATGGGCCGAATTTTGTCTTTAGTAGGTTGTTCAACAGCCATGAGTGGAATTAATCCTTTGGGTGGTCCCAGATGTTCCTGTGGGTACAGTATAAACCATCTGTTATCAATCCACATCTGAAGTTCTATTGCCCTATTCTTCGTGGAAAATGCATATTCTGGAATGATGTTGCACAGCCGATCTGGTGCCTGGCTCATAGTCCATTTCCACTTTGCAGTCCACGCCTTTTCGTTGTTGTCAAATGTAGCACAGAAGTCCTTTTCTTCAATAGACATGTTTGCACAGACTTCTTTCCCTTCTCCAAACATTACACCTCCAGTCGCTGTGATTATGACGCCTCCTAGTACTTGTATTGCATCAATTCCAATCAACATGTCATAGCAAGGGGTTTTTCTTGCATCACCAGAATGTCAACTTTGGCTGTAACAGATCGTGACTGTCCCTTCACCACAACATGCTCGCGATAAACCATTGATCATCATCATACCGACTGGTTGCTCCCGCCACATCTGACAGTAATGTGGACTAACTATAGACCGGGAACACCCCGTGTCTATGAGTGCTGAACACTGCATATCGTCAATTTTAATGCCAATGACCGGTAATCCTGTGTTTATTGGTTAGCAAGGGGCAAGGGTGGCGATAGTCCCTTGCCCCCAATGTCGTTTCCCGAACAGTTGCGTGATATGTGCTCAAACTTATTGCAGCGATAGCATTGTACTGTTCTCTGTGCTCATGGATATATACACCTCCTATCACTCCGACACTCCTTAGCAAAATGATTGGCCTCCCCACATTTCAGCACACTGGGCCTACACGCTTATTACTACCTGGGAGAGAATCTACATTGCTTCCATGCGGTTTGACTGTTGCATGTTGAATACTAGTTGCTGCTGCAATTTGCTCCTGTTTCTTACAGATGTTTTGAGCTCGGGCTAATAACTCGTCTGTTGTCAATTCATCAATCCGTGATGATGCCCGCAACAGTTTAATGATCTCCTCAGGTAAGCCTACTAAAAAGGCACAGCTTAATATCTTGTCGTTGACCCCACGAAATGATATCGATAACTTTCATAGGTCGGCTAGGTATACGTCAACCGTTTTCTTGGAGTGAAGTCGCCGGCTCGTGAACTGTTGCCATGCAACAAACGGATCTATACCAAATGTTGTATACAGGCTTTGCTTGATTTCATCATCGAGTTGCTGGTAGACTGCATAGGCCCCTCCGGTTAACCTCACAGGAATGACTGTGTCTGGTTCTTTAATTCTGTACAGTTTACAGATCGATGACAGATGGTCCAGTGGTAGATCCGTCAAACTCAGGTATCAAGCGAAAGTCGAATCTGTCCATTTTCTGCTTTTTGAGTCACTGCACACTGAGAGCAGAACTAGCTTATAATTCAATTGGTTTTGATACCTCCAAATTCGAAGCTATCTCTTTACAACCCTTCCTTTTCATAACCTTTCATACTTTTATAAATCAGTGTCCATTTTCTCTAGGCTGTTTTTGAACCCAGTTAACGATGGGTTCTTTTGCTAGTATATTATAATTCAATAACTTGAGTGTTATTTCTTCTGCCCTTCACACAAATAATTTCCTGGGTAGGTTTGACACTGTCCAAATTTCCAACTTCCAAACTTCTGTATACGTAACACACCTTCTCTCAACTCCAAACGCACTGCTGATTCAACTTATTTCTTCAAAATCCAACTTCAGAATGAACGTACCCTCTAAAAAATCAACCCTCTTTTATCTTCAACCAGGAGCATCTCATCTACATATCAGGTGGTAACATTGCAGGCATATAAAGAGATGAGGCAGCTATTTTTGTTTCTTCTTCATTCATTTCATTCCACAACCAACCTGTTGAATTATCCACACATGCTAGTTAGATAAGTCACGCATTTCCCTATATATATATATATATATATATATATATATATAGCAAACTGCACTAGGGATGATTTTGACATCGATAACCATTGGAAATGCATAGTTTTTTTATTATGTTCCTAAAGTTTAAATCCAATGATTTACAATATACAAAACGGTTTGGAGATGGGAATTATGTAGATAATGCCATCCTGCACTCTCACTAAAATCCTCATACAGAAAACACCTTGACAATTTCTCTGTTCATTCTTTAATTTGTGTACAAGCATTAGACCATCTATTTTTCTCTTATAAGGAAGCCACCACTTATCAAGGCTCGAAGGCTACTTTAGGATAAGTGTTAATGAATATAAAGTGATAGCGTAGTAATTTTTAATGATGAAAATTGGTTAGAATTTTATTAAGGTGATGGCTCAACAAGAAATTGTTTAGATTTAAGCATAAATATACACTGGGTATCAAATTATTAACAAGTTTACATTTTTTTTAAATATTTAAAGAACGAGTTAATAAAAATCTATGAAACTGAGAAAATGCTTACAATACTATTTAAAGCATCAAAACTAGCAGAAGATAGGAATATCTGTTGACTTCAGCTTGTCAAGTTATTAACAAGGTTGAGAAAAAAAACAATATACCCATAACTTGTTTATTGAAATAATTTTCAAACATTAAATGAACTAGGGAAAATGCTTAGAACACAATAATTACATAGCAATTTCTACGTTGACATAATTAGTAGGGGATATGTGATAATCTTTTATTAATGACTTGTAAAAGACGTTGCTTCACAGAAGTAGTAAATTTTGTGATTTTGTAAAGTTATTCCTCACAATACCTCTTGGAGAGCATCCTACAACTCATCTTTGCTCTTAAATTGGCATCCACTTGCATAGAGTTGTTGCTTCATGATACTCCAAAGCTTCTCAATTGGGTTCAAATCTGGTGAATTTGCAGGCCACTCCATCTTCTGTCACTCAGAGAACCCCAGTTGTTGCAAATACTCTTTACTTTTGTTTGCTGCATACGAGGGAGCATTATCCTGCATAAAAATAATGGCTTTTCTGAACGTCAACCTTTGCTTCTTCAGCCATGATTCAAAGTGCTCCTTCAGAAAAGCCATGTAAGTATTTGACGTCATTTTTACGCCTTCTGGGACTTCATGGGCCAACTAAAGTACCTCTGATAATCTCAGCCCAAATCATTATCCGACCACCACCTTGTTGGCTCCTTAAATGCTGATGACAATGTCGTCCATTCAGGACACATCCTTTGTTCCAGCCATCTGGACCATCAAGAGTGACACACACTTCATCTATGAACAAAATTTTAGAAAAATCCGTTTTCATGTTGTCCTCTGCCCATTTCAGTCGGTTTTGTATGTGATGTTGCTTACCAGACTTTGCCGCTTCTTTCAGAAGGCAACATCGAGTACGTTTTGAGACATTCTTCAATCTGGCTTGGTCAAAGACTTCTCAACTTGTCTGCCCAGGGTTCTTAACAACTTCATTTTTTATTTGGAGTAGAGAACGGTGTGAAACAATTCTAGATTTACCTTTATCAGCTCTCTTACATACTTTTGTAGGGTTCTTGACAAAGTTCTTCACAGTTTGATGATATCTTCCTATCATTTTCGATATTTTGAGGATAGTTTTACCTTTTGCTAGCTATTCTGTAATAGTACTTTTTTCAGAATTACTCAAACCACCTTTACGGTCCATTTTTTTTTACAAAACAAACTACTTTGTTAATAATTTGACACACCTCAAATATTATGGATTCAGCAATTATGATGGCAGTTTCTTTACATTGCGCGGAACAGTATGAAAATTTTACAGTATGTGCCACTCAGCATTGCCAATATTTATGAAGCTTTTGATAGGAAACTACCAGTAAGTTTCTGAAACTGGTATAAAAATGTTATCTTGTTAATAGTTTGACACGCAGTGTAGAGTTGAGGAAGTCGTTGGTAGTTGTTGTAGCTAGTCAAGTGTTGTATGTGAAAGTTTGGCAATGGCTAACCATAGACTAGAGCATGGACATAATGATAGAGCAGAGACAGGCTCACAACGTGTCTTCTATGGGAAAGAGATTACAGGGAAGAGAAAAGAGCATCACCTACTAGGTTTCGAATTGAAAGTCAACCTGATGTAAGCAGATCTTCAGCATCATAAAACCAAAGTTGTGCAACGCATGGGTGACTATTACCAATTTTGATGCCATGATACTCGTTGGAATGACATGCACCTCAAACAACTATTTAATGTGCTTACGGTAGAGCGTTTATCATCTTATTAGCTTTTGTTTGCCAAAGAGCTGCATATGATGTTATGCAAAAAAATGTACCAACTCCGCGTAACTCAAATCATTACAACAATTCCTCACTGCACTATATCTAATTTATATTTAATTTGCCACAACAATTCCTTGTTACTCAATTCTCCACCACAACTCCTCTTAATGCAATTCACTACATGAGCTAAGAGTGATTTATAATGCCATTCCTGAATGACTTGAGAGTTATTCTTATATCAGTGAGTGCATGCTTTTACTTCAAGAGGTGTCCAACAAGACTACACACACACCGTTCTTGATATGGTGAACCACAATCCACTACATCTGAAGATAGTCCAAATGACTAAAAACTCTAGTTGTCTGGATTCTTCAATAAATGCTTACAAACTAGAAGTTTGTTTTATTGAATTTATGGAAAATAGAGCTGGGAAAGATCTCAGAAAAAAAAACAGACTCCCACAAGGATCAGTTTTTGCACCTACCCTTTGCAACCAATGACCAACATGAATTTGATAAAATTTGCCTCTCTGCAGCTGATCTTTGTCTGGATATGCAATGATAGGACTGAGAAATATTAAACAACTAGCGAGGGGTACCCGGCGTTGCTCGGGTGTTTGGAGGTGTGTGTGGAAACTCCGGTGGGGGGGGGGTAAAAAAAATGTTTTGGTAGGTAAGTATGAGGATCGAACCTGAACCGTTGAGGCAAAGTTGTAAATTAAAGTGTGAAAAAAAAGTGCGACATTAACCATTGCCGCACCGCGAGATGCTAATGGAAACACGTTTGAATTTATTTAATTACTTGGATTTGGCAGGTGCCCGTTTTAATGAGTTAATGAGGTCAAGTTTGACTGTGGGATAGTATTTCATTTACTTCGGAATGCTTTTTTTTAGTTTTATTTTCCCAAGATGTTATAGGAAAAAGACTAACCAACATGCGGCGAGCGACAAATGTTGAATATTTATCTTCCCGAAATCGAGCAAATTAAATAGACAGGCGAGCTTCGTTGTCAACTCTGAGATATTACGATTTATATGTGATATAAAAAGTTTTTAAAAGTTGTGAACCGACCGACCGCTTCTCTGAAAAAAGCCTTTTGTAGACATACAGAAAAAGCGAACACACATACATACATACATACATACATACATTTTCGCTTTTATATATATAGATTACCTTCAGACACTCGTAATACCTGGACATGTAACTATATTTTTTATTTGGCCAATCAACTCCGATGTTCTGACTTCCTTACTCCTCCCACACCTCTCATAGACTTCCTGCCTTCCTTGAATCTCTTATGCCACTCAAAAACTAATGTCTGATTCAGGCAAGATGGTCAAAAAGTAGTCTGAAGCATTCCATACATTTCTCTGGCATGTTTTCCAAGTTTAAAACAGAATTTTTATTGCATATCATTCTTCTAAAGTGTCCTCAGATCCAAATTGCATTTTTGAAATTCACCAGCTGTGACAATCAGACTTTAGTAGAGTGTATCCTAATTCCTGCTGTAGCTGTTTATTTGAACCGGAAATTATAAAATTGGTCAATCATCTCATAAGATGTATAGCAATAACATACTGAAGTTTTAAGAGTCTACAACAATTTTAAATGCCTGTACAAAAATGTTTGAAAACTTATTGAAGACACTTTGTAAATATGTACATGAATGATTTAGATACATTTACAAATGCAAAATAAAGGAGTTAAACAAAAAAAAATATTTTCAGCAGCAAAGATGTGTATTCAAATACCACAAATACATTTTGGAATTGATAAAATGTGACATATCGTTTTATATTCTCTTTCACTCTTAATCAAGGAATATTGCAACTCAGATCCTATCTGACAGATAACTCTACTTAGAAGCGGTGAGATTTTGCTGTTTGTCAGATTAATCAGGGGTCTGTATAATGAGAGAACACAAGTGCCATGAATTCATTAGAGCACATTCCATTAAAGTACTTGCAAAACAGTCACAGAGATGCACATTATGGTGATGGGACAGAGGTTGAAGCTTAGCCAACAGTATATTATTTTGAGATATTTTTTAAGAAAGACTATGGGTAGATGTACCAGTCCAGATGTGGCAACAATATCCCATGCATGGATGAATTATGGCTTTGTAAAAATATAGGATGCTATTGGGTGTGAATAATTTTGTAGTATGATAGAGGAAGCTCACCATCATTGCAGCAGCCTTGGCAATATCCTCCATGTATGCCAAGTAATGCTACAATCTATATTGTTGGTCATAAAAAAGCTTATTTAGTGGACCTATGAGTGATTAAATATAGGCTCTAAGAATTCTGCAAAAATGTGTGGAAACAGATCAGTCAATAATTGAATGGGCAGGTTCTTTCGTCAGAATCCTTTAATACTGGTACTGCAGAGGTATTTTTCCAATTCTCAGAGAAGAAAAACTCGGCTAGGCATTTGTTTAAATGTTTGGAGAATAGAGGCTCTAGCTCAGTAGAGTATTCCCTATTCAGTATGACAGATGTGTGATGAAGCCCACACACCTAATGAGATGCTAGTTTTTTTTTTTTTCTGATATAATGTACATGAGAAGGACTGATATTCAGATTTACAAATATGTTTCTCTAAAAAAAAAAGGAATTTGGGAGGGAGTTGTTTGTGAGGTTTAAGATAGAATTGGAAACAAACCAGATCAGCTCTACATAACAGACTTTCAGACGTGCTATGAAAAAAATATACTCAATACTAATCCACTGCAAGAAAATAATAGAAAAAAAAGTTACTATCAGTAACAATTTGCTGCTAACTCACAAGTTTAAATGTTGGTTCTGACACTAAAATCCTGCATACAACAACATTAGTAATTTGTTATTTTGCTAATAAATACTGAGCTGATATTTAGAATGAGTCACTTTGACAGAGAATGGTATGATGGTCTTCTAAGGAAAATTAGATCATATGGTACCACTGGAAGAATACATAATGTAATTAAATCCTTCTTAAATGAGAGAAAAATCCAAGTTGTTTTCAACGGTCATACATCTAAACAATATGATATAAATGTGCCTCAGGGGTCTATGCTTGGACCTTTATTATTCCTTATATTCATGAATGACCTCCCTGACAAAATTGTTTTGGAGATATTTGCTGATGCCACCATGCTCTATAACAGGCATGAGGGGAAAGCAAATGAACACATATCTAAGGACATGGCAGAAACACTAGAGAATGACCTCCAATCTGTAGTGGAATGGGGACAAAAATGGATGGTCACATTGAATGCTGCCAATACTAAGCTTGTTTTCTTCAATAACTACAAGAAACCTTCTCTACCACCAATAGCAATAGCCAAGAACACATTACCTGAAAGTACTTCTTTTAAACTCCTTGGCCTAATGTTTACAGGGAACATGAACTGGAATAGATACATTGGGAGCATTGCCAAGGCTGCTGCAAAGAAGGTTGGCTATTTCTATTATGCTAAAAAATTTACTTATGCCTGAAAGTATCTTGTACCTCTATAAGGCCACCATTCGCCCATGTATGGAGTATTATTGTCACATTTGGGCTGGTGCATCTCTCACTCCTGGACAGGGTTCAAAAGAGAGTCGCCAACCTGATAGGTCCTGAACTGTCATCTAGGCTTCAGCCTCTGTCCCATCGACGAACTCTTGCATCCCTCTGCCTTTTCTACAAATACTTTAATGGTGAATGCTCTGACGAACTACAAGCACTTGTACCTCCTCGATATGACTACCCTCGACAAACCCGACAAGCAACTAAGTCACACCCCTTTACAGTAGAGATCCCTAGGTGTAAGAAAGCCTTTTACTCCAATAATTTCTTCCCCAGAACTGCAAGTCTTTGGAACTCCCTTCCGGGATTCTGCCTTGCCATCTGTACTGATATGCAGAAGTTCAAGTGTAATGTGATCTTGCTACTCAACTCCAATAATAATGCCCCTGCAAATTATGTGCCTCATAGTAGCCCTCTATTTCAAAGTGGCACTGTGCCTTGTTTGGGGTGAAAATTGATTTTAAAAAAAATCAATCAACACGTTATTAAATAATGCATGCTACAGAATTACTGGGAAGTGAGATCAATCCTATTTCACGTGGTCTACAGACGAGTTGACATACAACCTTCATGAAGGGATGCATATGTGAGAATTTTAAAAAAATTGCAAACCAACAGATGACACCACCTATTCAGTCATCAGACTGATTGAAATTAAGAAGTATTTCATGATGATGGGGAAACTACAGAAGTGACAGATGAAATCACTGGAATGACTAACTGAATGAAGCTAACTGAGGAGCTAGAGAACCTGTTCTATATGGAATGGATGTCCAAAAAAAAATCCCATTGATTACTGTACATGCAATAACCCTTATCCCCAAGTGGCTTCCAGGCCTTGATAAGTAGTGATCTCCATATAAAAAAAAACTTATACACAGCATTATTAATTATAAGAAATTATAACTTAGGAAACATGATGATGGCTAATGTCCAAATTTAAAAGTCCATTTTTAAAAAATTCATTCGTTTATTAAGATGTAAACTATACATTTACAAACAAAAATATTTGATTTTAATATGAAGACAATTTTTAAAAAGATCTAAGATCTTCATTAACAACATTATATCATATTTATATGGATTATCATCATTGTCAAATTTTTCTGATTGCAAAACAAAAATATTCATGAAACCTTAAGCAAATTTTTCATGTAAAATATTTTCTTTATTAAATATCAACTTGGTTACTTTTTCTTTGTATAATCCACAGAATACATAACCATCTCCAACTAATATTTGATCTTCTCATTTTTTGTATATGCAACGTCAATATTTGTTTGGATGTAATTCAGTAGTTAATTATTTCAATTAAAAAATTTAATCTTGACATCAAATTGATTTTAAATTATATTATTTTATGTTAGATTTATATTTATATTCAAATAAAAATGCATGAGATTTGACTTTTAGTTCGATAAATCTTTAAAAAAATTAGAATTTCATAAATGCAATTTTACCAATTAAGAATGAAAACTACACATTTTTTATGTAAAACTTTTATTGATTTTTTATTTTTACAGATTTATTCTAGAAAATATGAAATGCATAGACCATACACCTCAACAGTAGATCCTGACTTTTACAGAAAACATTGCTTTAATGTTAAAGTATTTCTGATAAACAGGTAATTATCCGAATTTGTAAAAATGCTGTTATTTCTTTAATTATTATAATTGTATGACTTTATTCCATTTGGTATTGTAGAAATGTTAATAAAATAAGTTTATTCGAACCACACCCACTTGATGAAAAATGTTTACAGTTTCTGGTATTATTTGGAATAAAAACACAAAACTCTAGGAATTTGAAAATAAACTACAAACTAGTTTATAGCTTTTCGAGAGACATAGCAAAAACACGAAAATTAAACGTGGGCTAGAAAATTTTTAGAGACTTCTCTGCATTGATTTTTATTATAAACAACATTCTCCTTTAAATTATACTAGCAGGGGGTACCCGGCGTTGCCCGGGTGTTTGGAGGTGTGTGTGGGTTTGGGTAAATAAAAACTCGGGGTGGGGTTAAAATAATAAAAAAGTTTTGGTAGGTAAGTATAAGGATCGAACCCGAACCCTTGAGGTAAAGTTGGAAATTAAAGTGTGAAAAAAAAACGTGCGACGTTTACCACTGGGCCACCGCGATACACTAACAGAAACACGTTTGAATTTATTTAATTACTTAGAATTGGCAGGTGCACGTTTTAATAATTTAATGAGGTCAACTTTAATTGTGGGACAGTATTTTATTTACTGCAGAAACGCTTTTTTTATTTTTATTTTCCCAAGATGTTGGGGGGGGGGGACCAGCTCCCCATAAAAAGGGGATTGTCTAAATTGAATAGCAATTGTCTGATATAAGGAAAATATTTCCACATTGATCAAAGCTGATTGCTTTCGGACATTTCCGGCGATCGTGACTGGAAAAATACCGCCAGAATTAGTGTTGCTTTTATTATACGAAAAAGCCTAATCCACATGTGGTGAGCAAAATATGTTTAATATTCATCTTTTCAAAGTCGAGCAAATTAAATAGACAGGCGACCTCCGTTGTAAACTCATAGATATTATGATTTATATGTGATATAAAAAGTTTTAAGAAGTTGGAAGCCGACCGACCGCTTCTCAGAAAAAAGCCTTTTGCAGACATATACAAAAAGCAAACACACATACACAAATTTTTGCTTTTATATTTATAGATAACAGTTATGATCCAATATATTTTTACTTCAAATATTTATTTTTGAAATTATTTAGTAAATATTCTTCGTACATGATTGCAACATCTAAATATTGAATTAGATGATGAACAATACTTTGTTTTACATATAGGACTTAACACAAAACATTTTATGATTCTCATTTTAATATTTTATTTATGTCTTTTTATATTAAAAATTAGAAAATATAACAGAAATTATTAAAAAATGTAATTAAATTAGAAAAACATAATTATAAAGAATAAAATTATAACAATATAATTCAACAAAGAAAAAATAAAATTATAAAAATGAAGTTAAATTTAGCAATAAAACACATATTAATTTGTACAAATCAGGAGGTGTTATCAAAACGAGAAACTTCAATTAAATATGACAAAAACAGATATAAGAATCTATATTACTAAAACATTATTTAAAAGTAAAACCAGAACAAATAATAGTTTATGAAATAATAAACTGATAATTACAATCAATTTAGAAATAATAATAAAATCTGGTAATTTAAGAAAACCTCTGATAAAAGTGCAATTTTGATATAAAAAGAAAACATTTTTGAACGTTTACAGGCTTTAGAAAATATCAAAGAAAAGCAAAGAAGTAAAAAGGGGAAATGTTTGGAAATTATCTTTTTACAAAATAAAAAATAGCAATTTATGAGAACATATCTTATGTGTGAATTAAAAAGCAATTTAAACTTAGTTTGCTCTTGAAAGTAAAATGTAAAACTGCTATAGATAAAAGGTATTTTGTGCGTCAGTAAGAAAATGGTCGTATATTCATATTGTGATTTACACAGGTAATGCAGCATAGTTATAAAATTATTTTACTCAGTTAACGTCTGTTTAATACTAATTCCATTTTTTTAAACAGGTTTGTTTAAATTTTTGCTTCTTCCATTTCTGTAATCTTTAGCAAATGTGAAGACTTAAGATCACAACAAAACACCTTTTTAGCATACCTTATTCTCCATAAACTTTTTAATAATAATAATAGTCGATTTTCTAAATCAAATACAAGGCAATCATATGTTGCCCAAGCATAATCTTACACTATAAAATTAAAATTTCTTTTTAGGACCCTGCTGAAGAGATACACATTGGTTGTCAAGATGTGGCAACAGTAGTTTACACATTGACAAATGAAGGTATTGTGTGTAAAGTCCTTCCTTGATTGTTCCAAGTTAACCTGCATATTTTACTAAACAAAACCTCTTTGCATACATTATTCTATATAACCTTTTTAATAATAATAACGAAAGTATTGTGTGTAAAAAAAATTGAAAGTTCTTCACCAACTTCTCTTAACTGCAACTCCCTCTCTTACTCGCATTAGCAGGGACATATATCTATAATAAACGCTCTGCCCCACTGCTAATTGCTTGCATGAAACCTCTGCAAATCCTCTCGCTATTCTATTGTCGAACTCTCTTGATGGTATCCATGGGATACATCCTATCCATATTGTGATTGAGTTATGCAATTATTTTACTCAGTTAACGTCTGTTTAATACTAATTTCATTTTTTGAAAAGGTTTGTTTGACTTTTTGCTTCTTTCTTTTCTGTAATCCTTAGCAAATGTGAAGACTTAAGATCACTAGTTTTTTTTTAAAGCGAATTAGAAGCCATATTTATGAGAGCATTTTATGTAGAAGATTGGGCAGTGTGATGATTGTTCACATTACATTTAAATTTCTGTATATAAGTGAACATGAGACAGGAAGGGAATTCCAAAGGTTAAATTTTTGAACGAAACTATATAATTTTTTGCCACTAATCTTAAGTCCGAGAGGCAAAGATATAAAATGATATTTAATAAGTTAAAAAAGTAAAACATCCCCAAAAAAGAACATAAATTATTTGAAATAGTAAAAATGAATTTCAAAGGATTTACAGAAAAGAACCCTTCTGACACATGGTCTCAACAATATTTAAAGAGTGAGAATTTGTTGATTGTCCAGTTGGTTAATGTTATGTAGTTTTGTTTTGGAGGGGGGGGGGCATCAGTGCATCTGTTATTCTTGTAAACCAAGTAGAGGGGTGCAACATTACATTAATGAGACAGGGGATGAAGTCTTGTAGACATTGTGGGATCTACTAGAGTTTCTTCTTAGGACCATGCTGAAGAGAAATAGACTGCTTCTACAAATGTGGCAACAGTAGTTCACATTGACAAATGGAGGTTTAGTGTGTAAAAAAATTGGAACTCCTTCACACCAACTCCTCAACTTGTAAAAAAATTCTCACAGTCACTTCTCTCTCCCTTACTGGCAGTAGTAGGGCATATATCTACAGTAAACGCTCTGCCTCACTGCCAATTCCTTGCATGAAACATCTGCGAACCTTCTCGCGATTTTCCTGCTATACTCACTTGGTGGTCTCCATTGACATATATCAATGGAAGATTATCCATCAAGTCATCCTATCCTGACAATGCGCTTCTTTTGTTTTAGTAAGACGACAGATAATTGGAGCAGATGATGTACACTGAGTTTTCATAAGAAAAACTTTACTCTTTGTAATAATATTTAAAACATCCAAATGCTCATTTTACAAATAAGAAACTGTCCAAATTCCTAGATTATCAATTTATGAAAATAATTGAAAGTAAGAAAAGTGTTCAAATATATTTGTTTCAGATGTTAAACTTTCATATTTGTTGTTTGCATATCAGGATTTGGATATAAAGCAACGTCCATAATAACCCTCACCATATGTAAAATCACATTCAGACCAAAGGCAATGCTAGATATCTTCTATTGTAAACATCCTATCCTGACAATGTGCTTCTCTCTTTTTTAGTATTTCTATAGATACTTGGAGTGGATGATGTACACTGACTTTTCATGAGAAAAACTTTACTCCTTGTAATAATATATAAAATGTCAAAGAGCTTGTTTTAAAATTAAGAAAACATTCAAATTCTCAGATTATCAATCTATGCAAATAATCAAAATATGACAAGTGTTTTCTGCAGATCATACAGTTTCATTTATGTTGTTTACATATGCAGATTGTGATATAAATCAACATCCATAATAGTCTTCATCACATTCAGACCAAATGCAATGCTAGATTCAAAGAGGTTCTTTGATTGTCTCTTAAATGTAGGCAGATCAAAGATCTAAAAACACTTCTTTATCCTCATGATCTGCTTCCTCTTTCTGACACAAATATCAGTGCCAGTATATAATGCATCAACATGACGGTTGAGTAGTTGATAACATGGCACACTTTTGATTTGTTTTACTTGATGATTGCTATCAATGTAAGGAGCCATTTTAGGAGTTGTTTGTCATAGAAAGTAAACCAACAATCCTTGTTATTAACAGAGAGAAAAACATGATTGAAAAAGTCACATGTTAAGAGATGTGAGTTGAATAATGTAGCAGCAAAATTTTATTTAAAAATATATAAGCAGAGTAAAGAGATATACCAGAGAGACAGGCAGTCAAAGTTGAGAGAGGGGGGGGTCAGAACAGGTGATACACAGAATCAGTGTTGTTTAAACTTCATGAACAAAACATGGGTATCAAGCAGTCAAAATCTGCTGACACATGTGCTCCGTTTTTTAATCCATTCAATAATGGATTCGCTGGCGTTTTCATTATAAATCTATTATATCAATTTTAAGAAAAATTTATCATTATATCCCTGAGATTGTAATATAGATAAGAAAAACTCATTCAACTGTGGTCACTTTAATGCTTCCTTACTTCCTTAAACTGTAATTATTTTAAAATCTTCCTTTAAACATAATTGCTTTTTACAGCATTGTTCAGGAACCAACAGGTTCTAGCCTCAGTCACTAAGAAAACCAAGAATATCCTGATAATGTGCTTCTCTCTTTTTTAGTATTAGTACAGATACTTGGAGCAGATGATGTTCACTGACTTTTCATGAGAAAAACTTTACTCCTTGTAATAATATATAAAATGTCAGAGAGCTCATTTTAAAATTAAGAAAACATTCAAATTCCCTGATTATCAGTCTATGCAAATGATCAAAAGTATGACAAGTGTTCAGAAACGTTTTCTGCAGATAATACACTTTTATATATGTTGTTGGCAGATTGTGATATAAAGCAACATCCATAATAGTCATCATCATATGCGAAATCACATTCAGACCAAATGCAATGCTAGATACCTTCTTCTCTTGTAAACAATTGTCTACTAGATCCAAAGAGGTGATTTGATTTTCTCTTAAAAGTAATCAGATCATAGATCTGAAAACACATTTTTTTTATCCTCATGATCTGCTGTCTCTTACTTTCTGACACAAAAATCAGTGACAACATATGCATCAACATGAAGGTTGAGTAGTCGATAACTTGGCACACTTGATTTGTTTTACTTGGTGATTGCTATCAATGTATGTAGCTATTTTAAGAGTTTATGGTTTTGTTTGTCATAGAAAGTAGACCTACAATTCTTGATTCATTGCTTAAACTTCATGAATGAAACAAATCTTTTCATCAAGATGCGGCAACAGTAGTTTACACGTTGACAAATGAAGGTATTGCATGTAAAAAATTATTGAAACTCCTTCACACCAATGCCGCAATTCATAACTCTTAACTGCAACTATAATTCTCAACATTCGTTCTCCCTGTCTTACTCGCACTAGCAGGGACATATATCATATAAATGCAATACTAGATACCTTCTTCTATTGTAAACAATCGTCTGCTAGATCCAAAGAGGTGCTTTGATTTTCTCTTAAAAGTAGTCAGATCTGAAAACACATTTTTTTATCCTCATGATCTGCTTCCTAATTTCTGACACAAAAATCAGTGCCAACATATTATACATCCACATAAAGGTTGAGAAGTAAAACGATTATACATTTAACTCTTCATTGTACTGTTTTTTTTTACTTCTAATTGCACTTAGAATCAATTTCCAGACACATTTACTTAGCAAAGGAATATGTTTGCAAGACCTGCAATGTAATTCTAGCAAATGATTTATATAAATATCAGAAAGAAAGCCTCTTCATAGAGGGAAAACATCCTATTTTCCTCACTTAACTGCTGTCAAACTATGAACCCAACATGGCTATCAGGCAGTCAAATCTCTTTAATGAAAAACCGCTGACAAATGAAGTCCACTTTCTTAATGCTTTCAATGTTGGGTTGGCTTGTGTCTGCATTATAAACCTCTGACAGTAGCTGTTAAGTAATGAACTTAATAAATAGTTGTTATTGTTATAAACCAGAGTTCTGTTTGTTTGTGGTGAGGGCTCTTCATTTTGCAGTGAGCTGTAAGGACCAGTGGAGGGATTAATAAAACCGGAGACTACAGTGAATGGGCGACATTCGGTCAAGAGGTGAAGCACCCCACTATGGAAAGACAATGTGTGAAGACGATCAACAGGCTAACTTATGACTAGACAATGTACCATCGAAAGAGCACCTGTCATGCTGTTCGGTGAGGTTTTAAGTTTTCGGTAAAATTTCTCTGAGATAAGGAAAACTTGTTTAACCGCAATTACTTCAAGTCTTTCTTAAACCATAATTACTTTTAAACCTTCCTTTAAACATAATTGTTTTTTATAGCATTGTTCAGGAACAAACAAGTTCTAGTCTCAGTAGCAAAGAAGAGCAAGAATATAAGAAAAAAAACTTAAACTCGCTTTTTTGTTGTACAGCTGCATTTATTTCATCATTCTCTCATTACTTCTGTGATGTCACTCATATGATCGTCTTCTCGAATGTGTTCACGAACGTCATGCCTTTAATGTGATTGGCTTTTTAAAGTCACTATTTTTCAATAACGTCATTTTACATGTATTTGCATATGCATCTCTGTTGTATTCTTAAGCTTTAAATAAGAAAACGAGTGTCATTTAATTACAAGAAAACTGATTTTTAAAAAAACTGAGTAATTAAATTGATGTTTTATGTTTTTAAACAACTATAAATAAAGATTTATTTCTCATAAAATAAAACAGTGCATTTAAAATATTTTAACTTTTTTAAATTTTGCTGAATATAAAATACATTTTCCCCAAAGTTATTTTTAATTGTTTGCCTTTTATAATTTTTCAGAATAAATATAAATACATTTTCTTAAAATTTATTTTTTGTTTTATTGTTAATTTTTCAGAATATATATAAATTAATGCATTTTCTTAAAATTTATTTTTTAATTTTTTTTTTTTTTAAATTTTGTAGAACCGCATTCATTCAAGAGAAAAACTAGTACCATTGGATTTGAATGATCTTTATTCTCTTGGTGACTTGAAATATATAAATGCCTTACAAAAATATATTTAGCCCCAAGTTGTGGGCCCCTTAATTTCTGAGAACTTCGACTGAAAAAAAATAAAACAAAAGAGAAATCATATTCCATGCAGATTCCCGAGTTTAACAAGATACACCTGGAGAAGGTTGGAGGTTACATCGGTTGAAACATTCTAGCAATATAACTCAGGATGAAAGCAGTAACCAGAACCATGTACAAAATACAAATGATGAAAATTATCGATGAAATACTTGTTGGTTGAGATGATGCATGGAAGGGAAAAACTGAGTATCAAGCTGTCTTTGTTGTGAGATATTGAACGAAATTAAACTTTTCCAGAGAAATAGAAAAACAAATTGGCCAGTTTGATAAAGAAGGTAAGTCGCCCAACTGGGAAATAAGTAATTTAAATATATGTGAAGAAGGAGAGACAAAGCAACTTTGAATGTCATATGTCGGCAAGTGATACAATTTAGAGCAAGTTAAAGTAGAAATGCAAATTCTACCTCCGCCCACTACAAAGAGATTGAAAAAAATTAAATGGTGAATTCCAAATAGGTTTTATGAACCGAAGGCAACTGGTGATAAAATAAAATAACTAAGCATCAGGTCCATAAGACCATTCACGCAAACTGAAGGTCAATATTCACATAGCTGAAAGTTCTCCATCTTTTATAGAGATTTTTCTGCAGATGGTAAAAAAAATCTTCAATTAAATTTTTTTTAATCAATTTGCAACTCATAAAAACTGACATTTTATTTTTAGTCTTATTCACCCAAAGTAAGGCACATTCCACATGAATGTAAGTGGCTACTGACTAAGACCATGTCTACAGAGACACTATGTAGGAAGTCGAGCAGCGAGACTTCTGTTCACATTATATTTAAATTTCTGTGTGTTAGTAGTTATGGAAACAGGAGATGAGGAAGGAATTATGTTGATCCGCATGCAAACGCATACTTGAGGGAAACTTGTAAAGTATTTGGCTCTTCTTTTACACTAAAACAAAATATGTTGACACATTTGAAAAAACATTCTGGAGAAAAAACATTACTGTAAAGGAGAAATCCTATGCTTGTGAATTTGTAGTGTTTCTTTAACACAGAAATACAATATGCTGCGACATTTGCTGACACATACCGGAGAAAACTCATATTCTTGTAAAGTATGTGGTTTTTCATTTCCAGAGAAGCAAAGTATGTTAACACACATACAAACGCATAGTGAAGAGAAACCATATACTTGTAAAATATGTAGCTCTACTTTTACAGATGTAAAAAGTAAGTTGCGACATTTTCTAACACACACAGAAGAGAAACCATATAACTGTGAAGTATGTGGCTCTTCTTTTACAACAAAACAAAGTCTACTGAAACACATGCAAACTCATTCAGGGGAGAAACCACATACGTGTGAAGTATGTGGTTTTTCTTTTACAGAGAAGGAAAACATGTTAACACACATGCAGACACATATCGGAGAAAAACCATATAACTGTGACATATGTGGCTCTTCTTTTACAACAAAACAAAGTCTACTGAATCACATGCAAACTCATTCGGGAGAGAAACCACATACGTGTGAAGTATGTGGTTTTTCTTTTACAGAGAAGGAAAATATGTTAACACACATGCAGACACATATCGGAGAGAAACCATATTCATGTGAAATATGTGGCTCTTCTTTTACACGAAAAGAAAATATGTTGACACATTTGAAAACACATACTGGAGAAAAACCATATTCTTGTGAAGTATGTGGCTCTTCTTTTACACGAAAAGAAAATATGTTGACACATTTGAAAACACATACGGGAGAAAAACCATATTCTTGTGAAGTATGTGGATCTTCTTTTACAAGGAAATGCTATATGCTGCAACATATGCGAACACATACAGGAGATAAACCATATCGCTGTGAAGTATGTGGCTCCTCTTTTACAACGAAACCAAATATGTTGCAACACATGCAAACACATACTGGAGAAAAACCATATTCGTGTGAAGTATGTGGCTCTTCTTTTACAAGGAAAGAAATTATGCTAAGACATATGCGAACACATACCGGAGAGAAACCATATTCCTGTGAAATATGTGACTCGTCCTTTACACAGAAATCATATATATTTATACACATGCGAACTCATACAGGAGAGAAACCATATTCTTGTAAAGTATGCGGCTTTTCCTTTACACAAAAACAAAATATGTTGACACATTTAAAAAGACATTCTGGAGAGAAACCATATTCTTGTGAAGTGTGTAGCTCTACTTTTACAAACAAAAATAGTATGTTGCGACATTTGCAAATACATACTGGTAAGAAAACATATTCCTGTGAAGTATGTGGTTCTTCTTTTACACAGAAACAAAATATGTTGCAACATATGCGAACGCATACTGGAGAAAAACCATATTCTTGTGAATTATGTGTTTCTTCTTTTACAACTAAACAAAGTATGTTACAACACATGCGAACGCATACTGGAGAAAAACCATATTCTTGTGAAGTTTGTGGTTCATCTTTTACAACTAAACAAAGTATGTTACAACACATGCGAACACATACTGGAGAGAAACCATATTCTTGTGACGTTTGTGGTTCATCTTTTACAACAAAACCAAATATGTTGACACACATGCGAACGCATACTGGAGAGAAACCATATTCTTGTGAAGTATGTGGCTCTTGTTTTAAAGACAAAAATGGTATGTTGCGACATTTGCGAATGCATACTGGTGAAAAACCATATTCTTGTGAAATATGTGGCTTTTCTTTTACACAGAGATACAATATGTTGCGACATATGCGAACACATACTGGAGAGAAACCATATTCTTGTGAAATATGTGGCTCTTCTTTTACGGAGAAGAAAAGTATGTTGCGACATTTCCGTACACATACTGGCGAGAAGCCATATTCTTGTGAAAGATGTGGTTTTTCTTTTATACAGAAATCTGATATGGTAAAACATATGCGAAAACATACTGGAGAGAAACCATATTCGTGTGAAGAATGTGGTTCTTCTTTTAAACTAAAAGCTTCTATGATACAACATTTCCGAACACATACTGTTAAGAAACATACATGATAAAAATGCATGTCTAGTTTTATGTAATCTGCTTTAAAAAACTAATGTTGCATATGACCACAAATTTCTACATTTTTAAGTTATATATCGCTTACCTTTCGCAAACGTGTTTTAATATTTGGATATGATTCATGGGGAAAAATTGTTTATGTATTAAAAACGTATAATACACATTGTATTGTCTCCTTTTATAGATTAATGAATTGTATCAACATGAAAAAATGACATTTTTTATCATAGAAATCTGAAGTTGCAGAATAATGACAGCAAGGTTCCAATAAAATATATAATTCTTTAAACAGAGATTTAATATAAGATGAAAGCATGCATAATAGAAACTACAATATTGTCAAGTGTGGCTGATTTCTGCAATCAACCTTGTATACATTTTAAGTATATATCACTTACCTTTTGCAAACAAGTTGAAGCTAATCCGATTATAGACTGCATAGAATGCCTATTTCATAAAGTATGTGGTTATTCCTCTGCAAACAAAATTTATATGTTGATGATAAAAAGCAACTATATTGTGATGAAGTATTTGCATCCTTTACAAATGTTGCATCAAAGGAAAACAAATGCAACTCATGAAATCTCGCATAAATTTATAGAGATATGTACATTTTTCGATTTATTTTATGTATTTTACTTCTATTAAATTGTAATGCAATAATTTTTTAGAAACATTTGTACAATATCCGGTGAAAACTAAAAAAAGTTTTTTAATCTTGCAAAATATTTATAGATAATGTTTACTTTTTGTCATGTATTTAGAAATACATTTTTCGATTTATTTTATGCATTTTACTCCTATCAAATTGCAATGCAATAATTTTTAGAAACATTTGTATAATATCCGGTGAAAACTAAAAATATTTTTTGTAATCTTCCAAAATATTTATAGAGATAATGTGTACTTTATTGTCATGTATTTAGAAATATATTTTTCGATTTATTTTATGGATTTCACTCCTATCGAATTGTAATGCAATGCATTATTTGTACAATATTCTTTAAAAAGTAAATGATTAGTTGTAAACCAGTTTGCATATTATTTATTACGGACGAAAAATGAGTATTTTTATTGTTTTGATTTTAGGAAAAGTTTTTTCTGAAACGAAATCGATTTGAAGTTACTACAGTTGGGATATTAAATCTGGAGCTCCTCTTTTATTGGTTTATGATATATGAGTTTAAAATTTTGTTACTTTTTCTAAATAATTCATCAGTAATCAAGGAAATTTTATTCTATTATGAAATATTTTGTGCAAAAACTTATTCAAAAAGCACAGTATATGTTGCTCGTCGATTTTATTTTGGAATGCATTCAGTTAATCTGCATTTTATTTAATGTATTTCATTTGTGATAAAATATCTTTGCTTTTCTATATATGACATGTCTTTCCCATTTTTCAGAATGAAAGTGTAAAATCCGTCGAGATTATGCTGGGATGAATGTAAAGTGTGTGAGGAATTTTTGTATTGAATGGGAAGTGAAATGCGTTGTTCAAATTAGTTTATTTCAAAGAATGTGGAATTAAAATTATAAATAATGAAAACGCTAGCTGAAAGGTGCTAGACTTCGCTCAATAAAGGAATATTTGTATTGAATGTCATTTTTGTATTGATTGTATTCTAATTTTGTATTGAATGTCATTTTTGTATTGAGTGTATTCTAATTTTTGTATTGAGTGTATTCTAATTTTTGTATTGAGTGTATTCTAATTTTGTATTGTATGTCATTTTTGTATTGAGTGTATTCTAATTTTGTATTGTATGTCATTTCTGTATTGAGTGTATTCTAATTTTGCATTGAATTTTATTTTTGTATTGGGTGTATTCTAATTTTGTATTGAATGTCATTTCTGTATTGAGTGTATTCTAATTTTGCATTGAATTTTATTTTTGTATTGAGTGTATTCTAATTTTTATATTGAATGTTATTTTTGTATTGAGTGTATTCTAATTTTGTATTAAATGTTATTGTTGTATTTAGCGTATTCTAGTTTTGTATTGAATGTCATTTTTGTATTGAGCATATTTTAATTTTTGTATTGAATGTATTCAATTTTGTATTGAGTGTCAGTCCGTTGAGATTATGCTGGAATGAATGTAAAGTGTGTGAGGAGTGAGGAATTTTTGTATTGAATGGAAAGTGAATTACGTTGTTCAAATTAGTTTATTTCAAAGAAATTTTGACAATTTAAAGGAAAAATGTGACAATTTAAAGGAAAAATAAAAACATTGGAGTCACAAAGAAGAATGTGAAAAAATGATTTACATGTGCAAAGCAAGCAGGACTACGACTTCACAAAATCAAATTTATTATAACAAGGAATGTATTTTGTGTTGTATTTACATAAAAAAGAACATTTTATTTTTAATATAAAAATGTTAGTCCTGTTGAAGTGAGAAATTATTATGTTTATACGGTTTTCTTTCACTATATTTCATTTAATTTCGTTCTATTTTATTTGTATGAGAAAAAAACTTGATTGTTTGAATTTCAGTAAAATGTTTTTCTGAGAGGAAATCAATTTGAAAAGACTGCCTCATATTAACATCGTCTGTCGTAATACAACGGGGATACTAAATCTAGAGTTTTTCTATTATAAAATATTCTCTACAATAAACTTGTATCTAAAAAGTATAGTATGTGTTGTGCGTTGACTTTGTTTTTGTATGCGTTCGGTTTATAGTGTATTAATCTGCCTTTAAATTAATGGGTGTTTTTATTTGTGATAAGATGTCTTTGCTTTTCTATATATGACATATCTTTTCCATTTTTCACAATACTGTCTAACAAAAGGAAAGTGTAAAATCGATTTCATGAAAATGTCAATCCGTCGAGATTATGCTGGGTTGAATGAAATGTGTGGGGGGAGTGAGGAATTTTCGTATTGAATGGGGAGTGGATTGCGTTGTTCAAATTAATTTATTTCAAAGAATGTGGAATTAAAATTATAAATAATGAAAATGCTAGCTGAAAGGTGTCAGACTTTGCTAAAGTGAAGTTAGTTTTAAGAGACATTAGTGGTATGAGAATTACAGCGTCGAAAATAGAAGTATATCAAATAATTACTACATTAATCGACTTCCTATTATTTTGTATCTTGCAAAGAAATGGTCGCCAAGGAATAGTTTCTAAAATTTTAAGCAAAAATGAAGTCTTAATTTGCACGCCTACTTATTTTCTTATCACTTACGGTCAGTAACGATATTCATTAGGAGTAAGCTAATTTTTGTATTGTCCTTATATTCATTTAATTAAGCTTTTTAATAAAATTAAATTACGTATTGCGATAAGTAAATAAGGCACTTTAAGCATAGACGTATATGTGTACATATACATATGTGATTTGGCTGGGATTGTCTTATATAAAAATATTCTCCCCAAAGAATATTTTTTAAGAATGTAATAAACAAAATTCATTAATCTGTGATTTAACTTCATTGTTCGGACACACACACACACACATACACACACACACATACATACATACATATATATATATATATATATATATATATATATACTTCAGAATAGTTTTTATTTAACAATCAGTTGTTATGGAAACGTTAGATTGTAAAGCTTACAAAATATTACTGGCAGTAATATTCTATAAGTTATCCCATCTAAACAAGAATTGCTCGATATGCAAGATAGAGAAAATAAATTAAATTGTGATTCAATGAACTTCAAAAAACTCTCAATGAAATTAAATGAAGTGGTTGAGTTTCCTATCAAAGAATTTTTATTATTCTAAGCAAGACAAAGAATGCTTTAGAATATTAATCTCCTTAACCTATAGGGTTTCGATGTCTACCATCTCATCAGAGGAGAGAAAATATTAGCAAGTACTTATAAAGGTATGCACCCTATTTGGAAAGTCTTTCATATCCTTTTTCTGCAAATCCTCCTGCTACAGGACTTCTGATAAATTTATTATTTTGATTTTGAATGGATACGAAACTTCCCAATAGCACTCTCCCTGACAAAGTACTCTGTATACTACTCCAGTAGTGTCCGCTATGTTACTTTATAGTGTTGACGTCAAACCCGATGTATTATTCTTTTATGCTAATAAAACCTTATTTAAAGGGTATACAGTATTTGTTTTACAATCTTATTAGCACAAAAGGGTAAAAAGAAAGTAAAAGATTTTAAAAATGGATCGTGCCCTGAGGCCTTCTCGATTGGACGTAAACCCTAATTCATCTAATGCCGAGCGAGAGTTTAAGCATTGCCTTGCTACATTCAAATATTTTTTAGCGGCACTACCCCAGAAAAATCTCAACAAGTTGTCGGTCCTGATAAATCTTATTTCACCGGATATTTTCAAATATGTCAGCGAATGCGGAAATTATGAAGACACCTGTCTCAAACTGGAGGAACTCTTTATCAAACAAAAAAACGAGATATACGCACAGCATCTACTCGCCATGAGGCGTCAGCAACCGGGAGAAAGTCTGGACGAGTATCTTCAGGCATTACGAGTCCTTTGCAAGGACTGCAATTTTAGAGACGTCAGCGCGGCGATATACGCTAATGAATCAATTCAGGATGCCTTTATTGCCAGAATTCAGTCCCATACCATTTGCCAGCGTTTGTTGGAAAATAAAACGCTCGACCTGGACACTATGTTTGACCAGGCCTAAGTGCTGGACAATGCAACGAGGAATATGGAATTGTATTCACCAGCACGATACCGGGAACCAACCGCTGCAGCCCTCAGGAAGGAAGAGGCATCGGACTTGGATTCTAATCAAATAAATCTAAATGCTGCTAAATCAGAAATTAAATGTTGGAACTGTGGAAATTATAAACACCTAAAATCACGATATCCAGCAAAATCAAGTGTTTGTCATCGATGTAAATGGATCGGACATTTTGCAAATCAAATAATACTACTCAATCCACTTCTTCCTCGGTCCATTATCCAACCCTAGCCTCTATAAGTTCAAGTTCGGCAGTTCCATCGTCCCTACAGAGATCCACCATAGAAATCCACATTTTGAGTCGTCCATTAAGAGCACTAATCGAAAGTGGTAGCTCTGACAGCTTTATTCATACCAAAGTAGCTGAGGATCTTGATTTAAAAATAACAGATTCAGACTTGAGAGTTTCGATGCCATCGTCTGACCTCTCATCCAAAGTGGTAGGTGCTTGTTTTCCTAGCATACTTTTTAACAAACGTATGTATCCCAACCAGAAACTGACAGTTCTAAATAACCTTTGTTGTGATGTGATTCTCTGACTGGATTTTCAAAGTAAACATGAAAGTGTTACCTTCAAGTACGGTGAGAGTTCAACTCCTATTGAGATTTGTGGACTCGCTGTGGCTTTGGTGGAATGACCTAAACTTTTTGCTAATATAAATAAGAACTGCAAACCAGTTGCCACCAAGTCTAGACGTTATAGCTCAAGTGATAGCAAGTTCATTGACTCAGAAGTTAAGCGCCTTTTAAAGGAGGGGATCATCGAAATCTCAAACTCCCCCTGGAGTGGTTAAATCCGATAATCAGAAAAAGAGAATGATCAATGATTATTCTTAGACTGTGAATAAGTACACAAGCCTTGATGCCTACCCTCTGCCCCGGCTGGATGACGTAGTGAATAAGGTTGCTCAGTATAATGTATTCAACACAATCGACCTGAAAAATGCGTATCACCCCATCAATGAGAATGACAAATCATTCACTGCTTTTGAAGCTAACTCTGGTTTGTATTCAGCTCACCCGTATAACCTTTGGGGTTACAAACGGAGTTGCTTGTTTTCAGCGAATTGTCGATGAAATTATTAGTTCTGAGGACTTACACGACACCTTTGTATACCTGGACAATATTTTCATCAGTGGAAAGGATCAGGAGAATCTGTCGAAAAGTAACAGAAAAACGGAAAATTACGTACAATAAAAAAAAGTGTTTTCTGTGAATGAACTGAGCTTCATGGGTTGTATCATTGGACCCAACGGTCAAATTAAACCACACCCCGAGAGGTTGAAGCCTTTAAAAGAACTCCCTTATCCTACTGACGGCAAATCACTCAAGCGTGCCCAGGGTTTTTTCTCGTATTATTCAAAGTAGATTCATAGGATTCAGCCTCTTATTAAGACCAATTTATTTCCCTTTAATCAGGAAGCTCGAAATGCATTTGACAGTCTAAAGCTTAATATTGAATCAGCTGTAATAAAAACTATCGGCAAAGGGATCTCCACCAGCTACAGCACTTCATATCACCCATAGGGGAATGGTCAAGTGGAGCGAATGAATGGAACAGTGTGGAAAACTATTTCATTAGCATTGGAAGACAAAGGTTTGCCGACTGAACACTGGGAAGAGGTTTTAGCAGACTCCTTCCATTCCATTCGATCTTTAATATCCACAGCCACAAATGAGACACCTCATGAGCGCCTGTTTAAACACCCAAGAAGATCAGTGTCCGGGACAGCGGTACCATCTTGGATGACCGACTCTGGTTTTTTAATGCGGAGACACAACCGGTTAACTAAATATGAAGCTCTGGTTGATAAGGTTGAACTTCTAGATGCTAACCTGCCATTATGCCTTTGTTCGATCTAACGAGGGTAGGCAGATGACTGTATCTACACGTGAATTGGCCCATTGAAAGACTTCCAATTCACCGATATCACCCACATGACTCATAAAACTGGAATGATACACCAGCAGATCAGCAAGAGGACAATTCATCCCCACTAGTAGAACCACCTGTTTTGTGACGGTCAGAACGTAGTAGAAGACCACCAGATAAGTTGAATTTGTGATTCTAGAGTTTAGTGAATCTTTATTAAATTTATTTTGCGCATCAGAACTATTAAATTGCACTCCTTGTGCTGGATGAATTAGTGAGTTTTAACATTGCGAACCTGAACTATTAAACTACATTCCTTGCATTGGTTGTGATCAACCCACCTTCATACACTAATACTTTAATGAACTTTCCACCCAAGACAGGAACTTTCTAATTTAATGGAGGGGAAAATGTTGTATTATGTTTCGTATGGATACGAAACTTCCCAATAGTACTCTCCCTGACGAAGCGCTAGCTCTGTATACTACTCCAGTAGTGTTCACCATGTTACTTTATAGTGTTAACGTCGGACGTATCATTCTTTTGTGCTAATAAAAACCTTATTTAAAGGGTATACAGTATTTGTTTTACTTACAACAGTTATATTGTACCTATCCGTTTTGGACTGAAGATCTCTGAAAAAAATTTCACCTAATTTGATCGAGTAGTTTTTTTTTACAGCGGAAAAACACGTTTTGATGAGAGCATGTTGAAGTCAGCCATTATGGAATTTATTGAACACGCCACGGGGAGATAACTCCAGTTAAAGCGCTGATACTCCTTCTCCATACTTAATACTAGCTTTTCTTCCCAAATATCGAACCATTTTGCTCGGTATCATAACAAATTGTTTTTTCGCTGTAAAAAAAAGAAGCTACTTGATGAAATTAAGTGACATTTTTTTAGAACTTTGTTCCATAACGGATGCATACAATTTAAACTTTTTTTCGATGTTTTCATTTTTTTTAATGTCTTGATTAAACTGTACAAGTACCAAACATTAATTTTCATTAATTGTTTTACAATCTTATTATTAAGGCGTTACACGTCAGTACAGGGCAGTGTTCGTTCATCTTTTGATAGAAACAAAACGATAACGGGATATGTTGTGGACCAGGATATATATATACCCTAACTCGCTACAAGAAAAAATAATTAAACGAATTCAAATGCTGAAATAAAATAAACATGTCGTTTATTTTCTGTTGAGAAATAAAAGTCTTCAGTGTACACGTGTTCATTCAGACGTTGACGACTATGCGCGTGGAAGGAAAGGGGAATGCAATAGAGAAACGCGAAGTGGCAAGCCGGCCTGTAGAAAGAGAGGGTTAAGCTCAGTAGAGCGTCGCGCACAGGTTTGTTTTGATGGACCAAAGCTGAAAGGGGAGATAGAGTGAGAAAGTCCCTCCATGGAGATAGAAAGCGTATAAAGTGTACATACTGTTTGTTGGCTTTTTGTCCCACTACTGATGCAATTCTCTATCTATATAAAAGCCAAGTACGTCCAAGGATGAAATACTGTTGCCATATCTGGGCAGGAGCTGCTAAAAACAGCCTATCCTGCCTTGACAGAGTACAAAATAGACTTTGTGGCTTAGTGGCGGATGCCCTTTTCTATACCCTGCAACCTCTCTCCCACAGAAGAGACGTTGCGAGCCTATCTTTGTTTTATCGTTATTTCCATGCCTGGTGCTCGTCTGAACTCCAATCTCTGGTCCCCCCTCACCAATCTTTCACGAAAAACACCTGTCTAGCTGAATCCACTGTGAAAAATTTCCCCCACTCTATATCTGTGCCTAAATCAAAACGCGGATTCCATGAACAAAGCTTCTTTCTTAGAACTGCACGCCTGTGGAACTCTGTTCCGTCTGCCTGCTTCCCACCGGACTACAACTTGGATGTCTTCAAGTCCAACGTTAACAAATTCCTAATGAACTGCCCCTTAAGTAAACACTTCATCAAATCTCCACACTAACGTAATGTACTTGCAATAACCCTTATCCCTGAGTGGCTTCCGGGCCTTGATAAGTGGGGAAGGCAGGTCGGAAAAAGGGTGAAGCTGCTAATTGCTCTTGCTTTTATAGGTGTTTCCTGTGGTCTTTTGCACATGTGTAGATTTCCTTTCAAAGGGAAAGTGACGTTGTCCTCGTGTGCATACATGTGCGCGTGTGTGAGTACATGTGTGTACGTTAGCGTGTGTGCGTATACACGTGAATGTGAGTGTATGTACGCGAACGTGAATATATGTACGTGTGTGGACGTGGGCGCATATGTTTTTGTGTGCATGTATGTATATGACAAGTAATATAGCTTGAAATATGAATGCGTGTTTTTGTGTGAAATTAGAAAAGGCTCGCGCAAATATGCCTCTGACAATAAATGCATAAAAATAACCACTATCATTTTTTCCTGAGATCAGATATTTTGTAGGAGTATTTATTTGTAAATTGTCTTTAAAAGAAGAAAACTTTTCTAGAAATAAAACAGATAATTCGCAATCTTCTGGTCACAAAATGACATTCCTTTACACCTCAGTTAAGAAAAAGGTATGGCACTAATTTTCAACACCGATAAGAAAACAGTAAAAACGAGTAAAATAAAATTAATTTTTAACGCTATGTTAAGGAAGAAAGGTCATAGTTTAAAGTGCATATAAAATTTTTTACACTCCACAAAACCAGCGAAATTTGATTTCAATTTCGAAAAATGACAAAACCTTTAAGAAATGAGAAAATATAACAATGGCGGCAAATGTTACTTTAATACAAGAAAAACAGCTAAATTAAACATAAAAATATAGAAATAAAAGTCAGGGAAATATACATTATATCTTGTTAAAGTTTTCGTTTAATCATTACTCAAGTGGAATATAATAGTAAAAACCTTATCTTAGTCTTGAAAAAGACATATATATATATATATATATATATATATATTGCTCGAGCCTTTTCTAGTCTCACACAAAAACATGCGTTCATATCTCAAGCTATATTACTTGTCATATACATACGCACACACAAACATATGTGCGCCCGTCCACACATGTACATATATTCACGTTCGTGTATATACACTCAGATTCACGTGTATACACACACACGCTAACGTACACACATGTACTCACATACACGCACAGGTACGCACACATGGACAACGTCACTTTCCCTTTCAAAGAAAATCCACACATGCACAAAAGACCGCGCGAATCACCTATAAAAACAAGAGCAATAAGCAGCTTCCTCCTTTTTTGGACCAGCTCTCGAGCTGAGAGGTTCAACGAACCAGCCGCCTCCCTTTTGGGATGTGCACGCCCATGCACCTCACGCCACTTGCTACAATGTGGGGCAAAAGCTAACAAATAGTATGTACACCTTATACGTTTTCTCTCTCCATGAACTGGATTGACATTCTCACTCTTTCTCTCTCTATATATACAACTTGTCCCTGAGAATACCTTCGCGTAGCTGACTGCTAATATGGCGCACAGTTTAACTGATGTCAACCCTCAATCCTTTTCTTTGTCTACACGCTGGACTGTCATTCCCATTTTACACTACAGTACTCACTTCTCTTCCCACGCGCGAACAAACGATAGTGACCCGAACGTGAGATGAACACACATTTCCTTTTTCCTTCTATACTACCAGTCCTGCAACAAACGATGGTTACACCCGCGTGGACATGAACACGTGTTATATCTAAAACATTCATTCTTTCAACAGTAAATAAACGACACGTTTATCTTATCCATCAATTGAGTCTTTGTTGTCTTCATTCCATTAATTTCATTATTTTCTTTTGTAACGGGATTAGGATTTATATATCCTAGTCCTCCACAGAAAGATGGTGACCCCGTTATTTTAAAATGAAATGGATGAGTTTGAACGAAACACTCATACACGCAGACTCTCTCTCTACAACAATACACTTTCCCTCTCACCAGCTAACAGCGAGAGATGCACGCCAAACTATACACTTTCCTTCTCATCAGTTAACAGCGAGAGACGCACGCCAAACTAAACATGTGTAGTACCCTTTTCTTTCATTTGTTTCTTCACAAAATAAATTCCTGTTTGTTTAATTCGATTTAACACGTAGTTCGTCTCTTTCTCAATTCAATTCATTATCCCTAATTTGCACCACCACCACAAATTGGTGACACACGAACGCAAGAGAAACACATTTCCTTCTATAACCACAAGTCTCACAACAAACCGGCGATCACGACGAGACGTGAAATGAACAAGCATGGTGACCCTATCTTTTTGAAATTGCTTTGAGCGAGACGCGTGTTTTATTTGATAAAGAAAAAAAACGAACATTTCAACAAAGAAAGACAAGTGAACTACTATCGATAAGAACCTCAACGAACTACAATGACGAAACCCCTCGTCAGACTCGGCAGAAAAATAAACACGGAGCTGTCAACTTCATACCGAATTTAAAGAAAAATTTGAGCTCGACAAGCATTTTTCACGGTTTCCTGACATTACCCTGCAACAAACGTGAGGAGCAAAATCACATAGGCCTATACACATTCTCTTCCGCACAGCAGACAGAACAACAAAGAAACAATTACAGGACATCCCTATCAACACATAGGAAGAAGCTGAATCAACAATACGAGTTAAGATGCACCACACACGCTGATAAACTCACAGCTGGAAGTTTCATTGACAGCCGGCAACCGGACATTATCGTTCAACAAGAACGAATGCGCAACTAGCGCCCGTCCAAACAATGCACACATTACCGCAGACTCACTTGCGAAGATACCGTCAACTGGACACACCACGTCAACACAAAAAATTTTTCTTCCAAACGAACAATTCACTTCACTATCCAAGCAACTCGTTGCACATGTCAGCACACAAAAAAACAACCAAACAAATATCACCCTAAAAAAAAAGTAAACGTCTTTCCGCGCGTAAGTAAATACTTTTTTTTACGAACGCACTCTGTTTTTGACGTTTTTTTTAAACAACCACACCAACAGCAAAAAATAGAACGAAAGGTCAATTGCTGAAAACATTACTTACAAAAATATATATATATATATATAAATACATACACACTGCATATATTTTTTTTTCGTAGGAAGGGGAGAATTGTGCGAAGCCTTTTCTAGTCAACGAATCTGATAGTCAAACTTGTGGCAAATTTACCGTTTGCATGGTATTAACCCCTAAACCCACAAACTACTTTTCACCATTTTGCAGCTTCCGTTGACGCTATGTGCGTGCGCTGCAGCATAAATGACGGCTTGCTTCACCAAGCAAACTGCCTTCTCACATGGCGTATTAATCATAAAATTACGGACTGACATTTTTTAATGACTTACAATTGAAGAAAAGAACAATAAATTGGGGGACCTTTTTTTTTTTTTTGTCTCACGTAGTTTTTAATGCACTAAACATTTTTATGTTTTTCGTTCCTTTTTTTTTTGCGGGAGGAGGATTCAATTATAAAACTTATGTGGCTCAATAGGTGCTTCTGCAGTTTAGTTAACCGTTTTTCCGTAAGTAACGCACCGACATTTACCAATTAGAACACTATTTAACATTTTTCGAAGATTTTACTGTTTACACTGGGGGTACGAGCCCCCAATGTAAACAGTAAAATCGCACCCCCAATGTAAACAGTAAAATCTTCGAAAAATGTTCAATGATGTTCTTATTGGTAAATGTCGTTGCGTTACTTTTTGAAAATTTGAAAATTCTATGTTCCAGGAAAAAAAAATTAAATTACCCCTACCCCTCACCCCCACTCTCCTCAACTTGGAGTGCTTTCCTTTTCTTTTTCAGCTAATTTTAAATTTTCCACCCAAAAAGTGTTATAAATGTATTTTTGAAAATTAGAAAATTCTATGTTCTGGAAAAAAAAAAAAAAATCAAATGACCCCCCCCCCCAACTTGGTGTGCTTTTCTTTTCTTGCTTTATTTCTTTTTCATCTAATTTCAAATTTTCCGCGGAAGATTTGTACGCCATGTGAGAAGGCAGTTTGCTTATTGAAACCGTCGTTTATGCTACAGCGTGCGCGTAGCGTAAACGGAAGCTGCGAAATGGTGGAAAGTAGTTCGTGGGTTCAGGGGTTAATACCTTGCAAACGGTAAATTTGCCACAAAGTTTGACTATCAGATTCGTTGTCAGCGACCTCAATTACATATTAAAAAAAAAAAAAAAAAATAGTGTTCGGTGTTCTGTTGTAGCGTATCTGGATATTTACCTATTAGTAAAACTTTCATTAAGTTTTGTTTTGTTTTTTAATTTATTGTTTTTTATTGTTTTTTTTTGTTTTTTTCTGTTTTTTGTTTTTTTTTTTTCTCTCCCGGTTCGTTTGTTTTGCAATTCGTCTGCGTCTGTTACTTTGCTCGGCTTAATCCGGTGCCTGCTGGTCAAACGAACCACAATTGACGGAAATTCCCGAGGATCCGGTCAAATTCTGCAAGACTTTAAAAAGAAGAAAAAAAAAACATTTTAATAATTCTTTTACTATAATTAGAATATTTTATAATAATTATTAAGTGATTAATAATTAAACAATAATTTAATTTAAAAAAAAAATTCTTTTGCAATAATTACGTCAATTTCAAATTACATTCTTACAGGCGGTGAAGCCTCAAATATGTCCCATGTTTTCCTGCAAGACGAAATGATGGAGCCAGGAGGGGGGGGGCAGTAACACAGTTTTGGGTTGATGACGCATGCGCTAACAACTCCAATTTGAGAACAAAGCCTTTGTTTTGCTCACCATGCAATTCAAATTCATGAGGTCACAAGTTTTTTTTAACAATAACAATAAAAAACAATAATGAAAACAAGAATAAGTAAAAATAAAATGTAACAATTGTGTTCGCAATATTTAATTTATTGTAATGACCGTTTTTTTTGTTCAATTTGATTTCCAGATTCTGCATAAATTCTTATACAAATTCCACATCGTTTTTTTTTTCCTCATGCTCATATTAAGAAAATAAAAAAGTGTATTCCTGTTTAAAAATTTTTTTAACATACCCAAATTTGGGTTTGTATTACTGTACACATAGATTCGAAAAAGTTGTCAAAAAACAAATATATAACAAATAAATGTTATCAAAGGCAAGATAAGTTACTTTTCTACCAAACTGGATATATTTTTCGTGTTTTTATTCAATGTAACATATTTATTCAGCTCGAAAAACATAGTGTTTCCTGATGTATTCGAAAATTCAAGATGGCGTCTCACACCCTCTTTAACACCGTAAGTATGGAAAAAGGTGTTATAAATAAAAAAACTATACAAAATACTATTAAAACCCCGCCGAATATATGTCAACCTATGTCACGGTAACATATATTGAGCGAGTTTTTAACAGTATTGTATCCAGTTTTTTTTTATTTATAACATCTTTCCCACACTTACCATGTTAAAGAGAGAATAAGACGCCATCTTGAATGTTCCAATACATCGCTAAACACTGTATGGTTTTCGAGCTGAATAAACATGTTACATTGAGTAAAAACACGAAAAATATATCCAGTTTGGTAGAAAAGTAACTTATCTTGCCTTTGATAACATTTATTTGTTATATATTTGTTTTTTGACAACTTTTTCGAATCTATGTGTACAGTAATACAAACCCCCCAAAATTTTAATAAAAGAATATGTAACAATAAATAAAAACAATAAATTAATTTAATTATTCGTTAATTTTAGAATTAATTTAATATATATATATATATATATATATATATATATATATATATATATTTATAAAATTTAATGTACGAATCCGGGTATCAGTTTATTTTCAATATACTTCCGTTTTTTAATAAAAAAAATTTTAATAAACCGGGAATAATAACAAGAACTTGAGAGGGCGTGAGAGAAGAAAATGAGGAGAGAGGGACAGACAGACAGACAGACAGAAGGGTTGATTGCGCATGCGCTGAATTGTCCTGCTTAGCATGTAACTCCTGAGTTCACCAGATTTGACATATAGACTTCATTAACTACGATAACAATAAAAAAAAACACACACAGAAAAAAAACAACAAAAAAAACAGCATACTAAGTAAAAATAAAATTTAACAGCTGTGTTTACAATAAGTAATAATAACAAAGTTTGTTAAGAAATGATGAGAGGGAAACCCAGTAGAAAATTTCCATTTTGATTACGCATGCCAATGCGTTATTTGACATTGACGAAATTCACGTAATCTACCCTTTGAAGTAAAAAACACGCAACCCTTAAAACACCAACGAATGTTTCTTTCAAACAAGTCAAGCGAAAAAAGATTCAATAAATGTAAGTATAATATTACTTGCATTATTTCAACTTTTTGTACATCTGTTTCTATTAATTTTCCAAAAACGCAGGGGGAAAGTAATTTTCGGAAGGGAAATGTCGGTAATTGGGATTAGATAACTATTTAAAAAAAAAAAATGGGTTTGTATTACTGTACACATAGATTCGAAAAAGTTGCCAAAAACAAATATATAACAAATAAATGTTATCAAAGGCAAGATAAGTTACTTTTCTACAAAACTGGATGTTTTTTTTTTTGTTTTTATTCAATGTTTATTCAGCTCGAAAAACATGCTGTGTTTACCGATGTATTGGAAAATTCAAAATGGCGCCCGACTCTCTCTTTAACACGGTAAGTTTGAGAAAAGGTGTTATAAATAATAAACTAGACAAAATACTTTAAAAAAAAAACACCGAATATATGTCAATTTATGTCACGGTAACATATATTGAGCGAATTTATAACAGTATTTTGTCTAGTTTTTTATTTATAACACCTTTTCCCGAATTTACTGTGTTAAAGAGAGAGTCGGGCGCCATTTTGAATTTTCCAATACATCGGTAAACACTGTATGATTTTCGAACTGAATAAACATGTTACATCGAATAAAAATACGAAAATTATATCCAGTTTTGTAGAAAAGTAACTTATCTTGCTTTTGATAATATTTATTTGTTACATATTTGTTTTTTGACAACTTTTTCGAATCTATGTGTACAGTAATACAAACCCAAAAATATAACTAAGAATGAATTTAATCTCTTTGAAGATTTTAGAAAAGTTCGGTAGATTAGCGACACTTCCTCCTCCCCCCGTATTGAAACTTTATTTATTTTCAAATAAGTGAAGACCAGAAATCCAATTAATCACCGATTTTGTAAAAAATATTCTATCAAACTAAAATAAATATTTGAAGCCAATTTTTGTTTATACTTGTACAGTTTAGTCAAGACATTAAAAAATAAAAATATCGAAAAAACAGCTCAAATTGTACGTATCTGGTATGGAATGAAGTTCTCCGAAAAAAAATTTCACTTAATTTCATCTAGTAGTTTTTAAAAAACAATTTGTTATGATATCGAGCAAAAGGTTCGATTTATAGAAAGAAAAGCTAGTTATTAAAGATGGGGAGGGGGTGTCGGTACTTTACATGGAGTTATCTCTCGTGTCGTTTCTAAAATTCAAACAAAAATTTAAAACAAATTCAAGATGTCTGCCTTCAACGCGCTCTCATAAAAATGTGTTTTTTCGCTGTAAAAAAAACAAAAAAAAAAAAAAACTACTCGATCAAATTAAGTGAAATTTTTTTTTCAAAGATGTTCATGTCAAAACGGATGTGTACAATATAACCTTTTTTCGATATTTTCATTTTTAATGTCTTGATTAAACTGTACAAGTACCCTTTTTTATGAAAAAAGGTCAAATTTTATTTATTTTCAAATAAGTGAACCAGAAATTCAATAAATCGCCGATTTCTTTTATGTTCTTTCAGATTAAAATAAATATTTGAAAACCTTTTTTATGAAAAAAAGGCCAAATTTTAGGGAAAATGCCGAAAGAAAAAGAAAAGGCCAAACGGAGAATTCTTAAAGTAAAAATGGCTATATTGAAAATGATTACTGTCTGCTATATTGAATATGTTGGCTCCCAAATACTTTAGATAAATAACCCTGCGATAATGAACATTCTACAGTTTATATATTATTTTTAAAGTATACCAGAAGACTTTAAAAAATACTTGAAAATTTTATATTCAAATAATTGTTGATAAATTTGTAAATGATCACCTTCAGCAAAATTCCGTTCCAAAGAAAATGAGTCTTCTTTATTTAGGTTATTAACTGTTTGAATAGAAACAATTATTTCAGAATTAACAGTGGGGAATTAGTTTTGCATATCAAATTAGCGTAAACTTATCAGCTATTTCAGGCCAATCGTTTATCTGAATAACGTTTATAGACTATATACCCAATTTTTTTTATTAAAGAGAAGTAAATTATGTTTTTTGAAGGTGTTACAATATCTAATTAACTCTACCTGGAACCCTAAGTCCAGGTGGCAACATTCCCCACAAATTCCTTCTCTTAATCCTCCCATTGAGCTTTAATTCATGTGCCTTAGATGTCATTCAAACACTATCTGACCCGAAAATGAGGGGCCATTTTACTTTTAAACTTATATGTGAAACTGATCCCTCAACTTTAATTCTATAAAAATTGTTTTATTCTTTTTTTTTCCTAGTTCTTTCATAATGTTCATACATTATGACCCAAAAAGCATAATTTTAGGATGGATGGGTTCAACAATAATAACAAAGTAAATAATAACAAAAAATTAATAATAACAAAAAATTAATAATAACAAAAAATTAATAATAACAAAAAATTAATAATAACAAAAAATTAATAATAACAAAAAATTAATAATAACAAAAAATTAATAATAACAAAAAATTAATAATAACAAAAAATTAATAATAACAAAGAGTTAATAATTTTGAAATTTGGACTTGCATTACATTTTATATTTTATTTTACATGAATTTGATTTTTGTGAAAATGTTTAAAAAAATTTTTTTTACAAATTTCAAAGCTTATTTTTTATCATTTGTTAAATGTTTTATTTATATCAGAAACATTGTCAAGTACATCAGAAAGCATTGAAATATGCTAACATATGTTTTGCCATACTAGTTTTGTTATTTGAAGTAACAACGACAGTGAATGTTGTTTTTGAATCTTGATTGTGCAAACATTAAATCAGCAGGTTCTTTATGCCAATTAATGCATCAATAAGTACCAAGTTTAATATTATTTAACAACCAATTTTAGGCAAAATTTAACTGTAATCAGTTTCATTTCCTTCAAACATGATACACTGTTTCCAATGTTTCTCTAACAATTTGATGCCTAATTTTTTGTAGAACAATTTCTCTTCAAAATACACCTACATTTTCAATATCACTTCTTCACTGGAGCCAAATCTCTTTTCCTGGAATATTATTTAGGGGTCTGCAAACAGTCAAGTGCCACGAAGAAAAAGGTAAAAAAAAACCTAATTCAAAAGACCTACACAAAATATTAAATTTAAAAAATATAATTTCAGTTTATATATTTTTGTGCGTGTAATGAAACAATGTTCTTACTTTTTAGTGAATATTAGTTGGATGGGAAATTTTTTTTTCTTTTTTACTTAAAAATATGTTTCATCGTAAAAACATTCATGTCATTTCTGCTAAAGGAAGAAATATTTGGGGGGGGGTTAAATCAGAAATTGTACAATAGATTATAAAGATTAAAAATGTGCATTCTATAGATAGGAAACGTCAACACAGTTTAAGAGCCAATGTATTCACGATCAATTACATGTGATGGTGAAATTATTATGTTTTGGATGTGTGCACTTTTATTCGTGTAAAAATGTTGCATTTTTATTTGTGTAGAAATGTTGCACTTTTATTTGTGTAAAAATGTTGCACTTTTATTTGTGTAAAAATTCTGCACTTTGATTTGTGTAAAAATGTGGCACTTTTATTTGTGTAAAAATGTGGCACTTTTATTTGTGTAAAAATGTGGCACTTTGACTTGTGTAAAAATGCTGCACTTTGATTTGTGTAAAAATGTTTCACTTTGATTCGTGTGAAAATGCTGCACTTTGATTCGTGTAAAAATGTTGCACTTTGATTTGTGTAAAAATGTTGCACTTTTATTTGTGTAAAAATGTTGCACTTTGATTTGTATAAAAATGTTGCACTTTTATTTGTGTAAAAATGTTGCACTTTTATTTGTGTAAAAATGTTGCACTTTTATTCATGTAAAAATGTTGCACTTTGATTTGTGTAAAAATTTTGCACTTTTATTCGTGTAAAAATGTTGCACTTTTATTTGTGTAAAAATGTTGCACTTTGATTTGTGTAAAAATGTTGCACTTTTATTTGTGTAAAAATGTTGCACTTTTATTTGTGTAAAAATGTTGCACTTTTATTTGTGTAAAAATGTTGCACTTTTATTCATGTAAAAATGTTGAACTTTGATTTATGTAAAAATGTTGCACTTTTATTCGTGTAAAAATGTTGCACTTTTATTTGTGTAAAAATGTTGCACTTTTATTTGTGTAAAAATGTTGCACTTTGATTTGTGTAAAAATGTTGCACTTTGATTTGTGTAAAAATGTTGCACTTTGATTTGTGTAAAAATGTTGCACTTTGATTTGTGTAAAAATTTTGCACTTTGATTTGTGTAAAAATGTTTCACTTTTATTTGTGTAAAAATGTTGTACTTTTATTTGTGTAAAAATGTTGCACTTTTATTTGTGTAAAAATGTTGCGCTTTGATTTGTGTAAAAATGTTGCACTTATATTTGTGTAAAAATGTTGCACTTTGATTTGTGTAAAAATGTTGCACTTTTATTTGTGTAAAAATGTTGCACTTTTATTTGTGTAAAAATGTTGCACTTTTATTTGTGTAAAAATGTTGCACTTTTATTTGTGTAAAAATGTTGCACTATGATTTGTGTAAAAATGTTTCACTTTTATTCATGTTAAAATGTTGCACTTTTATTCATGTAAAAATGTTGCACTTTGATTCGTGTAAAAATGTTGCACTTTTATTCATGTAAAAATTATGCACTTTTATTCATGTAAAAATGTTGCACTTTTATTTGTGTAAAAATGTTGCACTTTTATTCATGTAAAAATGTTGCACTTTGATTCAAGTAAAAATTTTGCACTTTTATTTGTGTAAGAATGTTGCACTTTTATTTGTGTAAAAGTGTTGCACTTTGATTCGTGTAAAAATGTTGCACTTTGATTCGTGTAAAAGTGTGTTCAGTTATTATGTTGCAAAATGTCAGTATAGTCCTCACCTATTATTTTCTATTATCTGTTCATTTTTATATTTAGAACCAGTTTTTGTTTTGATGTAATTCAATAGATTTTTCTCCTCAATTAAGAATTAATGTACTCTTGACTTTTAATCATTTTATCTTCAGATTTTTTAAACTAAAAACATGTGACATTTGGTTTGTGTTAAAAATAGTGGTGGGACGATTAATCGGAATCAGAATCGTTAATCGTAAGAATCGTGTATTTTGGGAGGTATCGGAATCGGAATCGCCTCGTTAAAAAATACCTTAATTTTCCGATTCCTTCATTACGATTCTTTTAGTCAGATATTGAAAAAAAGAAAAAAATGTCCTGATATTTCTAACCGCAAGAGAGAAATGTAGCATGTTATAAAAAGAAACCAAAGAAATTCATTACTAACAGGGCAATGCTTAGTGCCTCCTCCCTTACAAGATTCATTCATTCAGATCTATTGTAATCAAAACTACAAAAGAATTAACTTGAAAAGAAGTATGCAGGGCTCTACATTGCGAGTAAAAATTTAAAAAAATACGCTTATCTTTTTTTACTAACAAATCTTCTAATACTGAATGAAAATGCTTTTTCAACTTATATTTTCTTAAAATAAAACGAGCAAAGTCAAATTATTTAAACAGTAAAAGGTTTAATAGAATAATATACTTTTTTTCTTTTTTTCAAAGAAGGCTTTTGAAAGAAATATCCCTAAAATGAAATTAATCACGTTGTATTATTTCGCAAAATTTTGAAATTTGGACCAAATGAAAATTCGTTGAATTTCTTGAAATCTTTTTTTAACTCTTTGGTCCACGACTTAGCAAAATTACCAACTAGTCACTCTGACCAGTTTTATTAGTGAGGGTCGAAATCGCAGTGTCTTTTTTTTTTTTTTTTCTAAGTCACCATCTAGGTGTCACCAATTTTTTTAACCCTCCTTAACTTCAAAGAGTAAATACAGTATACAACTAAAAAAAATAATTTTTAAAAATGCTGATTCTATTTCATGAAAAATTCTTTTAACTAGAAATTAAAAGATAGCTGAATGACAGCAACAGGAGCACTGGTTAACTACTGTACCACGTGGAAAGGTGTGGGGGGAGAGGAAAAAAGGAAATTAAATGATGATAATAAATTATGATAATCGTCTTTGAAAGGCACTAAACTCCTAAAATTTACTTCTTTAAAATTTTAGGCGGCATTCCCCGGCGATTTTAAAGAACTCTCTCTCAAAAAAAAAAAAAGAAAAATTAATTTTTTAAGGTTTGGGAAAGATATATTTATTATAACCGAATTCCTGTATGAAGACTGGATCTACTTTATTGGACGTTAATTTGTGTGATAAGTAATTTTTCAATGTTTAATATGTTTTTAAAGTTTCAATTATCAATTAAATTTTTTTAATTGCGTTTTATTTTCAATTTATTTAAAAAAAAACAGGGTTTAAAATGTATTTTTCAAGGTAACAAGCTTCGAAAGAAGTCTAATAAAAAAAAAATCACTTAAGTTTTAATTTCGACAACCCTGAGAATTTAATTATTAAAAAAATATTGAAATGTGACATTTTTTTTAAACATTTCTATTAGTTCAATTAATTTTCTTTCAATAATTCATTTCACTCAACAAACTTCACCATTTTTTTTTTCTTTTATCTTTTTCTGTAATTTTGGTAATTATTTTTGCTCAAGTTTATCTAGTATTTCATTTGTTTTTATAGCGGTATCGTTTTTATATGTGTTCCTTTGATATACCCTATTTCAAAATTAGTTGGGCTAAACTTATTCTTCACGTTAGAAACAACGTGTAAAAGCAATGAAAAAGTAAGAAAAAACAATAGGTGTTAACTACACTTTGTGAATTATGCACGTTCATTTATAAATTATTAAATTAAATATTTATTTTTTTTATATTTAATTAGTATATATTTTCTTTCTCTTCCACAATATTTTTTTTATTTATTTCATTAAATCTGTTAATTATGAGGACCAAAATAATGAATTGTGTTAATTTATTCTCTAATTTTCTTGTTTTTGTTCTGTTATATAAATTCTATTTTATTTGTTTTTGCTCTGAAGGATTAATTCTATTTTCTTTTTTTTTTTTCTGTATTCCAATTAAGTAAAATAAATTTTCTCTAAAATAAATTTTGCTAATTTTTCGTTTAGTTTACTATATAATAATTTTATTTAAACCAAAACACGACTGTGTAGGCATAAAATATCTCTTCCAAAGTTAAAGAACATATTTGGGAACTACCCGACCATAAGTATAAAACTAACTGGTATATTTCAAAACAATAATTCCCTAGGAATCGGAATCGGTATCGTACTTGGTATCGGAATCGTTAATCAATATTTTCCTGGAATCGGAATCGGAATCGTATAAAAATTAGGAATCGTCCCAACACTAGTTAAAAACGTAAAGAAAATAAGAATTTTATAAAAAAAAGTCAAATAAGAAGTCAAAATTAATTGATTTATTTTTTTGCAGATTTATTCCGGAAAATGTGAACTGCATAAAACATCATTCGTAGCTTAAAAATAGACTGATTCAGTGGTAAAGAAATTTTGAATGACAGGTAATTATTCGAATTTGTCAAATTTTTAGTGTTTATTATTTCTATGGTAATGACATAAATAATATTGATATAAACATTTTTATTCATATTATGTACTTCAAGGAAACTTATTAAAAAATAATTAAATTGAAAGTAAAACTAATTCGTGGATGTCTGAGAAAATTCAACAGAAATTGTAAGGAAACAAATTAAAAGCAAAATTTAAATAAGAAACACAACAAAATTTGAGTAAATGTACAAGCTTTATAAAAGAAATATCAAAGATAATTCCAGATTATCAGAGAAGTAAGTAGGTGGAATTAAGAATTACTTTTTTAAAAACAATAGCAATTTTTTATGAGAAAATAATTTGCGACATTGTATTTATTCTTCAGACGATTATTCTCTTTTTTAGTGTTATTTGCACTATGTTTCAGTTGATCACACTTGTGACCTGCTTCAGATGCATCTTGCCGAATTCGTGTAAAAATGCTGTACTTTTATTTGTGTAAAAATGTTGCACTTTTATTCGTGTAAATATGTTGCACTTTTATTCGTGTAAAAATGTTGCACTTTTATTCGTGTAAAAATGTTGCACTTTTATTTGTGTAAAAATGTTGCACTTTGATTTGTGTAAAAATGTTTCACTTTTATTCGTGGAAAAATGTTGTACTTTTATTCGTGTAAAAATGTTGCACTTTGATTTGTGTAAAAATGTTGCACTTTTATTTATGTAAAAATGTTGCACTTTTATTCATGTAAAAATGTTGCACTTTTATTCATGTAAAAATGTTGCACTTTTATTCATGTAAAAATGTTGCACTTTTATTTATGTAAAAATGTTGCACTTTTATTTATGTAAAAATGTTGCACTTTTATTTATGTAAAAATGTTTCACTTTTATTTATGTAAAAATGTTGCACTTTTATTTGTGTAAAAATGTTGCACATTTATTCATGTAAAAATGTTGCACTTTTAAAAGTGGGAAATCTTTCTGTCAAACTTGGGATATTTTCTGACTCAGAAAACAACACAGAATTTCCAATTTAACCTTTTATTCATCCATGAGGGTAGTATGCCCTCGTTTCATAAAGTCCTAAGTAATTCATATATGTGTTTTGGGTTGCCTGCATTGAAGATTAAACCTTAAAATATCAGAAGAGTGCAACTTTTGCAACTGACTTTTATCCAAAACTATATTGAATGTAAAATACAAAACTAAACAAATTCCAATCAATACTATATTGAAAGAAAATACAAAACTAAACAAATTTCAATCAATACTATATTGCATGTAAAATACAAAACTAAACTAATTTCATCCAATACTATATTGAAAGTAAACTATAAAACTAAACTAATTTTTTCCAAAACTATATTGAAGGTAAAATACAACACTAAACTAATTTAAATCAATACTATATTGACAGTAAAATACAAAACTAAACTAATTTCAATCAATACTATATTGAATGTAAAAGACAAAACTAAACTAATTTAAATCAATACTTTATTGAATGTAAAATAAAAACTAAACTCATTTCAATCAATACTATAGTAAAAGTAAAATACTAAACTAAACTAATTTAAATCAATACTTTATTGAATGTAAAATTCAAAACTAAACTAATTACAATCAATACTATATTGAAAGTAAAATAAAAAACTAAAATAATTTGAATCAATACTATATTGAATGTAAAATACAAAACTAAACTAATTTTTCCAAAAGTATATTTAATGTAAAATACAAAACAAAACTAATTTTTTCCAAAACTATATTGAATGTAAAATAAAAAACTAAACTAATTTCAATCAATACTATATTGAATGTAAAATACAAAACTAAAAGAATTTCAATCAAAACTATATTGAATGTAAAATACAAAACTTAAATAACTTCAATCAATACTATATTGAATGTAAAATACAAAACTAAACTAATTTTTTCAAAAAACTATATTGAATGTAAAATACAAAACTAAACTAATTTCAATCAATACTATATTGAATGTAAAATACAAAACTAAAAGAATTTCAATCAAAACTATATTGAATGTAAAATACAAAACTTAAATAATTTCAATCAATACTATATTGAATGTAAAATACAAAACTAAACTAATTTTTCCCAAACTATATTGAATGTAAAATACAAAACTTAAATAATTTCAATCAATACTATATTGAATGTAAAATACAAAACTTAACTTATTTTTTACAATACAATATTTAAAGTAAAATACAAAACTAAACTAATTTTTTCCAAAACTAAATTGAATGTAAAATACAAAACTAACATAATTTCAATCAATACTATATTGAATGTAAAATACAAAACTAAACTAATTTTTTCCAAAACTAAATTGAATGTAAAATACAAAACTAAACTAATTTTTTCCAAAACTATATTGAAAGTAAAATACAAAAAAACTAATTACAATCAATACTATATTGAAAGTCAAATACAAAACTAAACTAATTTCAATCAAAACTATATTTAAAGTAAAATACAAGCCTAAACTAATTTCAATCAATACTATATTGAATGTAAAATAGAAAACTACAATAATTTCAATCAATACTATATTGAATGTAAAATACAAAACTAAACTAATTTTTCCCAAACTATATTGAATGTAAAATACAAAACTTAAATAATTGCAATCTATACTATATTGAATGTAAAATACAAACCTTAACTTATTTTTTACAATACTATATTTAAAGTAAAATACAAAACTAAACTAATTTTTTCCAAAACTAAATTGCATGTAAAATACAAAACTAAACTAATTTTTTCCAAAAATATATTGAATGTAAAATACAAAACTAAAATATTTTTTTCCAAAACTAAATTGAATGTAAAATACAAAACTAAACTAATTTTTTCCAAAACTATATTGAAAGCAAAATACAAAAAAACTAATTACAATCAATACTATATTGAAAGTCAAATAAAAAACTAAACTAATTTCAATCACAACTATATTTAAAGTAAAATACAAACCTAAACTAATTTCAATAAATACTATATTGAATGTAAAATACAAAACTACAATAATTTCAATCAATACTATATTGAATGTAAAATACAAAACTAAACTAATTTTTCCCAAACTATATTGAAAGTAAAATACAAAACTAAACTAATTTTTTCCAAAACTATGTTGAAAGTAAAATACAAAACTAAACTAATTTCAATCAATACTATATTGAAAGTGAAATACAAAACTAAAATAATTTCAATCAATTCTATGTTGAATGTAAAATACAAACTTAACTAATTTCAATCAATACTATATTTAAAGTAAAATACAAAACTAAACTAATTTCAATCAATACTTTATTGAATGTAAAATTCAAAACTAAACTAATTACAATCAATACTATATTGAAAGTAAAATACAAAACTAAACTAATTTTTCCCAAACTATATTGAATGTAAAATACAAAACTAACATAATTTAAATCAATACTATATTGAATGTACAATACAAAACTAAACTAATTTTTTCCAAAACTATATTGAATGTAAAATTCAAAACTAACCTAATTTTTTCCAAAACTATATTGAATGTAAAATAAAAAACTATAATAATTTCAATCAATACTATATTGAAAGGAAAATACAAAACTAAACTAATTTTTCCCAAACTATATTGAATGTAAAATACAAAACTAAACTAATTTTTCCCAAACTATATTGAATGTAAAATACAAAATAATCTAATTTAAATCAATACTATATTGAATGTACAATACAAAACAAAACTAATTTTTTCCAAAACTATATTGAATGTAAAATTCAAAACTAACCTAATTTTTTCCAAAACTATATTGAATGTAAAATACAAAACTACACTAATTTTTCCCAAACTATATTGAATGTAAAATACAAAACTAAAATAATTTCAATCAATACTATATTGAATGTAAAATACAAAACTAAACTAATTTTTCCCAAACTATATTGAAAGTAAAATACAAAACTAAACTAATTTTTCCCAAACTATATTGAATGTAAAATACAAAATAATCTAATTTAAATCAATACTATATTGAATGTACAATACAAAACAAAACTAATTTTTTCCAAAACTATATTGAATGTAAAATTCAAAACTAACCTAATTTTTTCCAAAACTATATTGAATGTAAAATACAAAACTACACTAATTTTTTCCAAACTATATTGAATGTAAAATACAAAACTAAAATAATTTCAATCAATACTATATTGAATGTAAAATACAAAACTAAACTAATTTTTTCCAATACTATATTGAAAGTAAAATACAAAACTAACCTAATTTTTTCCAAAACTATATTGAATGTAAACTACAAAACTAAACTAATTTTTTTCAAAACTATATTGAATGTAAAATAAAAAAATTAACCTAATTTTTTCCAATACTATAAAATACAAAACTAACCCTATTTTTTTCAAAACTATATTGAATGTAAAATACAAAACTAAACTAATTTTTTCCAAAACTATATTGAATGTAAAATACAAAACTAACATAATTTCAATCAATACTATATTGAATGTAACATACAAAACTAAACTAATTTTTTCCAAAACTATATTGAATGTAAAATACAAAACTAACCTAATTTTTTCCCAAACTATATTGAATGTAAAATACAAAACTAATATAATTTCAATCAATACTATATTGAATGTAAAATACAAAACTAAACTAATTTTTTCCAAAACTAAATTGAATGTAAAATACAAAACTAAACTAATTTTTTCCAAAACTATATTGAATGTAAAGTATAAAACTAAACTAATTTTTCCAAAACTATATTGAATGTAAAATACAAAACTAAATTAATTTCAATCAATACTATATTGAATGTAAAATACAAAACTAAACTAATTTTTTCCAAAACTATATTGAATGTAAAATACAAAACTAAACTAAGTTTTTCCCAAACTATATTGAATGTAAAATACAAAACTAAACTAATTTTTTCCAAAACTATATGGCATGTAAAATACAAAACTAAACTAATTTTTCCAAAACTATATTGAATGTAAAATACAAAACTAACATAATTTCAATCAATACTATATTGAATGTAAAATACAAAACTAAACTAATTTTTTCCAAAACTATATTGAATATAAAATACAAAACTAAACTAATTCTTTTCCAAAACTATATTGAATGTAAAATACAAAACTAACATAATTTCAATCAATACAATATTGAATGTAAAATACAAAACTAAACTAATTTTTTCCAAAACTATATTGAATGTAAAATACAAAACTAAACTACTTTTTCCAAAACTATATTGAATGTAAAATACAAAACTAACCTAATTTTGCCCAAACTATATTGAATGTAAAATACAAAATAATCTAATTTAAATCAATACTATATTGAATGTAAAATACAAAACAAAACTTATTTTTTCCAAAACTATATTGAATGTAAAATTACAAACTAACCTAATTTTTTCAAAAACTATATTGAATGTAAAATAAAAAACTATAATAATTTCAATCAATACTACATTGAAAGTAAAATACAAAACTAAACTAATTTTTTCCAATACTATATTGAATGTAAAATACAAAACTAAACTAATTTTTTCGAAAACTATATTGAATGTAAAATACAAAACTAAACTAATTTTTTCCAAAACTATATTGAATGTAAAATACAAAACTAACCTAATTTTTTCCAAAATTATATTGAATGTAAAATACAAAACTAAACTAATTTCAATCAATACTATATTGAATGTAAAATACAAAACTAAACTAATTTCAATCAATACTATATTGAATGTAAAATACACAACTAAAATCATTTTTTCCAAAACTATATTGAATGTAAAATACAAAACTAAATTAATTTCAATCAATACTATATTGAATGTAAAATACACAACTAAACTAATTTTTTCCAAAACTATATTGAATGTAAAATACAAAACTAAACTAATTTTTTCCAAAACTATATTGAATGTAAAATACAAAACTAAACTAATTTTTTCCAAAACTATATTGAATGTAAAATACAAAACTAACATAATTTCAATCAATACTATATTGAATGTAAAATACAAAACTAAACTAATTTTTTCCAAAACTATATTGAATGTAAAATACAAAACTAACATAATGTCAATCAATACTATATTGAATGTAAAATACAAAACTAAACTAATTTTTTCCAAGACTATATTGAATGTAAAATACAAAACTAAACTAATTTTTTCCAAAACTATAATGAATGTAAAATACAAAACTAAACTAATTTTTTCCAAACTATATTGAATGTAAAATACAAAATTAACATAATTTCAATCAATACTATATTGAATGTAAAATACAAAACTAACCTAATTTTTTCCAGTACTATACTGAATGTAAAATACAAAACTAAACTAAGTTTTTCCAAAACTATATTGAATGTAAAATACAAAACTAACATAATTTCAATCAATACTATATTGAATGTAAAATACAAAACTAAACTAATTTTTTCCAAAACTATAATGAATGTAAAATACAAAACTAAACTAATTTTTTCCAAACTATATTGAATGTAAAATACAAAATAAACATAATTTCAATCAATACTATATTGAATGTAAAATACAAAACTAACCTAATTTTTTCCAGTACTATACTGAATGTAAAATACAAAACTAAACTAATTTTTCCCAAACTATATTGAATGTAAAATACAAAACTAACATAATTTCAATCAATACTATATTGAATGTAAAATACAAAACTAAACTAATTTCAATCAATACTATATTGAATGTAAAATACAAAACTAACCTAATTTTTTCCAAAACTATATTGAATGTAAAATACAAAACTTAATTAATTTTAATCAATACTATATTGAATGTAAAATACAAAACTATAATAATTTCAATCAATACTATATTGAATGTAAAATACAAAACTAAACTAATTTCAATCAATACTATATTGAATGTAAAATACAAAACTAAATTATTTTATTCCAAAACTAAATTGAATGTAAAATACAAAACTAAACTATTTTATTCCAAAACTATATTGAATGTAAAATACAAAGCTAAACTAACTTTTTCCAAAACTATATATAATGTAAAATACAAAACTAAACTAATTTCAATCAATACTTTATTGAAAGTAAAATACAAAACTCTAATAATTTCAATCAATACTATATTGAAAGTAAAATACAAAACTAATTTTTTCCAAAACTATATTGAATAGAAAATACAAAACTAAACTGATTTTTTCCAAAACTATATTGAAAGTAAAATACAAAAAAAAACTAATTACAATCAATACTATATTGAAAGTCAAATACAAAACTAAACTAATTTCAATCAATACTATATTAAAAGTAAAATACCAAACTACAATAATTTCAATCAATACTATATTGAATGTAAAATACAAAACTAAACTAATTTTTTCAATACTATATTGAATGTAAAATACTAAACTAAACTAATTTTTCCCAAACTATATTTAAAGTAAAATACAAAACTAAACTTATTTTTCCAATACTATATTGAATGTAAAATACAAAACTAAACTAATTTTTCCCAAACTATATTGAAAGTAAAATACAAAACTAAACTAATTGTTCCAATACTATATTGAATGTAAAATAAAAAACTAAACTAATTACAATCAATACTATATTGAAAGTCAAATACAAAACTAAACTAATTTCAATCAATACTATATTTAAAGTAAAATACAAAACTAAACTAATTTCAATCAATACTTTATTGAAAGTAAAATACAAAACTACAATAATTTCAATCAATACTATATTGAATATAAAATACAAAACTAAACTGATTTTTTCCAAAACTATATTGAAAGTAAAATACAAAAAAAACTAATTACAATCAATACTTTATTGAAAGTAAAATACAAAACTAAACTAATTTTTTCCAAAACTATATTGAATATAAAATACAAAACTAAACTGATTTTTTCCAAAACTATATTGAAAGTAAAATACAAAAAAAAACTAATTACAATCAATACTATATTGAAAGTCAAATACAAAACTAAACTAATTTCAATCAATACTATATTTAAAGTAAAATACAAAACTAAACTAATTTCAATCAATACTTTATTGAAAGTAAAATACAAAACTAAAATAATTTCAATCAATACTATATTGAAAGTAAAATACAAAACTAAACTAATTTTTTCCAAAACTATATTGAATATAAAATACAAAACTAAACTGATTTTTTCCAAAACTATATTGAAAGTAAAATACAAAAAAAAACTAATTACAATCAATACTATATTGAAAGTCAAATACAAAACTAAACTAATTTCAATCAATACTTTATTGAAAGTAAAATACAAAACTACAATAATTTCAATCAATACTATATTGAAAGTAAAATACAAAACTAAACTAATTTTTTCCAAAACTATATTGAATATAAAATACAAAACTAAACTAATTTCAATCAATACTATATTGAAAGTAAAATACAAAACTAAACTAATTTTTTCCAAAACTATATTGAATATAAAATACAAAACTAAACTGATTTTTTCCAAAACTATATTGAAAGTAAAATACAAAAAAAAACTAATTACAATCAATACTATATTGAAAGTCAAATACAAAACTAAACTAATTTCAATCAATACTTTATTGAAAGTAAAATACAAAACTACAATAATTTCAATCAATACTATATTGAATGTACAATACAAAACTAAACTAATTTTTTCCAAAACTATATTGAAAGTAAAATACAAAAAAAAACTAATTACAATCAATACTATATTGAAAGTCAAATACAAAACTAAACTAATTTCAATCAATACTTTATTGAAAGTAAAATACAAAACTACAATAATTTCAATCAATACTATATTGAATGTACAATACAAAACTAAACTAATTTTTTCCAAAACTATATTGAAAGTAAAATACAAAAAAAAACTAATTACAATCAATACTATATTGAAAGTCAAATACAAAACTAAACTAATTTCAATCAATACTATATTTAAAGTAAAATACAAAACTAAACTAATTTCAATCAATACTTTATTGAAAGTAAAATACAAAACTACAATAATTTCAATCAATACTATATTGAATATAAAATACAAAACTAAAATAATTTTTTCCAAAACTATATTGAATATAAAATACAAAACTAAACTGATTTTTTCCAAAACTATATTGAAAGTAAAATACAAAAAAAAACTAATTACAATCAATACTATATTGAAAGTCAAATACAAAACTAAACTAATTTCAATCAATACTATATTTAAAGTAAAATACAAAACTAAACTAATTTCAATCAATACTTTATTGAAAGTAAAATACAAAACTAAAATAATTTCAATCAATACTTTATTGAAAGTAAAATACAAAACTAAACTAATTTTTTCCAAAACTATATTGAATATAAAATACAAAACTAAACTGATTTTTTCCAAAACTATATTGAAAGTAAAATACAAAAAAAAACTAATTACAATCAATACTATATTTAAAGTAAAATACAAAACTAAACTAATTTCAATCAATACTTTATTGAAAGTAAAATACAAAACTAAAATAATTTCAATCAATACTTTATTGAAAGTAAAATACAAAACTAAACTAATTTTTTCCAAAACTATATTGAATATAAAATACAAAACTAAACTGATTTTTTCCAAAACTATATTGAAAGTAAAATACAAAAAAAAACTAATTACAATCAATACTATATTGAAAGTAAAATACAAAACTAAAATAATTTCAATCAATACTATATTGAATGTAAAATACAAGCCTAAACTAATTTCAATCAATACTATATTGAAAGTAAAATACAAAACTACAATAATTTCAATCAATACTATATTGAATGTACAATACAAAACTAAACTAATTTTTTCCAAAACTATATTGAAAGTAAAATACAAAAAAAAACTAATTACAATCAATACTATATTGAAAGTCAAATACAAAACTAAACTAATTTCAATCAATACTATATTTAAAGTAAAATACAAAACTAAACTAATTTCAATCAATACTTTATTGAAAGTAAAATACAAAACTACAATAATTTCAATCAATACTATATTGAATATAAAATACAAAACTAAAATAATTTTTTCCAAAACTATATTGAATATAAAATACAAAACTAAACTGATTTTTTCCAAAACTATATTGAAAGTAAAATACAAAAAAAAACTAATTACAATCAATACTATATTGAAAGTCAAATACAAAACTAAACTAATTTCAATCAATACTATATTTAAAGTAAAATACAAAACTAAACTAATTTCAATCAATACTTTATTGAAAGTAAAATACAAAACTAAAATAATTTCAATCAATACTTTATTGAAAGTAAAATACAAAACTAAACTAATTTTTTCCAAAACTATATTGAATATAAAATACAAAACTAAACTGATTTTTTCCAAAACTATATTGAAAGTAAAATACAAAAAAAAACTAATTACAATCAATACTATATTTAAAGTAAAATACAAAACTAAACTAATTTCAATCAATACTTTATTGAAAGTAAAATACAAAACTAAAATAATTTCAATCAATACTTTATTGAAAGTAAAATACAAAACTAAACTAATTTTTTCCAAAACTATATTGAATATAAAATACAAAACTAAACTGATTTTTTCCAAAACTATATTGAAAGTAAAATACAAAAAAAAACTAATTACAATCAATACTATATTGAAAGTAAAATACAAAACTAAAATAATTTCAATCAATACTATATTGAATGTACAATACAAAACTAAACTAATTTTTTCCAAAACTATATTGAATGTAAAATTCAAAACTAACCTAATTTTTTCCAAAACTATATTGAATGTAAAATAAAAAAACTATAATAATTTCAATCAATACTATATTGAATGTAAAATACAAAACTAAACTATTTTTTTCCAAAACTATATTGAAAGTAAAATACAAAAGAAAACTATTTTCAATCAAAACTATATTAAAAGTAAAATACAAATATAAAATAATTTCAATCAATACTATATTGAAAGTAAAATAAAAACTAAAAGAATTTCAGTCAAGACTATATTGAAAGTAAAATACAAAACTAAACTAATTGTTCCAAACTATATTGAATGTAAAATACAAAACCAAACTAATTTCAATCAATACTATATTGAATGTAAAATACAAAACTAAATTAATTTCAATCAATACTATATTGAATGTAAAATACAAAACTAAATTAATTTCAATCAATACTATATTGAATGTAAAATACAAAACTAAATTAATTTCAATCAATACTATATTGAATGTAAAATACAAAACTAAACTAATTTTTTCCAATACTATATTGAAAGTAAAATACTAAACTAAACTAGTGTTTTCCAAAACTATATTGAATGTAAAATACAAAACTAAACTAATTTTTTCCAATACTATATTGAAAGTAAAATACTAAACTAAACTAGTGTTTTCCAAAACTATATTGAATGTAAAATACAAAACTAAACTAATTTTATCACATACTGTATTGAAAATAAATTTAAAAACTAAACCAAATTTATCCAATACTATATTAAAAGTAAATACAAAACTAAACTAATTTTTTCCAATACTATTGAAAATAAAATACAAAACTAAACTAACTTTAATCAATACTCTATTGAAAATACAATACAAAACTAAATTGATTTTACCTAATCTTATATTTAAAATAACATACAAAACTAAACTAATTTTTCGCATAATATTTTGAAAGTAAAATACAAAACTAATTTAGCCCAATACTAGGTTTAAAATTAAATACAAAACTAAACTAAACTTATCCAATACTATATTGAAAATAAAATACAAAACTTACGTAGTTTTACCCAAAAATATATTGAAAGTAAAATACAAAACTAATCTCATCCAATACCATATTGAAAAGAAAATACAAAACTAAACTAATTTTATCCAATACTATATTGAAAATAAAATGCAAAACTTAACTATTTTTTACCCAAAGATATATGGAAAGTAAAATACAAAACTAATTTTATCCAATACTATATTGAACATAAAATACAAAATTAAATTATTACAGATAAACTGATTTTTGTATCTGTAAAAAAAGTATTTAATGTGACTAGTGTAAAGAACTTTTTCATTCAGATTTTACAATTTCATATATGGTGTTGATGTATGCGCAAGTTGCCTTTTTGATTTGCTGATCTAGATATGGCATACTGTCTATGATAGACCTGATGATTTTCACAATCACAGATAAAATGTAACCCAAGATACAAACTGCTATTGTAAACAATATTCTGATAGATCCAGTGGCTTTTAGATCCAATCATTAATGATAGGCATCTCATAGATATAGCAGCACACTTTTTGATCCTAATAATCTCCTTGCTCTTAGTTTTATCTACATTATCCTTAGCTAGTGCAGAGTCTTAAGATTAAATTAAGTGTTTCTAATATTCATTTGCATATTTCCAATTCATACAAATACTCAAAACTGTGACAAGTGTTAAGAACTATTTCGTTCATATTTGACAATTTTGTATACATTGTTGACATATGCGGAGGTTGCATAGTTGATTTGCTTATCTTAATATGACATGATGTTTATGATAGAGATCATCATTTGCACAATCACAAACTAAATGTAATCCTAGATACTAACTGTTATATTCTTTATAAACAATATTCTGATAGATCCAAAGTGGCGATTTACTTGAAGATAGGCAAATCATAAATATAGCTGCGCAGTTTTTGATCCTAATAATCTTCTTGCACTTAGTTCTCTGATACAATTACATTGTCAACATTATATGTATCAACATTATGTGTATCAACATTATGTGCATCAACATTGTGTGCATCAACATTGTGTGCATCAACATTGTATCAGCATTATGTGTATCAGCATTATGTGTATCAACATTATGTGTATCAACATTATGTGTATCAACATTATGTGTATCAACATTATCAACATTATGATTATCAACATTATCAACATTATGATTATCAACATTATCAACATTATGATTATCAACATTATCAACATTATGATTATCAACATTATCAATCATTATGTGTATCAACATTATCAATCATAATTTATCAACATTATATGTATCAACATGAATGTTGAGGTTCTAGTAATTAATAAGACAACACACTTTTGATTAGTTCTACTTCACAACTACTGTCAACATAAGTAACAATTTTATGAGTTTACAAATTGTTTTACAGAAATAAAAGTAACAATTGTTTGTTCATTGCTTTTACTCTTCGTTAAACAGTCTCTTGACTGGTCTTGTATTATATATTGTTACTCAGCTTGCTCTGTGCTTTGGATTCTGTTTGCTTCCATCATGTGGTAGCTACATGAAATCGGCATAAAAGTCAGCTCTTGAACAAAAGGACTTTTACTGCCACTCATCAAAAAATTGGACCTTCCTGATTTTGAGGTAGAGACTCTCACAGGAGCTTTCATAGATCTATTTTTGGGACCTACGTTTAAACCCCACCTTTAATACTCTAACTATATCTGTCTGCATTTCACGACCAAGAATAATGACATAAAGTGTTTGTTTTTACTAAGTCCAGCATATTCTATTACTCCGTCTTACACAGAAGCACTCAAAATCAATTAATGTGTGTCAGGTACACATCTGCTTGACTTGCTTCTTTCATTCCAGTAAATGCCACATATAAATGTTGTGAATAAAGCTGCTTTTATAGAGGAAAGATATTCTATTTTTTCATTGTCTTACTGCTGGGAGGCCCTGAACGCACCAGCTGTTATTTTCATGGGTATTATGCATTCAAATTGATTCAAGCTCCACGGACACATTACCAGCACTTTTGCCCTCCATCCAATATTAAATTGTCTGCATTACTGATAGTTTGTATAAGTTCTAAATAAAGTTTGTAACTATGCAACTCATGTAGTTTGTAATATTTGTAAGAAACTTCTTTTAACTTTGGTTACTGTACATCTTCTGATACTTGTAATTGCTTGAAAGTCTTCCTTCAAACCTGATTGATTTCAATTCTTTATTTATCTGCAATTCCTTATTAGTCTTTTTTCCACCTGTAAATAAGAAAATGATTTTCATTAAATAAAGAATTCTTTTCTTATGAAATATGACATTGCATTTAAAAATATTTCTTAGTCTTGTATTAAAATTAATATTTTTACTAAAACTTATCTTTTAATTCTTTTGCAGAATACCATTAACTTACGAGAAAAAACAGTTTCACTGGATTTGAATAAATATACATTGTTTTATTGACTTGGAATATGGAACTGTATTACAAAAGATAATTTTAAATATAATTCGAAATGTTACATTTTTATGTAAATTATCTACAATTGTGAACAAGACTAATGTCTTTATTTTCTTCAAATCAAATTCTTATATATATTGGACAAAAGATTTCCTTGGCTACTGTATTCAGTTACATAAACTATAGATAGTCAAATTGTACTAAAAATTATATCAAATATTCTGCTTTTAAAATTGTGCTAAAAGTCAAATATGTTTCAAGTGTCTGGTTCCTTTCTAACAGATCAACAAAATTTATATGTGAACACTTACAACAGATAAAACATTCTTTCAAAATAAGTGGATTTTTATTTGCAAGTAAACAACAGAAACTGTCCGCTAGACATACTAAAGAGAAACTATATTCTTGGGAAGTATTTCTTTTTTCTTTTACATGGAAACCCATATGTTTTTAACAATATTAATGTCTTTATTATCGTCAAATCACATCTTATGATACATTGGTCAAATTATACTAAAATAATATCAAATATTCTGCTTTAAAAATATGCTAAAATCGATTATGTTTCAAGTATCTGGTTCCTTTCAAACAAGTCAGCAGAATTCATATGCGAACACATACAAAAGATAGAACATTCTTGCTAAATACGTGACTCTTTATTTGCAAGTAATCAAGAGAAACTTTGCTATGCCATACATGTGACGACATACTGAAGACAAAGCATATTCTTAGCAAGTATTTGTTTTTTCTTTTACACAGGAAAAAATTATGTTGCAATACATGCATAAACATACTGGAGAGAAATCATATTCTTGTGAAGTATGTGGCTCTTCTTTTAAACAGAAAAAAAATATATTACAACACTTGCAGACACATACTGGAGAGAAACCCTATTCTTGTGAAATATGTGGCTCTTCTTTTTCACAGAAACAAAATATGGTGCAACATATGCGAACACATACTGGAGAGAAACCATACTCTTGTGAAGTATGTGGCTCTTCTTTTGCACAGAAAAATAATATGTTGAAACATATGCGAACACATACTGGGGAGAAACCATACTCTTGTGAAGTATGTGGCTCTTCTTTTACACAAAAATCACATATAGTTCAACATATGCGAACACATACTGGAGAGAAACCATATTCTTGTGAAGTATGTGGCTCTTCGTTTACAGAGAAAAAAAGTTTGTTGGAACACATGCGAAGACATACTGGAGAAAAACCATATTCTTGTAAAGTGTGTGGTTCTTGTTTTACAAAGAAAAACAATATGTTGAAACATATGCGAACACATACTGGAGAGAAACCATATTCTTGTGAAGTATGTGGCACTTCTTTTACACAGAAAAATAGTTTGTTGACACATATGCGGACACATACTGGAGAGAAACCATATTCCTGTGAAGTATGTTGCTATTCTTTTACAACAAAACAAAACATGTTACAACATATGCGAACACATACTGGAGAGAAACCATATTCTTGTGAAGTATGTGGCTCCTCTTTTACTCAAAAATATAGTTTGTTGACACATATGCGTACACATACTGGACAAAAACCATATTCTTGTGAAGTATGTGGCTTTTCTTTTGCACGAAAAAACAATATGCTGCAACATATGCGTAAACATACTGGTGAGAAGCCATATTCTTGTGAAGTATGTGGTTCTTCTTTTACAAAGAAGCAAAGTATGTTGCACCATATGCAAATACATAGTGGGGAGAAACCATAGTCTTGTAAGGTATTAGGCTTTTTATTTGCAAGAAAAGAATATATCTTGAAATACATGCAAACAGGAGAGGAACAAGATATGTTGATGCACACATGATATTCCTCCTTTGCAAGGAGAAATAATATGTTGTAAACTTGAGAGCAGTACATAATTGTGGCATTGTCAACTAGCAACAAAATGCACACTTAAATGCATAAAAATACATTCTTAATAGAAACCAATTATTGTGAAGTATGATTCCTTTTGCAATGATAATTGATTGAATACACATACTGTATTGCATATGACACCAATGACTTCGCCGATTGTTTTTATAACAATAAGTCATGGTGAGCAACCAATGAAAAGCTTCCAAAATTACTATAAAAATTGTAGAATTTTGGACCAATCAGTTGGCCGGTGTCTACGTCACGAACCGTATTTGATTCTTCAGCACCATCTTTGTTACTGGCAATTACTTCACACTCAGCATCGGGACTGCACTGCTGCTTCACTGTCATCTTTGTTCAACATAATGTCTCAATACTTAACAATAGAAACAGATTTAAATAATGAGATTTACACTCTTTATATCACCCTCAAGAAATATAAATAAACATTTTGTTAAGCAAAGAATATACTACATTTTTTATTAAAATAGTTTTACCCTTATTCAACAAGGGATGCCAAAATAATATCACTGATAAATGATCATATATTGCACATGTGATATTGTACTGAGCCTTATTATTAACTATAAGGGAACCTGGAAGAAAAGCGAACGATAAAGAAGGGGCTTGTGAAATCATGGCAAACGAAAAAAAAGCAAGAATGTCTAGTTTTCATCCTTATGTTTCCTGCTTGAAAAAAATATATACATATATAAATACATTTGTTGCGTGCATAAGATAATGAAAAAAATGTATATACATATATAAATACATTTGCGGCGTGCAGAAGATAATGAAAAAAATATATACATATATAAATACATTTGCAGCGTGCATAAGATAATAAATATATATATATATAAATACAGTTGTGGCATGCATAAGATAATGAAAAAAATGTATACATCTATAAATACATTTGTGGCATGCATAAGATAATAAATATATATATATAAATACAGTTGTGGCGTGCATAAGAATCGAAAAAAATATATGCATATATAAATACATTTGTGGCGTGCATAATAAAAAATATATATATATATGAATACATTTGTGGCATGCATAAGATAATGGAAAAAACATATTTATACTCAATATGTTATTAAATCTTATTTTTTTGTTTTGTGTTCTGTTACAAAATTTGTATTACCTCCTTCTTTCCTCTGTAGCATAATATTGTTATAATGGAGCCAATGCTATTTTCAAATTTTTCTGCAGAGATTGACGTCGGAATTGAAAAAGGCAGGGTGATCAGTCAAAGGCAAATATTGGTGTTGAAAAATAGAAGGGACAGTGGTTATAGGAGGTGGGTGGAAATTGGACCTTTCTGATTTGGAGGTAGATACTCTCAAAGGAGGTTTCATACATCTATTTTTGGGACCTAAGTTTAAACCCCTCTTTAATACCCTAACTATACATCTGCATTTCACCACCAAGAATAATGACATAGTGATATTTTAGGGTGACTGGGGCAGTGGATAAGGAAAAATGTCAGAAAGCTTTCCTAACCACAAGGAGCCCAGTCAGACAATTTATAAGCAAACTCATGTTTAACAATGACAGTTTTCTGTTGCCTAGAGGGGGCTTATTTGGAGATGACGGGAGTTCATATTGGAGACATATGTAATGTGGACTCATATTACACGAATAACGATGGTAACAATTCTGCGGGAGACATTCATAACAGACTGGGATGATTCTTGGTTACACGTATAGAGAGGAGACACATTACTTGAATGTGAAGTTATACAAAAGTTCTTACAAGATGATTATAAAACACATTTACCTTTCTTCCCTTTGCTTCTAAGGGGCTCCCACTCGGCAAGTGATTCTATCACCGGGTGTGATCTGCTTTAATTATCTGATCCTCCTATGACTAACTTCAAACACTCGATTCCTATATTGAGAAATTATTTTGTTTATGACGTCAGAAGTGTACTGTCAACCAACGTGATTATATCATTTTTTACACATGTTCGTCCAACACACTTTTGGCAAACAAAGAATTCTCAATTATAATTGTTTAATATCTAGCCTATTTTTGAAAAATATTTTTTAATTCGCATTGTCCATTCTTTTAACTGACATATTTAATTTCCAGATTTCTAAAAGAATGGACAATTGACTCTTTTTCTGATATAAATAATATGTAGTTATTTCTAATCGAGTAAATTCCTAAGATTCCAACTCCCATTATCTTTAACACTTGTCTACAGGGTTCGATTCTAACCTAATATTATTTTCACTTATCTAGTCTGCTTCATACTTTCCTGACAAGGGGACAGCCCTTTCATGTAACAGTACTCTAACATTGTAGCAAACCTTAACGATACATAGTTTACTTAGTGAACGTGAGACAGGGTAGGTTAGAAATAATTAGAATTGAGGGTAAGTATTATAGAGCTCTGGTGGATACAGGAACAGAGGGGTCTAATAAATAACAGTGTTTTTTTTATAAATTACGTCATAAAAATGTTATTTTAAAAACAAATGGGTCCCTATTAATTGTAAAATGGCTATGTTGATTAAGAGTAGGGATATAAAGTCAGTCTACTCACCAGGACTTCTTTGTTGCAGAACTCATATTGGATGTTGATAGGTTGCTGAAGCAAGATATGGATTTTTTTATTATGGAAGATCAGGACTTGGCCAGAAGTGATGGAGATGTGTATAAGTACATGAGCCCATATGGATAAGCCTGTATCAAACACTGCTAAATGAAAGAAAGTTTGTAGACTATGAAATAAAGGATATGATGTGGACAGGTGTAATTGAGAGAATGAATAATTGAGAGAGTAAAGAATAGCCCGTGGAGTTTTCTGGTAGTGTTAGTAGAAAAGAAGGACTGTAGTAAAATATTTTGCGTAGATTTTAAGGCTTAAGAAAATAAGATAGAAGCATGCATGAGCATTACAACATAAGCCGCGCTCGGGTCGGCAAAATACTTCTCAAAATTAGATCTAAAGTCAGGGTACTGTCAGATGAAATAATGATGAGAAAACTGCATTCAGCTGCCAGTGTAGTTTATTTCACTTTAACGTGATACCATTAGAACATGCAAACGCTCCCAGGGGCTCTCAAGAATTAATGCCATAGTTCTACGGAAACAGGAAGATTATGCATTATGGTGACCTACCACCAATATCACTGAAAGTACAGCAGAGAAGGATGAGAGTAGCTGGTCGCTGCACATGAGACAGAAAAGAGGAACCAGCAAGCTAGTTCTCTGGATACTAATAGATTGACACCCAAACCGTGGTAGAAGAAGAATAACCTACATTGATAACCTGCTACAGGACAGGATTGAAAAGTATTTGGGACCTGCAAACTGTCATGTGAGTCATGTCGGTTCGCTGGTGAAGTATCCTGAAAGACAATGGAGAGATGCATTATCTTATTTGATAGACATTTTAATATTCTCAAATATTAAGAAAGCCACATCATTCACATACATAGAGTAAGCAGAACCTAAGATTGTAAGCAACTAAGTTGGTTTTTAGGAGAGAAATACAGTACCTGGGATTGAAAGTAAGTGAACTGAGTAAAGTCAAATCAATAAAATCGAGTTTGACTCCAACTATTGTTAGACACATGAAAGATTTCCTCTGTGTAATGTTATATTATCAGCGATTTATAGAAACAAATTCCAAAATTGCCGAGCCATTAGTTCGACCGACGAGAAAGTAAGCAAGGTTACAATGGGACAAAACCTGTCAGTCTGCCTTTTATCGCTTAAAAATGAAGCTCGCAGATATGGTTATACTGGCTTATCTCGATCCCAAGGTGGACTACCGAATGTACATGGATAGTTTTCATTATGTATATGGGCATGTCTGTTGCAAATAGTTTACGATCAGAAGGAGGGTAAAGACGTTGAAAAAATAATTTACTTATCCTATAAACTTAGTGGTATGTAAACGAGACAGTTGACTGAAGAAAAAGAAGCATACATGATACATACTTAATAAGTTGTATCACTATTTTTCTAATGCAAAGTTCACCATCAATACCAATCACAGCCCCCTAGAATATGCATGAAACTCATCTATACAAAATGGAAAAATACAGACGTGTGTAATATTAGGAAAAGATCATAGTGTTGATGAGATTGTGTATTGTTGCAAGGCCACAACAAACCATTGATTTGGTTATATGTACAGTCGCATCTTAGAAAAAATGTTAGTGCATAATAGTGATAATGGTCACATGCATAGAAAAGACGTTTCATGCCATTAAGCAAAAAATATTTCTGGCCGTGTTTACTTAAAGGAGGTGAATGAATACATAAGTAAATGTATTCTGTGCCAAACCAAAAACCTGAGGAAACAACAATCTCGAATGCAGGAGTGCGATTTGCTTTCTTTTTTTTTCTTGTGAAACTGGCATTGGATATTTCCGGACCCAAAGAAACTTTGAGTAATTAATACATAGTGATGTTCATTGATATGTATAGTGTTTGGCCGTGAGCTTTGGCAGTCACTAAAGTGGAGAAAGAAACGATGGTGTATCTGTTGTTGAATGCAATTTACCCCAGATTGAGGCACCACTCCGTCTATTAACAAACAATGGGCCCCAAAATGTTAACAAAGTGATGAAGAAAGCATTGAAGGACCAAAACGTACATCATGTGACCACATGATTTTATCTGCCCCAAAGCAACAACAAAGTAGAAAAGTTTCATAGGACAATGTATGATGTTTTAGCGAAAAAAAAAATTAGGAACAATGAATAATCGTGGGATACATACATTAACCAAATGTTGAGCAAAACAACAAAATTCTCACCATACTACTTCTTCTACAATCGAGACGTGATCCTGCCATTAGATAATATCTTAATGCCTCATAGAGTATAATATGGTGTACAAGAGAAGCATTGATCTTTTACTTTAGATAGGGATAACATTTAGAAAGCTAGCAAAGAATGATAGAGGACTTGGATAAGAAAAGAAAGTCTATAGATTTTAAGATTGGAGAACCAGCAAAAATGGGGAAGCTAGATGTACGTTGGAAACAATATTTCGTGGTTATAGATGAAACAAGCCCCATCCATATTAGGTGAAGGATCAGCTGATTGGCTCCAGGATGAAGACATGTGCAACATCTTCAGATGGCATCAATCGAGGAATGGAAAATTCCCAGCATGGAAAGACCGTTAAGATAGACCATATTGACTGCTCCATGGAGCTCTGATGATTCGGATAGTGTGTGGAACAAAATGATATCCCAATATGGAGAAGTTGACGTACACGGGATAGGCCGGATGTTGAGTCTAACTTACCAGATGGAGAGGAGAGTCTTGACACATAAGATGACGTTGAAACTTGCAAATAGCTTGGACATAGGTTTTCCATTGTTTTCATCACTTGCGGATATTGAAGATGATAATAGAATCTTTTCAGAAAGGCCTAGAGTATGTTCAGAGCTTGGAAATGGAGAAGAAAAAGTGAGAGGGGATTATTTAGGTTGGGTAAGATCTGTACAACTGCTATGTCCAGTTGGAATAAATGCCCGGCAGAAACATTTCACAGCGATCTCCACTTTGATGCACCCAGGCATATGAAGAACTCAGGAACACAACGTTGTGATGCGACGACCACACACATAAAACAAAAAGAACCTATATTACGTTCCCTTTGCATATATATATATATATATATATATATATATATATATATATATATATATATATATATATATATATATATATATATACAGTAAACAGGCTGGAACATTTGAGAAAGTCTGTATATAAAGATTTGCGTGCCATTATTAAATCCGTTTTCTCTTCAATTTCTTCCTTTAAACACATGTCGAAGAAATAGCATCTGTGAGAAACGTTAAAACTCTTGTCATAATTTTTACGCATGGCAAGCATGAACTTTAATACCTAGCATGGAAATTTAGAGGATTTATATCTTCTTTTAAACAATCTTATTTCAAACTACTGTTCTATAATATAAACGAACACATGCACACACGCATGCGCGCGCACACACACACGTACACACACACACACATGCATTTCCTTATATGATTTAAGGACTGTTCTTCTAAAAAATAGACACCTGGATTTAAGCCTGCATGTGCCACACTTATTATACAAAAATCAGTAATTTTAAGCTATTGTCATTGTCAAATCTAAAAGGCTCGATCCCAGATTCATTGTTTGCTTCTTCCCATCTCTTTGTTTATTGTAAGACACTTCCTATTCCTTTGTCTATTGCAACCCCCTCTCAGCACTAAGTGACCCAGGTCTACTTTATAGTATCACACCAGTGAAATATTGCAGTATTTTTATTCTTTCTCCTTAGATTGACTTCTCATCTAGGAGAGAAGTGATGTAGCAACTGCTATGCCCAGCAGGAATGAATCACTTCTTTTATACATCCAAAAACGTACGAAGATCATTTATACATCCAAAAACGTACGAAGATCATTTAGGAACACAAAATTGTGATGCAATAGGTATGTCAGAAACTTTGTGAAAAATATTGAATAATTCGACCCCCTGTTTTTCCAAGCTTATAACTACTCGAAAATATAATTCAAACCCTGTTTTTTCTCAATTAAAGGAGCAAGGACCAAGGTTTCATTAAAAAAAAAACAAAAAAACACTTGGTTTGTTAAAAAAAAAAGCTTTGAAACGTCGGACTTTACAGGTAAATTTCTAAAAGAAACACTACTTTTTTTAAAAATTTAAATATATCATTTATTGATCTTTTATCTTCGATTTGGGATATATAAAACTTTGGTGAGTAAATTAATTATTTACTTTTCATAGACGTTTCAAAATGGCTGGGGGTGAATTAATTCAGCCCCTGTCTTTCCAAGCTTATAACTACTCGAAAAATGTAATTCAAACCCTATTTTTTTTTCAATTAAAGGAGCAAGGACAAACGTGTCATTAAAAAAAACAAGGTGGTTTAAAAAAAAGGTTTTAAACTTGTGACTTTACAGGTAAATTTCTAAAAAAACTACCTTTTTGTTTTAAATTTGAATATATTATTTATTGATCTTTTATCTTCAATTTGTGATATATAAAACTTTGGTGGGTCAATTAATTATTTACTTTTTAATAGACATTTCAAAATGGGGGGGCGTGAATTAAAAAAAAACGTTTGTCTAAAATATTATATTCGATTTATTGAAAAGAGCATAAAATTTCACATTGACCCTGAAAATATCGTAAAAATAGAATCAATAGAAAAATTTTGATAGATTTTTAAAGTTTAAAAATAGAAAAATACTGAACTTGTAAAATTCAATTAATTTCATTAGTTTTTTTTGTTTTTTTTTAAATAAAAAAAATAATAATTCTATTACTTTTTATACAACTTTAATAGTTTATTTTGGAAGTATAATCCATAAAGAAAATAACCCACTTTTAAAAGAGAAATTACGAGTTTTTTTTTTTATATTTTATTCACAATTTCGTGTTAGGGGCGTCAAAAATTTCAACCAAAAATTCTGATACACCTAGTGATGCAACCATCGCACACATAAAACAAAAAGGACCTGTTAGACTCCCTTGCATATAAATACAGTAAACAGGCTGGAACCTTCGAGAAAGCCTGTATATAAAGATTTTTCGCCAAAATCAAGTCACGTTTCCTCTTCAACTTCTCCAGTTCAACACGTGTCAAGGAATTTCTGTTTGCTGGTGACGTTAAAATCCCTGTGATGATTTTTACGTGTGACAGGCATGAACTGTAATACCTAACATGGAAATCTACCGAGAGATTTATATCTCCTTTTAAACAATCTTATTTCAAGCTACTTTTTATGATATGAACTCACACATGCATTTCCTTATATGATTTATGGTCATATATATAAGCCCACACTCTTAGCAATTTCAAGCTTCGTGCTGTTCTCTCAAACTCCTCACTTCGTTAATCCTTTATTATGAATATTCAACACAAGAAAACACTTATGCTGGAACAATTTAAACTTATATTCCTAACACGTAAGCAAATGTTGTTTAATACAGTGATTTCCTGTTCTTTTTTTTTTTTTTTTTTCAAGTGTCGATTTTTTCCAGATTTTATTTTAATATTTTTATGTAAGGATATTGATTTGTGAAACCTTTCTATCGATCGGCGATCCCATAAAATTTACCCTTCATGGTTCCGTGAATACATTCTCTTAATTGCTCCCGACTTCAATAAAAATAGCAACACGCAACCTCGGTCCTATAAACTAATAAATAGATAAACCTATAAACTAATAAATAGATAAACCTATAAATTGATAAACTGATAAACTTATAAACTAATAAATAGATAAACCTATAAACTAATAAATAGATAAACCTATAAATTGATAAATATATAAACTTATAAATTGATAAATAGATAAACCTATAAACTAATAAATAGATAAACCTATAAATTGATAAATAGATAAACCTATAAACTAATAAATAGATAAACCTATAAATTGATAAATAGATAAACCTATAAATTAATAAATAGAAACACCTATAAACTAATAAATAGATAAACCTATAAACTAATAAATAGATAAACCTATAAACTAATGAATAGATAAACCTATAAACTAATAAATAGATAAACCTATAAACGAATAAATAGATAAACCTATAAACTAATAAATAGATAAACCCATAAATTGATAAATAGATAAACCTATAAACTAATAAATAGATAAACCTATAAACTAATAAATAGATAACCCTATAAACTAATAAATAGATAAACCTATAAACTAATAAATAGATAAACCTATAAATTAATAAATAGATAAACCTATAAACTAATAAATAGATAAACCTATAAATTGATAAATAGATAGACCTATAAACTAATAAATAGATAAACCTATAAACTAATAAATAGATAAACCTATAAACTGATAAATAGATAAACCTATAAACTAATAAATAGATAAACCTATAAACTAATAAATAGATAAACCAATAAATTGATAAAAAGATAAACCTATAAATTGATAAATAGATAAACCTATAAATTAATAAATAGATAAACCTATAAACTAATAAATAGATACACCTATAAACTAATAAATAGATAAACCTATAAATTGATAAATAGATAAACCTATAAACTAATAAATAGATAAACCTATAAATTGATAAATAGATAAACCTATAAACTAATAAATAGATAAACCTATAAATTGATAAATAGATAAACCTACAAATTGATAAATAGATAAACTTATAAACTAATAAATAGATAAACCTATAAACTAATAAATAGATAAACCTATAAACTAATAAATAGATAAACCTATAAACTAATAAATAGATAAACCTATAAATTGATAAATAGATAAACCTATAAACTAATAAATGGATAAACCTATAAATTGATAAATAGATAAACCTATAAATTGATACATAGATAGACTTATAAATCATTAAATAGATAACCTATAAACTAATAAATAGATAAACCTATAAACTGATAAATAGATAAACCTATAAACAAATAAATAGATAAACCTATAAACTAATACATAGATAAACCTATAAACTGATAAATCGATAAACCTATACACTAATAAATAGATAAACCTATAAATTGATAAATAGATAAACCTATAAACTAATAAATAGATAAACCTATAAATTGATAAATAGATAAACCTATAAATTGATAAACAGATAAACTTATAAATTAATAAATAGATAAACCTATAAACTAATAAATAGATAAACCTATAAAATAATAATCAGATAAACCTATAAACTGATAACTAGATAAACCTATAAACTAATAAATAGATAAACCTATAAACTAATAAATAGATAAACCTATAAACTAATAAATAGATAAACCTATAAATTGATAAATAGATAAACCTATAAACTAATAAATAGATAAACCTATAAACTAATAAATAGATAAACCTATAAACTAATAAATAGATAAACCTATAAACTAATAAATAGATAAACCTATAAACTGATAAATAGATAAACCTATAAACTGATAAATAGATAAACCTATAAACTAATAAATAGATAAACCTATAAACTAATAAATAGATAAACCTATCAACTGATAAATAGATAAACCTATACACTAATAAATAGATAAACTTATAAATTAATAAATAGATAAACCTATAAACTTATAAATAGATAAACCTATAAACTAATAAATAGATAAACCTATAAACTAATAAATAGATAAACCTATAAACTAATAAATAGATAAACTTATAAATTGATAAATAGATAAACCTATAAACTAATAAATAGATAAACCTATAAACTAAGAAATAGATAAACTTATAAACTAATAAATAGATAAACTTATAAACTACTAAATAGATAAACCTATAAACTGATAAATAGATAAACCTATAAACTAATAAATAGATAAACCTATAAACAAATAAATAGATAAACCTATAAACTAATAAATAGATAAACCTATAAATTGATAAATAGATAAACCTATAAACTAATAAATAGATAACCCTATAAACTAATAAATAGATAAACCTATAAATTGATAAATAGATAAACCTATAAACAAATAAATAGATAAACCTATAAACTGATAAATAGATAAACTTATAAACTAATAAATAGATAAACCTATAAACTAATAAATATATAAACCTATAAACTAATAAATAGATAAACCTATAAACTAATAAATAGATAAAACTATAAACTAATAAATAGATAAACCTATAAACTAATAAATAGATAAACCTATAAACTAATAAATAGATAACACTATAAACTAATAAATAGATAAACCTATAAATTGATAAATAGATAAACCTATAAACAAATAAATAGATAAACCTATAAACTGATAAATAGATAAACTTATAAACTAATAAATAGATAAACCTATAAACTAATAAATAGATAAACCTATAAACTAATAAATAGATACACTTATAAACTAATAAATAGATAACCCTATAAACTAATAAATCGATGAACCTATAAATTAATAAATAGATAAACCTATAAACTAATGAATAGATAAACCTATAAATTGATGAATAGATAAACCTATAAACTAATAAATAGATAAACTTATAAACTGATAAATAGATAAACCTATAAACTAATAAATAGATTAACCTATAAACTAATAAATAGATAAACCTATAAACTAATAAATAGATAAACCTATAAACTAATAAATAGATACACCTATAAACTTATAAATAGATAAACCTATAAACTGATAAAGAGATAAACCTATAAACTAATAAATAGATAAACCAATAAACTAATAAATAGATAAACCTATAAATTGATAAATAGATAAACTTATAAACTAATAAATAGATAAACCTATAAACTAATAAATATATAAACCTATAAACTAATAAATAGATAAACCTATAAACTAATAAATAGATAAACCTATAAACTAATAAATAGATAAACCTATAAACTAATAAATAGATAAACCTATAAACTAATAAATAGATAAACCTATAAACTAATAAATAGATAAAACTATAAATTGATAAATAGATAACCCTATAAATTAATAAATAGATAAAACTATAAATTGATAAATAGATAAACCTATAAACTAATAAATAGATAAACCTATAAACTAATAAATAGATAAAACTATAAATTAATAAATAGATAAACCTATAAATTGATAAATAGATCAACTTATAAACGAATAAATAGATAAACCTATAAACTAATAAATAGATAAACCTATTAACTAATAAATAGATAAACCTATAAACTAATAAATAGATAAACCTATAAACTAATAAATAGATAACCTATAAACTAATAAATAGATATACCTATAAACTAATAAATAGATAAACCTATAAACTAATAAATAGATAAACCTATAAACTGATAAATAGATAAACTAATAAACTAATAAATAGATAAACCTATAAACTACTAAATAGATAAACCTATAAACTAATAAATAGATTAAACTATAAACTAATAAATAGATAAACCTATAAACTAATAAATAGATAAACCTATAAACTAATAAATAGATAAACCTATAAATTGATAAATAGATAAACCTATAAACTAATAAATAGATAACCCTATAAACTAATAAATAGATAAACCTATAAATTGATAAATAGATGAACCTATAAACAAATAAATAGATAAGCCTATAAACTGATAAATAGATAAACTTATAAACTAATAAATAGATAAACCTATAAACTAATAAATAGATAAACCTATAAACTAATAAATAGATACACTTATAAACTAATAAATAGATAACCCTATAAACTAATAAATCGATGAACCTATAAATTAATAAATAGATACACCTATAAACATATGAATAGATAAACCTATAAATTAATGAATAGATAAAACTATAAACTAATAAATAGATAAACCTATAAATTAATGAATAGATAAAACTATAAACTAATAAATAGATAAACTTATAAACTAATAAATAGATAAACCTATAAACTAATAAATAGATAAACCTATAAACTAATAAACAGATAAACCTATAAACTAATAAATAGATAAACCTATAAACTGATGAATAGATAAACTTATAAACTAATAAATAGATAAACCTATAAACTAATAAATAGATAAACCTATAAACTAATAAATAGATAACCTATAAACTAATAAATAGATATACCTATAAACTAATAAATAGATAAACCTATAAACTAATAAATAGATAAACCTATAAACTGATAAATAGATAAACCTATAAACTAATAAATAGATAAACCTATAAACTACTAAATAGATAAACCTATAAACTAAAAAATAGATTAACCTATAAACTAATAAATAGATAAACCTATAAACTCATAAATAGATAAACCTATAAACTAATAAATAGATAAACCTATAAATTGATAAATAGATAAACCTATAAACTAATAAATAGATAACCCTAAAAACTAATAAATAGACAAACCTATAAATTGATAAATAGATAAACCTATAAACAAATAAATAGATAAACCTATAAACTGATAAATAGAAAAACTTATAAACTAATAAATAGATAAACCTATAAACTAATAAATAGATAAACCTATAAACTAATAAATAGATACACTTATAAACTAATAAATAGATAACCCTATAAACTAATAAATCGATGAACCTATAAATTAATAAATAGATAAACCAATAAACTAATGAATAGATAAACCTATAAATTGATAAATAGATAAACTTATAAACTAATAAATAGATAAACCTATAAACTAATAAATAGATAAACCTATAAACTAATAAATAGATAAACCTATAAACTAATAAATAGATAAACCTATAAACTAAAAAATAGATAAACCTATAAACTAATAAATAGATAAACCTATAAACTAATAAATAGATAAACCTATAAACTAATAAATAGATAAAACTATAAATTGATAAATAGATAAACCTATAAATTAATAAATAGATAAAACTATAAATTGATAAATAGATAAACCTATAAACTTATAAATAGATAAACCTATAAACTAATAAATAGATAAAACTATAAATTAATAAATAGATAAACCTATAAATTGATAAATAGATAAACTTATAAACTAATAAATAGATAAACCTATAAACTAATAAATAGATAAACCTATAAACTAATAAATAGATAAAACTATAATCTAATAAATAGATAAATCTATAAACTAATAAATAGATAAACCTATAAACTATTAAATAGATAAACTTATAAACTAATAAATAGATAAACCTATAAACTAATAAATAGATAAACTTATAAACTAATAAATAGATAAACCTATAAACTAATATATAGATAAAACTATAAACTAATAAATAGATAAACCTATAAACTAATAAATAGATAAACTTATAAACTAATAAATAGATAAACCTATAAACTAATAAATAGATAAACTTATAAACTAGTAAATAGATAAACCTATAAACTAATAAATAGATAAACCTATAAATTTATAAATAGATAAACTTATAAACTAATAAATAGATAAACCTATAAACATATAAATAGATAAACCTATAAACTAATAAATAGATAAACCTATAAATTGATAAATAGATAAACCTATATACTAATAAATAGATAAACCTATAAACTAATAAATAGATAAACCTATAAACAAATAAATAGATAAAACTATAAACTGATAAATAGATAAACTTATAAACTAATAAATAGATAAACCTATAAATTGATAAATAGATAAACCTATAAACTGATAAATAGATACACTTATTAACTAATAAATAGATAAACCTATAAACTAATAAATAGATAAACCTATAAACTTATAAATAGATAAACCTATAAACTAATTAATCGATAAACCCTATAAACTAATAAATCGATGAACCTATAAATTAATAAATAGATAAACGTATAAACTAATAAATAGATAAACTTATAAACTAATAAATAGATAAACCTATGAACTAATAAATAGATAAACCTATAAACTAATAAATAGATACACCTATAAACTAAAAAATAGATAAACCTATAAACTAATAAATAGATAAACTTATAAATTGATAAATATATAAACCTATAAACTAATAAATAGATAAACCTATAAATTGATAAATAGATAAACCTATAAACTGATACATAGATAAACCTTTAAACTAATAAATAGATAAACCTATAAACAAATAAATAGATAAACTTATAAACTAATAAATAGATAAACCTATAAACTAATAAATAGATAAACCTATAAACTAATAAATAGATAAACCTATAAACTGATACATAGATAAACTTATAAACTAATCAATAGATAAACCTATAAACTAATAAATAGATAAACCTATGAACTAATAAATAGATAAACCTATAAACTAATAAATAGATAAACCTATAAACTAATAAATAGATAAACCTATAAACTAATAAATAGATAAACCTATAAATTGATAAATAGATAAACCTATAAACTAATAAATATATAACCCTATAAACTAATAAATAGATAAACCTATAAATTGATAAATAGATAAACCTATAAACAAATAAATACATAAACCTATAAACTGATAAATAGATAAACTTATAAACTAATAAATAGATAAACCTATAAACTAATAAATAGATAAACCTATAAACTAATAAATAGATACACTTATAAACTAATAAATAGATAACCCTATAAACTAATAAATCGATGAACCTATAAATTAATAAATAGATAAACCTATAAACTAATAAATAGATAAACCTATAAATTGATAAATAGATAAACCTATAAACTAATAGATAGATAAACTTATAAACTGATAAGTAGATAAACCTATAAACTAATAAACAGATAAACCAATAAACTAAGAAATAGATAAACCTATAAACTAATAAATAGATAAACCTATAAACTAATAAATAGATAAACCTATAAACTTATAAATAGATAAACCTCTAAACTGATAAATAGATAAACCAATAAACGAATAAATAGATAAACCTATAAATTGATAAATAGATAAACTTACAAACTAATAAATAGGTAAACCTATAAACTAATAAATATATAAACCTATAAACTAATAAATAGATAAACCTATAAACTAATAAATAGATAAACCTATAAACTAATAAATAGATAAACCTATAAACTAATAAATAGATAAACCTATAAACTAATACATAGATAAACCTATAAACTAATAAATAGATAAAACTATAAATTAATAAATAGATAAACCTATAAATTGATAAATAGATAAACCTACAAACTAATAAATAGATAAACCTATAAACTAATAAATAGATAAAACTATAAATTAATAAATAGATAAACCTATAAATTGATAAATAGATAAACTTATAAACTAATAAATAGATAAACCTATAAACTAATAAATAGATAAACCTATAAACTAATAAATAGATAAACCTATAAACTAATAAATAGATAAAACTATAAACTAATAAATAGATAAACCTATAAACTAATAAATAGATAAACCTATAAACTAATAAATAGATAAACTTATAAACTAATAAATAGATAAACCTGTAAACTAATAAATAGATAAACCTGTAAACTAATAAATAGATAAACCTATAAACTAATAAATAGATAAACTTATAAACTAATAAATAGATAAACCTATAAACTAATAAATAGATAAACTTATAAACTAATAAATAGATAAACCTATAAACTAATATATAGATAAAACTATAAACTAATAAATAGATAAACCTATTAACTAATAAATAGATAAACTTATAAACTAATAAATAGATAAACCTATAAACTAATAAATAGATAAACTTATAAATTAGTAAATAGATAAACCTATAAACTAATAAATAGATAAACCTATAAATTTATAAATATATAAACTTATAAACTAATAAATAGATAAACCTATAAACATATAAATAGATAAACCTGTAAACTAATAAATAGATAAACCTATAAATTGATAAATAGATAAACCTATATACTAATAAATAGATAAACCTATAAACTAATAAATAGATAAACCTATAAACAAATAAATAGATAAAATTATAAACTGATAAATAGATAAACTTATAAACTAATAAATAGATAAACCTATAAATTGATAAATAGATAAACCTATAAACTGATAAATAGATACACTTGTAAACTAATAAATAGATAAACCTATAAACTAATAAATAGATAAACCTATAAACTAATAAATAGATACACCTATAAACTAATTAATCGATAAACCCTATAAACAAATAAATCGATGAACCTATAAATTTATAAATAGATAAACGTATAAACTAATAAATAGATAAACTTATAAACTAATAAATAGATAAACCTATACACTAATAAATAGATAAACCTACAAACTAATAAATAGATAAACCTATAAACTAATAAATAGATAAACCTATAAACTGATAAATAGATAAACTAATAAACTAATAAATAGATAAACCTATAAACTAATACATAGATAAACCTATAAACTAATAAATAGATAAACCTATAAACTAATAAATAGATATACCTATAAACTAATAAATAGATAAACCTATAAACTAATAAATAGATAAACCTAAAAACTAATAAATAGATAAACCTATAAACTAATAAATAGATAAACCTATAAACTGATAAATAGATAAACTAATAAACTAATAAATAGATAAACCTATAAACTACTAAATAGATAAACCTATAAACTAATAAATAGATTAACCTATAAACTAATAAATAGATAAACCTATAAACTAATAAATAGATAAACCTATAAACTAATAAATAGATAAACCTATAAATTGATAAATAGATACACCTATAAACTAATAAATAGATAACCCTATAAACTAATAAATAGATAAACCTATAAATTGATAAATAGATAAACCTATAAACAAATAAATAGATAAACCTATAAACTGATAAATAGATAAACTTATAAACTAATAAATAGATAAACCTATAAACTAATAAATAGATAAACCTATAAACTAATAAATAGATACACTTATAAACTAATAAATAGATAACTCTATAAACTAATAAATCGATGAACCTATAAATTAATAAATAGATAAACCTATAAACTAATGAATATATAAACCTATAAATTGATGAATAGATAAACCTATAAACTAATAAATAGATAAACTTATAAACTGATAAATAGATAAACCTATAAACTAATAAATAGATAAACCTATAAACTAATAAATAGATAAACCTATAAACTAATAAATAGATAAACCTATAAACTAATAAATAGATACACCTATAAACTTATAAATAGATAAACCTATAAACTGATAAAGAGATAAACCTATAAACTAATAAATAGATAAACCAAAAAACTAATAAATAGATAAAACTATAAATTGATAAATAGATAAACTTATAAACTAATAAATAGATAAACCTATAAACTAATAAATATATAAACCTATCAACTAATAAATAGATAAACCTATAAACTAATAAATAGATAAACCTATAAACTAATAAATAGATAAACCTATAAACTAATAAATAGATAAACCTATAAACTAATAAATAGATAAACCTATAAACTAATAAATAGATAAAACTATAAATTGATAAATAGATAAACCTATAAATTAATAAATAGATAAAACTATAAATTGATAAATAGATAAACCTATAAACTAATAAATACATAAACCTATAAACTAATAAATAGATAAAACTATAAATTAATAAATAGATAAACCTATAAATTGATAAATAGATAAACTTATAAACTAATAAATAGATAAACCTATAAACTAATAAATAGATAAACCTATAAACTAATAAATAGATAAACCTATAAACTAATAAATAGATAAAACTATAATCTAATAAATAGATAAACCTATAAACTAATAAATAGATAAACCTATAAACTAATAAATAGATAAACCTATAAACTAATAAATAGATATACCTATAAACTAATAAATAGATAAACCTATAAACTAATAAATAGATAAACCTAAAAACTAATAAATAGATAAACCTATAAACTAATAAATAGATAAACCTATAAACTGATAAATAGATAAACTAATAAACTAATAAATAGATAAACCTATAAACAACTAAATAGATAAACCTATAAACTAATAAATAGATTAACCTATAAACTAATAAATAGATAAACCTATAAACTAATAAATAGATAAACCTATAAACTAATAAATAGATAAACCTATAAATTGATAAATAGATAAACCTATAAACTAATAAATAGATAACCCTATAAACTAATAAATAGATAAACCTATAAATTGATAAATAGATAAACCTATAAACAAATAAATAGATAAACCTATAAACTGATAAATAGATAAACTTATAAACTAATAAATAGATAAACCTATAAACTAATAAATAGATAAACCTATAAACTAATAAATAGATACACTTATAAACTAATAAATAGATAACCCTATAAACTAATAAATCGATGAACCTATAAATTAATAAATAGATAAACCTATAAACTAATGAATAGATAAACCTATAAATTGATGAATAGATAAACCTATAAACTAATAAATAGATAAACTTATAAACTGATAAATAGATAAACCTATAAACAAATAAATAGATAAACCTATAAACTAATAAATAGATAAACCTAAAAACTAATAAATAGATTAACCTATAAACTAATTAATAGATACACCTATAAACTTATAAATAGATAAACCTAGAAACTGATAAAGAGATAAACCTATAAACTAATAAATAGATAAACCAATAAACTAATAAATAGATAAACCTATAAATTGATAAATAGATAAACTTATAAACTAATAAATAGATAAACCTATAAACTAATAAATATATAAACCTATAAACTAATAAATAGATAAACCTGTAAACTAATAAATAGATAAACCTATAAACTAATAAATAGATAAACCTATAAACTAATAAGTAGATAAACCTATAAACTAATAAATAGATAAACCTATAAACGAATAAAAAGATAAACTTATAAACTGATAAATAGATAAACCTATAAATTGATAAATAGATAAACCTATAAACTAATAAATAGATAAACCTATAAACTAATAAATAGATAAACCTATAAACTAATAAATAGATACACCTATAAACTTATAAATAGATAAACCTATAAACTGATAAAGAGATAAACCTATAAACTAATAAATAGATAAACCAATAAACTAATAAATAGATAAACCTATAAATTGATAAATAGATAAACTTATAAACTAATAAATAGATAAACCTATAAACTAATAAATATATAAACCTATAAACTAATAAATAGATAAACCTATAAACTAATAAATAGATAAACCTATAAACTAAAAAATAGATAAACCAAAAAACTAATAAATAGATAAACCTATAAACTAATAAATAGATAAACCTATAAACTAATAAATAGATAAAACTATAAATTGATAAATAGATAAACCTATAAATTAATAAATACATAAAACTATAAATTGATAAATAGATAAACCTATAAACTTTATAAATAGATAAACCTATAAACTAATAAATAGATAAAACTATAAATTAATAAATAGATAAACCTATAAATTGATAAATAGATAAACTTATAAACTAATAAATAGATAAACCTATAAACTAATAAATAGATAAACCTATAAACTAATAAATAGATAAACCTATAAACTAATAAATAGATAAAACTATAATCTAATAAATAGATAAATCTATAAACTAATAAATAGATAAACCTATAAACTAATAAATAGATAAACTTATAAACTAATAAATAGATAAACCTATAAACTAATAAATAGATAAACCTATAAACTAATAAATAGATACACTTATAAACTAATAAATAGATAACCCTATAAACTAATTAATCGATGAACCTATAAATTAATAAATAGATAAACCTATAAACTAATGAATAGATAAACCTATAAATTGATGAATAGATAAACCTATAAACTAATAAATAGATAAACTTATAAACTGATAAATAGATAAACCTATAAACTAATAAATAGATAAACCTATAAACTAATAAATAGATAAACCTAAAAACTAATAAATAGATTAACCTATAAACTAATAATTAGATACACCTATAAACTTATAAATAGATAAACCTAGAAACTGATAAAGAGATGAACCTATAAACTAATAAATAGATAAACCAATAAACTAATAAATAGATAAACCTATAAACTAATAAATAGATAAACCTATAAACTAATAAATAGATAAACCTGTAAACTAATAAATAGATAAACCTATAAACTAATAAATAGATAAACCTATAAACTAATAAGTAGATAAACCTATAAACTAATAAATAGATAAACCTATAAACTAATAAATAGATAAAACTATAAATTGATAAATAGATACACCTATAAACTAATAAATAGATAAAACTGTAATCTAATAAATAGATAAACCTATAAACTAATAAATAGATAAACGTATAAACTAATAAAGAGATAAACTTATAAACTAATAAATAGATAAACCTATAAACTAATAAATAGATAAACTTATAAACTAATAAATAGATAAAACTATAAACTAATATATAGATAAAACAATAAACTAATAAATAGATAAACCTATAAACTAATAAATAGATAAACTTATAAACTAATAAATAGATAAACCTATAAACTAATAAATAGATAAACTTATAAACTAATAAATAGATAAACCTATAAACAAATAAATAGATAAACCTATAAACAAATAAATAGATAAAACTATAAACTGATAAATAGATAAACTTATAAACTAATAAATAGATAAACCTATAAATTGATAAATAGATAAACCTATAAACTGATAAATAGATACACTTATAAACTAATAAATAGATAAACCTATAAACTAATAAATAGATAAACCTATAAACTAATAAATAGATAAACCTATAAACTAATTAATCGATAAACCCTATAAACTAATAAATCGATGAACCTATAAATTAATAAATAGATAAACGTATAAACTAATAAATAGATAAACTTATAGACTAATAAATAGATAAACCTATAAACTAATAAATAGATAAACCTATAAACTAATAAATAGATAAACCTATAAACTAATAAATAGATAAACCTATAAACTGATAAATAGATAAACTTATAAACTAATAAATAGATAAACCTATAAACTAATAAATAGATAAACCTATAAACTAATAAATAGATAACCTATAAACTAATAAATAGATATACCTATAAACTAATAAATAGATAAACCTATAAACTAATAAATAGATAAACCTATAAACTAATAAATAGATAAACCTATAAACTAATAAATAGATAAACCTATAAACTGATAAATAGATAAACTAATAAACTAATAAATAGATAAACCTATAAACTACTAAATAGATATACCTATAAACTAATAAATAGATTATACTATAAACTAATAAATAGATAAACCTATAAACTAATAAATAGATAAACCTATAAACTAATAAATAGATAAACCTATAAATTGATAAATAGATAAACCTATAAACTAATAAATAGATAACCCTATAAACTAATAAATAGATAAACCTATAAATTGATAAATAGATAAACCTATAAACAAATAAATAGATAAACCTATAAACAAATAAATAGATAAACCTATAAACTGATAAATAGATAAACTTATAAACTAATAAATAGATAAACCTATAAACTAATAAATAGATAAACCTATCAACTAATAAATAGATACACTTATAAACTAATAAATAGATAACCCTATAAACTAATAAATCGATGAACCTATAAATTAATAAATAGATAAACCTATAAACTAATGAATAGATAAACCTATAAATTGATGAATAGATAAACCTATAAACTAATAAAAAGATAAACTTATAAACTGATAAATAGATAAACCTATAAATTGATAAATAGATAAACCTATAAACTAATAAATAGATAAACCTATAAACTAATAAATAGATAAACCTATAAACTAATAAATAGATACACCTATAAACTTATAAATAGATAAACCTATAAACTGATAAAGAGATAAACCTATAAACTAATAAATAGATAAACCAATAAACTAATAAATAGATAAACCTATAAATTGATAAATAGATAAACTTATAAACTAATAAATAGATAAACCTATAAACTAATAAATATATAAACCTATAAACTAATAAATAGATAAACCTATAAACTAATAAATAGATAAACCTATAAACTAAAAAATAGATAAACCTATAAACTAATAAATCGATAAACCTATAAACTAATAAATAGATAAACCTATAAACTAATAAAAAGATAAAACTATAAATTGATAAATAGATAAACCTATAAATTAATAAATAGATAAAACTATAAATTGATAAATAGATAAACCTATAAACTAATAAATAGATAAACCTATAAACTAATAAATAGATAAAACTATAAATTAATAAATAGATAAACCTATAAATTGATAAATAGATAAACTTATAAACTAATAAATAGATAAACCTATAAACTAATAAATAGATAAACCTATAAACTAATAAATAGATAAACCTATAAACTAATAAATAGATAAAACTATAATCTAATAAATAGATAAATCTATAAACTAATAAATAGATAAACCTATAAACTAATAAATAGATAAACTTATAAACTAGTAAATAGATAAACTTATAAACTAATAAATAGATAAACCTATAAACATATAAATAGATAAACCTATAAACTAATAAATAGATAAACCTATAAATTGATAAATAGATAAACCTATATACTAATAAATTGATAAACCTATAAACTAATAAATAGATAAACCTATAAACAAATAAATAGATAAAACTATAAACTGATAAATAGATAAACTTATAAACTAATAAATAGATAAACCTATAAATTGATAAATAGATAAACCTATAAACTGATAAATAGATACACTTATAAACTAATAAATAGATAAACCTATAAACTAATAAATAGATAAACTTATAAACTAATAAATAGATAAACCTATAAACTAATTAATCGATAAACCCTATAAACTAATAAATCGATGAACCTATAAATTAATAAATAGATAAACGTATAAACTAATAAATAGATAAACTTATAAACTAATAAATAGATAAACCTATAAACTAATAAATAGATAAACCTATAAACTAATAAATAGATAAACCTATAAACTAAAAAATAGATAAACCTATAAACTAATAAATAGATAAACTTATAAATTGATAAATAGATAAACCTATAAACTAATAAATAGATAAACCTATAAATTGATAAATAGATAAACCTATAAACTGATACATAGATAAACCTTTAAACTAATAAATAGATAAACCTATAAACAAATAAATAGATAAACTTATAAACTAATAAATAGATTAACCTATAAACTAATAAATAGATAAACCTATAAACTAATAAATAGATAAACCTATAAACTGATAAATAGATAAACTTATAAACTAATCAATAGATAAACCTATAAACTAATAAATAGATAAACCTATAAACTAATAAATAGATAAACCTATAAACTAATAAATAGATAAACCTATAAACTAATAAATAGATAAACCTATAAACTAATAAATAGATAAACCTATAAATTGATAAATAGATAAACCTATAAACTAATAAATATATAACCCTATAAACTAATAAATAGATAAACCTATAAATTTATAAATAGATAAACCTATAAACAAATAAATACATAAACCTATAATCTGATAAATAGATAAACTTATTAACTAATAAATAGATAAACCTATAAACTAATAAATAGATAAACCTATAAACTAATAAATAGATACACTTATAAACTAATAAATAGATAACCCTATAAACTAATAAATCGATGAACCTATAAATTAATAAATAGATAAACCTATAAACTAATAAATAGATAAACCTATAAATTGATAAATAGATAAACCTATGAACTAATAAATAGATAAACTTATAAACTGATAAGTAGATAAACCTATAAACTAATAAACAGATAAACCTATAAACTAAGAAATAGATAAACCTATAAACTAATACATAGATAAACCTATAAACTAATAAATAGATAAACCTATAAACTTATAAATAGATAAACCTATAAACTGATAAATAGATAAACCAATAAACGAATAAATAGATAAACCTATAAATTGATAAATAGATAAACTTACAAACTAATAAATAGGTAAACTTATAAACTAATAAATATATAAACCTATAAACTAATAAATAGATAAACCTATAAACTAATAAATAGATAAAACTATAAACTAATAAATAGATAAACCTATAAACTAATAAATAGATAAACCTATAAACTAATAAATAGATAAACTTATAAACTAATAAATAGATAAACCTATAAACTAATAAATAAACTTATAAACTAATAAATAGATAAACCTATAAACTAATAAATAGATAAAACTATAAACTAATAAATAGATAAACCTATAAACTAATAAATAGATAAACTTATAAACTAATAAATAGATAAACCTATAAACTAATAAATAGATAAACTTATACACTAATAAATAGATAAACCTATAAACTAATAAATAGATAAAACTATAAACTAATAAATAGATAAAACTATAAACTAATAAATAGATAAACCTATAAATTGATAAATAGATAAACCTATAAACTAATAAATAGATAAACCTATAAATTGATAAATAGATAAACCTATAAACTAATAAGTAGATAAACCTATAAAGTAATAAATAGATAAACCTATAAACTAATAAATAGATAAACCTATAAATTGATAAAGAGATAAACCTATATACTAATAAATAGATAAACCTATAAACTAATAAATAGATAAACCTATAAACAAATAAATAGATAAAACTATAAACTGATAAATAGATAAACTTATAAACTAATACATCGATAAACCTATAAACTAATAAATAGATAAACCTATAAACTGATAAATAGATAAACCTATAAACTGATAAATAGATAAACCTATAAATTGATAAATAGATAAACTTATAAACTAATAAATTGATAAACCTATAAATTGATAAATAGATAAACCTATAAACTAATAAATAGATAAACCTATAAATTGATAAATAGATAAACCTATAAATTGATAAAAACATTAACCTATAAATTGATAAATAGATAAACCTATAAACTAATAAATAGATAAACCAATAAACTAATAAATAGATAAACCTATAAACTAATATATAGATAAAACTATAAACTAATAAATAGATAAACCTATAAACTAATAAATAGATAAACTTATAAACTAATAAATAGATAAACCTATAAACTAATAAATAGATAAACTTATAAACTAGTAAATAGATAAACCTATAAACTAATAAATAGATAAACCTATAAACATATAAATAGATAAACCTATAAACTAATAAATAGATAAACCTATAAATTGATAAATAGATAAACCTATATACTAATAAATAGATAAACCTATAAACTAATAAATTGATAAACCTATAAACAAATAAATAGATAAAACTATAAACTGATAAATAGATACACTTATAAACTAATAAATAGATAAACCTATAAATTGATAAATAGATAAACCTATAAACTGATAAATAGATACACTTATAAACTAATAAATAGATAAACCTATAAACTAATAAATAGATAAACCTATAAACTAATAAATAGATAAACCTATCAACTAATTAATCGATAAACCCTATAAACTTATAAATCGATGAACCTATAAATTAATAAATAGATAAACGTATAAACTAATAAATAGATAAACTTATAAACTAATAAATAGATAAACCTATAAACTAATAAATAGATAAACCTATAAACTAATAAATAGATAAACCTATTAACTAATAAATAGATAAACCTATAAACTGATAAATAGATAAACTTATAAACTAATAAATAGATAAACCTATAAACTAATAAATAGATAAACCTATAAATTGATAAATAGATAAACCTATAAACTAATAAATAGATAACCCTTAAAACTAATAAACAGATACACCTATAAATTGATAAATAGATAAACCTATAAACAAATAAATAGATAAACCTATAAACTGATAAATAGATAAACTTATAAACTAATAAATAGATAAACCTATAAACTAATAAATAGATAAACCTATAAACTAATAAATAGATACACTTATAAACTAATAAATAGATAACCCTATAAACTAAAACATCGATGAACCTTAAAATTAATAAATAGATAAACCTATAAACTAATAAAGAGATAAACCTATAAATTAATAAATAGATAAACCTATAAACTAATAAATAGATAAACTTATAAACTGATAAATAGATAAACCTATAAACTAATAAATAGATAAATCTATATACTAATAAATAGATAAACCTATAAACTAATAAATAGATAAACCTATAAACTAATAAATAGATAAACCTATAAACTTATAAATAGATAAACCTATAAACTGATAAATAGATAAACCTATAAACTAATAAATAGATAAACCAATAAACTAATAAATAGATAAACCTATAAATTGATAAATAGATAAACTTATAAACTCATAAATAGATAAACCTATAAACTAATAAATATATTAACCTATAAACTAATACATAGATAAACCTATAAACTAATAAATAGATAAACCTATAAACTAATAAATAGATAAACCTATAAACTAATAAATAGATAAACCTATAAACTAATCAATAGATAAAACTATAAATTGATAAATAGATAAACCTATAAATTAATAAATAGATAAACCTATAAATTGATAAATAGATAAACCTATAAACTAATAAATAGATAAACCTATAAACTAATAAATAGATAAAACTATAAATTAATAAATAGACAAACCTATAAATTGATAAATAGATAAACTTATAAACTAATAAATAGATAAACCTACAAACTAATAAATAGATAAACCTATAAACTAATAAATAGATAAACCTATAAACTAATTATAGATAAAACTATAAACTAATAAATAGATAAACCTATAAACTTATAAATAGATAAACCTATAAACTAATAAATAGATAAACTTATAAACTAATAAATAGATAAACTTATAAACTAATAAATAGATAAACTTATAAACTAATAAATAGATAAACCTATAAACTAATAAATAGATAAAACTATAAACTAATAAATAGATAAACCTATAAACTAATAAATAGATGAACTTATAAACTAATAAATAGATAAACCTATAAACTAATAAATAGATAAACCTATAAACTAATAAATAGATAAACCTATAAACTAATAAATAGATAAAAATAAAAACTAATAAATAGATACACCTATAAACTAATAAATAGATAAACCTATAAATTGATAAATAGATAAATCTATAAACTAATAAATAGATAAACCTATAAATTGATAAATAGATAAACCTATAAACTAATAAATAGATAAACCTATAAACTAATAAATAGATAAACCTATAAACTAATAAATAGATAAACCTATAAACTGATAAATAGATAAACCTATATACTAATAAATAGATAAACCTATAAACTAATAAATAGATAAACCTATAAACTAATAAATAGATACACCTATAAACTAATAAATAGATAAAACTATAAATTGATAAATAGATAAACCTATATACTAATAAATAGATAAACCTATAAACTAATAAAAAGATTACCCTATAAACTAATAAAAAGATAAACCTATAAATTAATAAATAGATAAACCTATAAACTAATAAATAGATAAACCTATAAACTGATAAATAGATAAACCTATAAACTAATAAATAGATAAACATATAAATTGATAAATAGATAAACCTATAAACTAATAAATAGATAAACCTATAAACTAATAAATAGATAAACCTATAAACTAATAAATAGATAAACCTATAAATTGATAAATAGATAAACCTATAAATTGATAAATACATAAACCTATAAATTGATAAATAGATAAACCTAAAAACTCATAAATAGATAAACCTATAAACTAATAAATAGATAAACCTATCAACTGATGAATAGATAAACCTATAAACTACCTAATAGATAAACCTATAAACTAATAAATAGATAAACCTATAAACTAATAAATAGATAAACTTATAAACTAATAAATAGATAAACCTATAAATTGATAAATAGATAAACCTATAAACTAATAAATAGATAAACCTTTAAATTGATAAATAGATAAACTTATAAACTAATAAATAGATAAACCTATAAATTGATAAATAGATAAACCTATAAACTGATAAAAAGATACACTTATAACCTAATAAATAGATAAACGTATAAACTAATAAATAGATAAACCTATAAACTAAGAAATAGATAAACCTATAAATTGATAAATAGATAAACCTATAAATTGATAAATAGATAAACCTACAAACAAATAAATAGATAAAACTATAAACTGATAAATAGATAAACTTATAAACTAATAAACAGATAAACCTATAAACTAATAAATAGATAAACCTATAAACTGATAAATAGATAAACCTATAAATTGATACATAGATAAACTTATAAACTAATAAATAGATAAACCTATAAATTGATAAACAGATAAACCTATAAACTGATAAATAGATACACTTATAAACTAATAAATAGATAAACTTATAAACTAATAAATAGAAAAACCTATAAACTAATAAATAGATAAACCTATTAACTAATTAATAGATAAATCTATAAATTGATAAATAGATAAACCTATAAACTGATACATAGATACACCTATAAACTAATAAATAGATAAACCTATAAACAAATAAATAGATAAACTTATAAACTAATAAATATATAAACATTAAACTAATAAATAGATAAACCTATAAACTAATAAATAGATAAACCTATAAACTGATAAATAGATAAACTTATAAACTAATAAATAGATAAACCTATAAACTAATAAATAGATAAACCTATAAACTAATAAATAGATAAACCTATAAACTAATAAATAGATAAACCTATAAACTAATAAATAGATAAACCTATAAATTGATAAATAGATACACTTATAAACTAATAAATAGATAACCCTTTAAACTAATAAACAGATACACCTATAAACTGATAAATAGATAAACCTATAAACAAATAAATAGATAAACCTATAAACTGATAAATAGATAAACTTATAAACTAATAAATAGATAAACCTATAAACTAATAAATAGATAAACCTATAAACTAATAAATAGATACACTTAAAAACTAATAAATAGATAACCCTATAAACTAATAAATCGATGAACCTAAAAATTAATAAATAGATAAACCTATAAACTAATAAAGAGATAAACCTATAAATAAATAAATAGATAAACCTATAAACTAATAAATACATAAACTTATAAACTGATGAATAGATAAACCTATAAACTAATAAATAGATAAATCTATATACTAATAAATAGATAAACCTATAAACTAATAAATAGATAAACCTATAAACTAATAAACAGATAAACCTATAAACTTATAAATAGATAAACCTATAAACTGATAAATAGATAAACCTATAAACTAATAAATAGATAAACCAATAAACTAATAAATAGATAAACCTATAAATTGATAAATAGAAAAACCTATAAACTAATAAATAGATAAACCTATAAACTAATAAATATATAAACCTATAAACTAATAAATAGATAAACCTATAAACTAATAAATAGATAAACCTATAAACTAATAAATAGATAAACCTATAAACTAATAAATAGATAAACCTATAAACTAATAAATAGATAAACCTATAAACTAATAAATAGATAAAACTATAAATTGATAAATAGATAAACCTATAAACTAATAAATAGATAAACCTATAAACTAATAAATAGATAAAACTATAAATTAATAAATAGATAAACCTATAAATTGATAAATAGATAAACTTATAAACTAATAAATAGATAAACCTATAAACTAATAAATAGATAAACCTATAAACTAATAAATAGATAAACCTATAAACTAATAAATAGATAAAACTATAATCTAATAAATAGATAAACCTATAAACTAATAAATAGATAAACCTATAAACTAATAAATAGATAAACTTATAAACTAATAAATAGATAAACCTATAAACTAATAAATAGATAAACTTATAAACTAATAAATAGATAAACCTATAAACTAATATATAGATAAAAATATAAACTAATAAATAGATAAACCTATTAACTAATAAATAGATAAACTTATAAACTAATAAATAGATAAACCTATAAACTAATAAATAGATAAACGTATAAACTAGTAAATAGATAAACCTATAAACTAATAAATAGATAAACCTATAAATTTATAAATAGATAAACTTATAAACTAATAAATAGATAAACCTATAAACATATAAATAGATAAACCTATAAACTAATAAATAGATAAACCTATAAATTGATAAATAGATAAACCTATATACTAATAAATAGATAAACCTATAAACTAATAAATAGATAAACCTATAAACAAATAACTAGATAAAACTATAAACTGATAAATAGATAAACTTATAAACTAAAAAATAGATAAATCTATAAATTGATAAATAGATAAACCTATAAACTGATAAATAGATACACTTATAAACTAATAAATAGATAAACCTATAAACTAATAAATAGATAAACCTATAAACTAATAAATAGATAAACCTATAAACTAATAAATAGATAAACCTATAAACTAATTAATTGATAAACCCTATAAACTAATAAATCGATGAACCTATAAATTAATAAATAGATAAACGTATAAACTAATAAATAGATAAACTTATAAACTAATAAATAGATAAACCTATAAACTAATAAATAGAAAAACTTATAAACTAATAAATAGATAAACCTATAAACAAATAAATAGATAAACCTATAAACTGATAAATAGATAAACTTATAAACTAATAAATAGATAAACCTATAAACTAATAAATAGATAAACCTATAAACTAATAAATAGATAAACCTATAAACTAATAAATAGATATACCTATAAACTAATAAATAGATAAACCTATCAACTAATAAATAGATAAACCTATAAACTAATAAATAGATAAACCTATAAACTAATAAATTGATAAACCTATAAACTGATAAATAGATAAACTAATAAACTAATAAATAGATAAACCTATAAACTACTAAATAGAAAAATCTACAAACTAATAAATAGATAAACCTATAAACTGATAAATAGATAAACTTATAAACTAATAAATAGATAAACCTATACACTAATAAATAGATAAACCTATAAACTAATAAATAGATACACTTATAAACTAATAAATAGATAACCCTATAAACTAATAAATCAATGAACCTATAAATTAATAAATAGATAAACCTATAAACTAATGAATAGATAAACCTATAAATTGATGAATAGATAAACCTGTAAACTAATAAATAGATAAACTTATAAACTGATAAATAGATAAACCTATAAACTGATAAATAGATAAACCTATAAACTAATAAATAGATAAACCTATAAACTAATAAATAGATAAACCTATAAACTAATAAATAGATAAACCTATAAACTAATAAATAGATACACCTATAAACTTATAAATAGATAAACCTATAAACTGATAAAGAGATAAACCTATAAACTAATAAATAGATAAACCAATAAACTAATAAATAGATAAACCTATAAATTGAAAAATAGATAAACTTATAAACTAATAAATAGATAAACCTATAAACTAATAAATATATAAACCTATAAACTAATAAATAGATAAACCTATAAACTAATAAATATATAAACCTATAAACTTATAAATAGATAAACCTATAAACTAATAAATAGATAAAACTATAAATTGATAAATAGATAAACCTATAAATTAATAAATAGATAAAACTATAAATTGATAAATAGATAAACCTATAAACTAATAAATAGATAAACCTATAAACTAATAAATAGATAAAACTATAAATTAATAAATAGATAAACCTATAATCTAATAAATAGATAAACCTATAAACTAATAAATAGATAAACCTCTAAACTAATAAACAGATAAACCTATAAACTAATAAATAGATAAACCTATAAACTAATAAATAGATAAACCTATAAACTAATAAATAGATAAAACTATAATCTAATAAATAGATAAACCTATAAACTAATAAATAGATAAACCTATAAACTAATAAATAGATAAACCTATAAACTAATAAATAGATATACCTATAAACTAATAAATAGATAAACCTATAAACTAATAAATAGATAAACCTATAAACTAAAAAATAGATAAACCTATAAACTAATAAATAGATAAACCTATAAACTGATAAATAGATAAACTAATAAACTAATAAATAGATAAACCTATAAACTACTAAATAGATAAACCTATAAACTAATAAATAGATTAACCTATAAACTATTAAATAGATAAACCTATAAACTAATAAATAGATAAACCTATAAACTAATAAATAGATAAACCTATAAATTGATAAATAGATAAACCTATAAACTAATAAATAGATTAACCTATAAACTAATAAATAGATACACCTATAAACTTATAAATAGATAAACCTATAAACTGATAAAGAGATAAACCTATAAACTAATAAATAGATAAACCAATAAACTAATAAATAGATAAACCTATAAATTGATAAATACATAAACTTATAAACTAATAAATAGATAAACCTATAAACTAATAAATATATAAACCTATAAACTAATAAATAGATAAACCTATAAACTAATAAATAGATAAACCTATAAACTAATAAATAGATAAACCTATAAACTAATTAGTAGATAAACCTATAAACTAATAAATAGATAAACCTATAACCTTATAAATAGATAAAACTATAAATTGATAAATAGATAAAACTATAAACTAATAAATAGATAAACCTATAAACTAATAAATAGATAAAACTATAAATTAATAAATAGATAAACCTATAAATTGATAAATAGATAAACTTATAAACTAATAAATAGATAAACCTATAAACTAATAAATAGATAAACCTATAAACTAATAAATAGATAAACCTATAAACTAATAAATAGATAAAACTATAATCTAATAAATAGATAAACCTATAAACTAATAAATAGATAAACCTATAAACTAATAAATAGATAAACTTATAAACTAATAAATAGATAAACCTATAAACTAATAAATAGATAAACTTATAAACTAATAAATAGATAAACCTATAAACTAATATATAGATAAAACTATAAACTAATAAATAGATAAACTTATAAACTAATAAATAGATAAACCTATAAACTAATAAATAGATAAACCTATAAACTAATAAATAGATACACTTATAAACTAATAAATAGATAACCCTATAAACTAATAAATCGATGAACCTATAAATTAATAAATAGATAAACCTATAAACTAATAAATAGATAAACCTATAAATTGATAAATAGATAAACCTATAATCTGATAAATAGATACACTTATAAACTAATAAATAGATAAACCTATAAACTAATAAATAGATAAACCTATAAACTAATAAATAGATAAACCTATAAACTAATAAATCGATGAACCTATAAATTAATAAATAGATAAACGTATAAACTAATAAATAGATAAACTTATAAACTAATAAATAGATAAACCTATAAACTAATAAATAGATAAACCTATAAACTAATAAATAGATAAACTTATAAACTAATAAATAGATAAACCTATAAACTAATATATAGATAAAACTATAAACTAATAAATAGATAAACTTATAAACTAATAAATAGATAAACCTATAAACTAATAAATAGATAAACCTATAAACTAATAAATAGATACACTTATAAACTAATAAATAGATAACCCTATAAACTAAAACATCGATGAACCTTAAAATTAATAAATAGATAAACCTATAAACTAATAAAGAGATAAACCTATAAATTAATAAATAGATAAACCTATAAACTAATAAATAGATAAACTTATAAACTGATAAATAGATAAACCTATAAACTAATAAATAGATAAATCTATATACTAATAAATAGATAAACCTATAAACTAATAAATAGATAAACCTATAAACTAATAAATAGATAAACCTATAAACTTATAAATAGATAAACCTATAAACTGATAAATAGATAAACCTATAAACTAATAAATAGATAAACCAATAAACTAATAAATAGATAAACCTATAAATTGATAAATAGATAAACTTATAAACTCATAAATAGATAAACCTATAAACTAATAAATATATTAACCGATAAACTAATACATAGATAAACCTATAAACTAATAAATAGATAAACCTATAAACTAATAAATAGATAAACCTATAAACTAATAAATAGATAAACCTATAAACTAATCAATAGATAAAACTATAAATTGATAAATAGATAAACCTATAAATTAATAAATAGATAAACCTATAAATTGATAAATAGATAAACCTATAAACTAATAAATAGATAAACCTATAAACTAATAAATAGATAAAACTATAAATTAATAAATAGACAAACCTATAAATTGATAAATAGATAAACTTATAAACTAATAAATAGATAAACCTACAAACTAATAAATAGATAAACCTATAAACTAATAAATAGATAAACCTATAAACTAATTATAGATAAAACTATAAACTAATAAATAGATAAACCTATAAACTTATAAATAGATAAACCTATAAACTAATAAATAGATAAACTTATAAACTAATAAATAGATAAACTTATAAACTAATAAATAGATAAACTTATAAACTAATAAATAGATAAACCTATAAACTAATAAATAGATAAACCTATAAAATAATAAATAGATAAACCTATATACTAATAAATAGATAAAAATAAAAACTAATAAATAGATACACCTATAAACTAATAAATAGATAAACCTATAAATTGATAAATAGATAAATCTATAAACTAATAAATAGATAAACCTATAAATTGATAAATAGATAAACCTATAAACTAATAAATAGATAAACCTATAAACTAATAAATAGATAAACCTATAAACTAATAAATAGATAAACCTATAAACTGATAAATAGATAAACCTATATACTAATAAATAGATAAACCTATAAACTAATAAATAGATAAACCTATAAACTAATAAATAGATACACCTATAAACTAATAAATAGATAAAACTATAAATTGATAAATAGATAAACCTATATACTAATAAATAGATAAACCTATAAACTAATAAAAAGATTACCCTATAAACTAATAAAAAGATAAACCTATAAATTAATAAATAGATAAACCTATAAACTAATAAATAGATAAACCTATAAACTGATAAATAGATAAACCTATAAACTAATAAATAGATAAACATATAAATTGATAAATAGATAAACCTATAAACTAATAAATAGATAAACCTATAAACTAATAAATAGATAAACCTATAAACTAATAAATAGATAAACCTATAAATTGATAAATAGATAAACCTATAAATTGATAAATACATAAACCTATAAATTGATAAATAGATAAACCTAAAAACTCATAAATAGATAAACCTATAAACTAATAAATAGATAAACCTATCAACTGATGAATAGATAAACCTATAAACTACCTAATAGATAAACCTATAAACTAATAAATAGATAAACCTATAAACTAATAAATAGATAAACTTATAAACTAATAAATAGATAAACCTATAAATTGATAAATAGATAAACCTATAAACTAATAAATAGATAAACCTTTAAATTGATAAATAGATAAACTTATAAACTAATAAATAGATAAACCTATAAATTGATAAATAGATAAACCTATAAACTGATAAAAAGATACACTTATAACCTAATAAATAGATAAACGTATAAACTAATAAAAAGATAAACCTATAAACTAAGAAATAGATAAACCTATAAATTGATAAATAGATAAACCTATAAATTGATAAATAGATAAACCTACAAACAAATAAATAGATAAAACTATAAACTGATAAATAGATAAACTTATAAACTAATAAACAGATAAACCTATAAACTAATAAATAGATAAACCTATAAACTGATAAATAGATAAACCTATAAATTGATACATAGATAAACTTATAAACTAATAAATAGATAAACCTATAAATTGATAAACAGATAAACCTATAAACTGATAAATAGATACACTTATAAACTAATAAATAGATAAACTTATAAACTAATAAATAGAAAAACCTATAAACTAATAAATAGATAAACCTATTAACTAATTAATAGATAAATCTATAAATTGATAAATAGATAAACCTATAAACTGATACATAGATACACCTATAAACTAATAAATAGATAAACCTATAAACAAATAAATAGATAAACTTATAAACTAATAAATATATAAACATTAAACTAATAAATAGATAAACCTATAAACTAATAAATAGATAAACCTATAAACTGATAAATAGATAAACTTATAAACTAATAAATAGATAAACCTATAAACTAATAAATAGATAAACCTATAAACTAATAAATAGATAAACCTATAAACTAATAAATAGATAAACCTATAAACTAATAAATAGATAAACCTATAAACTAATAAATAGATAAACCTATAAATTGATAAATAGATACACTTATAAACTAATAAATAGATAACCCTTTAAACTAATAAACAGATACACCTATAAACTGATAAATAGATAAACCTATAAACAAATAAATAGATAAACCTATAAACTGATAAATAGATAAACTTATAAACTAATAAATAGATTAACCTATAAACTAATAAATAGATAAACCTATAAACTAATAAATAGATACACTTAAAAACTAATAAATAGATAACCCTATAAACTAATAAATCGATGAACCTAAAAATTAATAAATAGATAAACCTATAAACTAATAAAGAGATAAACCTATAAATAAATAAATAGATAAACCTATAAACTAATAAATAGATAAACTTATAAACTGATGAATAGATAAACCTATAAACTAATAAATAGATAAATCTATATACTAATAAATAGATAAACCTATAAACTAATAAATAGATAAACCTATAAACTAATAAACAGATAAACCTATAAACTTATAAATAGATAAACCTATAAACTGATAAATAGATAAACCTATAAACTAATAAATAGATAAACCAATAAACTAATAAATAGATAAACCTATAAATTGATAAATAGAAAAACCTATAAACTAATAAATAGATAAACCTATAAACTAATAAATATATAAACCTATAAACTAATAAATAGATAAACCTATAAACTAATAAATAGATAAACCTATAAACTAATAAATAGATAAACCTATAAACTAATAAATAGATAAACCTATAAACTAATAAATAGATAAACCTATAAACTAATAAATAGATAAACCTATAAACTAATAAATAGATAAAACTATAAATTGATAAATAGATAAACCTATAAACTAATAAATAGATAAACCTATAAACTAATAAATAGATAAAACTATAAATTAATAAATAGATAAACCTATAAATTGATAAATAGATAAACTTATAAACTAATAAATAGATAAACCTATAAACTAATAAATAGATAAACCTATAAACTAATAAATAGATAAACCTATAAACTAATAAATAGATAAAACTATAATCTAATAAATAGATAAACCTATAAACTAATAAATAGATAAACCTATAAACTAATAAATAGATAAACTTATAAACTAATAAATAGATAAACCTATAAACTAATAAATAGATAAACTTATAAACTAATAAATAGATAAACCTATAAACTAATATATAGATAAAAATATAAACTAATAAATAGATAAACCTATTAACTAATAAATAGATAAACTTATAAACTAATAAATAGATAAACCTATAAACTAATAAATAGATAAACGTATAAACTAGTAAATAGATAAACCTATAAACTAATAAATAGATAAACCTATAAATTTATAAATAGATAAACTTATAAACTAATAAATAGATAAACCTATAAACATATAAATAGATAAACCTATAAACTAATAAATAGATAAACCTATAAATTGATAAATAGATAAACCTATATACTAATAAATAGATAAACCTATAAACTAATAAATAGATAAACCTATAAACAAATAACTAGATAAAACTATAAACTGATAAATAGATAAACTTATAAACTAAAAAATAGATAAATCTATAAATTGATAAATAGATAAACCTATAAACTGATAAATAGATACACTTATAAACTAATAAATAGATAAACCTATAAACTAATAAATAGATAAACCTATAAACTAATAAATAGATAAACCTATAAACTAATAAATAGATAAACCTATAAACTAATTAATTGATAAACCCTATAAACTAATAAATCGATGAACCTATAAATTAATAAATAGATAAACGTATAAACTAATAAATAGATAAACTTATAAACTAATAAATAGATAAACCTATAAACTAATAAATAGAAAAACTTATAAACTAATAAATAGATAAACCTATAAACAAATAAATAGATAAACCTATAAACTGATAAATAGATAAACTTATAAACTAATAAATAGATAAACCTATAAACTAATAAATAGATAAACCTATAAACTAATAAATAGATAAACCTATAAACTAATAAATAGATATACCTATAAACTAATAAATAGATAAACCTATCAACTAATAAATAGATAAACCTATAAACTAATAAATAGATAAACCTATAAACTAATAAATTGATAAACCTATAAACTGATAAATAGATAAACTAATAAACTAATAAATAGATAAACCTATAAACTACTAAATAGATAAATCTACAAACTAATAAATAGATAAACCTATAAACTGACAAATAGATAAACTTATAAACTAATAAATAGATAAACCTATACACTAATAAATAGATAAACCTATAAACTAATAAATAGATACACTTATAAACTAATAAATAGATAACCCTATAAACTAATAAATCAATGAACCTATAAATTAATAAATAGATAAACCTATAAACTAATGAATAGATAAACCTATAAATTGATGAATAGATAAACCTGTAAACTAATAAATAGATAAACTTATAAACTGATAAATAGATAAACCTATAAACTGATAAATAGATAAACCTATAAACTAATAAATAGATAAACCTATAAACTAATAAATAGATAAACCTATAAACTAATAAATAGATAAACCTATAAACTAATAAATAGATACACCTATAAACTTATAAATAGATAAACCTATAAACTGATAAAGAGATAAACCTATAAACTAATAAATAGATAAACCAATAAACTAATAAATAGATAAACCTATAAATTGAAAAATAGATAAACTTATAAACTAATAAATAGATAAACCTATAAACTAATAAATATATAAACCTATAAACTAATAAATAGATAAACCTATAAACTAATAAATAGATAAACCTATAAACTTATAAATAGATAAACCTATAAACTAATAAATAGATAAACCTATAAACTAATAAATAGATAAACCTATAAACTAATAAATAGATAAAACTATAAATTGATAAATAGATAAACCTATAAATTAATAAATAGATAAAACTATAAATTGATAAATAGATAAACCTATAAACTAATAAATAGATAAACCTATAAACTAATAAATAGATAAAACTATAAATTAATAAATAGATAAACCTATAATCTAATAAATAGATAAACCTATAAACTAATAAATAGATAAACCTCTAAACTAATAAACAGATAAACCTATAAACTAATAAATAGATAAACCTATAAACTAATAAATAGATAAACCTATAAACTAATAAATAGATAAAACTATAATCTAATAAATAGATAAACCTATAAACTAATAAATAGATAAACCTATAAACTAATAAATAGATAAACCTATAAACTAATAAATAGATATACCTATAAACTAATAAATAGATAAACCTATAAACTAATAAATAGATAAACCTATAAACTAAAAAATAGATAAACCTATAAACTAATTAATAGATAAACCTATAAACTGATAAATAGATAAACTAATAAACTAATAAATAGATAAACCTATAAACTACTAAATAGATAAACCTATAAACTAATAAATAGATTAACCTATAAACTATTAAATAGATAAACCTATAAACTAATAAATAGATAAACCTATAAACTAATAAATAGATAAACCTATAAATTGATAAATAGATAAACCTATAAACTAATAAATAGATTAACCTATAAACTAATAAATAGATACACCTATAAACTTATAAATAGATAAACCTATAAACTGATAAAGAGATAAACCTATAAACTAATAAATAGATAAACCAATAAACTAATAAATAGATAAACCTATAAATTGATAAATACATAAACTTATAAACTAATAAATAGATAAACCTATAAACTAATAAATATATAAACCTATAAACTAATAAATAGATAAACCTATAAACTAATAAATAGATAAACCTATAAACTAATAAATAGATAAACCTATAAACTAATTAGTAGATAAACCTATAAACTAATAAATAGATAAACCTATAACCTTATAAATAGATAAAACTATAAATTGATAAATAGATAAAACTATAAACTAATAAATAGATAAACCTATAAACTAATAAATAGATAAAACTATAAATTAATAAATAGATAAACCTATAAATTGATAAATAGATAAACTTATAAACTAATAAATAGATAAACCTATAAACTAATAAATAGATAAACCTATAAACTAATAAATAGATAAACCTATAAACTAATAAATAGATAAAACTATAATCTAATAAATAGATAAACCTATAAACTAATAAATAGATAAACCTATAAACTAATAAATAGATAAACTTATAAACTAATAAATAGATAAACCTATAAACTAATAAATAGATAAACTTATAAACTAATAAACAGATAAACCTATAAACTAATATATAGATAAAACTATAAACTAATAAATAGATAAACTTATAAACTAATAAATAGATAAACCTATAAACTAATAAATAGATAAACCTATAAACTAATAAATAGATACACTTATAAACTAATAAATAGATAACCCTATAAACTAATAAATCGATGAACCTATAAATTAATAAATAGATAAACCTATAAACTAATAAATAGATAAACCTATAAATTGATAAATAGATAAACCTATAATCTGATAAATAGATACACTTATAAACTAATAAATAGATAAACCTATAAACTAATAAATAGATAAACCTATAAACTAATAAATAGATAAACCTATAAACTAATAAATCGATGAACCTATAAATTAATAAATAGATAAACGTATAAACTAATAAATAGATAAACTTATAAACTAATAAATAGATAAACCTATAAACTAATAAATAGATAAACCTATAAACTAATAAATAGATAAACCTATAAACTAAAAAATAGATAAACCTATAAACTAATAAATAGATAAACTTATAAATTGATAAATAGATAAACCTATAAACTAATAAATAGATAAACCTATAAATTTATAAATAGATAAACCTATAAACTGATACATAGATAAACCTTTAAACTAATAAATAGATAAACCTATAAACAAATAAATAGATAAACTTATAAACTAATAAATAGATAAACCTATAAACTAATAAATAGATAAACCTATAAACTAATAAATAGATAAACCTATAAACTGATAAATAGATAAACTTATAAACTAGCCAATAGATAAACCTATAAACTAATAAATAGATAAACCTATAAACTAATAAATAGATAAACCTATACACTAATAAATAGATAAACCTATAAACTAATAAATAGATAAACCTATAAACTAATAAATAGATAAACCTATAAATTGATAAATAGATAAACCTATAAACAAATAAATATATAACCCTATAAACTAATAAATAGATAAACCTATAAATTGATAAATAGATAAACCTATAAACAAATAAATACATAAACCTAAAAAGTGATAAATAGATAAATCTATAAACTAATAAATAGATAAACCTATAAACTAATAAATAGATAAACCTATAAACTAATAAATAGATACACTTATAAACTAATAAATAGATAAACCTATAAACTAATAAATAGATAAACCTATAAACTGATAAATAGATTAACCTATAAATTTATACATAGATAAACTTATAAACTAATAAATAGATAAACCTATAAATTGATAAATAGATAAACCTATAAACTGATAAATAGATACACTTATAAACTAATAAATAGATAAACCTATAAACTAATAAATAGATAAACCTATAAACTAATAAATAGATAAACCTATAAACTAATTAATCGATAAACCCTATAAACTAATAAATCGATGAACCTATAAATTAATAAATAGATAAACGTATAAACTAATAAATAGATAAACTTATAAACTAATAAATAGATAAACCTATAAACTAATAAATAGATAAACCTATAAACTAATATATAGATAAACCTATAAACTAATAAATAGATAAACCTATAAACTGATAAATAGATAACTTATAAACTAATAAATAGATAAACCTATAAACTAATAAATAGATAAACCTATAAACTAATAAATAGATAACCTATAAACTAATAAATAGATAAACCTATAAACTAATAAATAGATAAACCTATAAACTAATAAATAGATAAACTTATAAACTGATAAATAGATAAACCTATAAACTGATAAAGAGATAAACCTATAAACTAATAAATTGATAAACCAATAAACTAATAAATAGATAAACCTATAAATTGATAAATAGATAAACTTATAAACTAATAAATAGATAAACCTATAAACTAATAACTATATAAACCTATAAACTAATAAATAGATAAACCTATAAACTAATAAATAGATAAACCTATAAACTAAAAAATAGATAAACCTATAAACTAATAAATAGATAAACCTATAAACTAATAAATAGATAAACCTATAAACTAATAAATAGATAAAACTATAAATTGATAAATAGATAAACCTATAAATTAATAAATAGATAAAACTATAAATTGATAAATAGATAAACCTATAAACTAATAAATAGATAAACCTATAAACTAATAAATAGATAAAACTATAAATTAATAAATAGATAAACCTATAAATTGATAAATAGATAAACTTATAAACTAATAAATAGATAAACCTATAAACTAATAAACAGATAAACCTATAAACTAATAAATAGATAAACCTATAAACTAATAAATAGATAAAACTATAATCTAATAAATAGATAAATCTATAAACTAATAAATAGATAAACCTATAAACAAATAAATAGATAAACCTTTAAACTAATAAATAGATAAACCTATAAACTAATAAATAGATAAACTTATAAACTAATAAATAGATAAACCTATAAACTAATATATAGATAAAACTATAAACTAATAAATAGATTAACCTATAAACTAATAAATAGATAAACTTATAAACTAATAAATAGATAAACCTATAAACTAATAAATAGATAAACTTATAAACTAGTAAATAGACAAACCTATAAACTAATAAATAGATAAACCTATAAATTTATAAATAGATAAACTTATAAACTAATAAATAGATAAACCTATAAACATATAAATAGATAAACCTATAAACTAATAAATAGATAAACCTATAAATTGATAAATAGATAAACCTATATACTAATAAATTGATAAACCTATAAACTAATAAATAGATAAACCTATAAACAAATAAATAGATAAAACTATAAACTGATAAATAGATAAACTTATAAACTAATAAATAGATAAACCTATAAATTGATAAATAGATAAACCTATAATCTGAAAAATAGATACACTTATAAACTAATAAATAGATAAACCTATAAACTAATAAATAGATAAACCTATAAACTAATAAATAGATAAACCTATAAACTGATAAATAGATAAACCTATATACTAATAAATAGATAAACCTATAAACTAATAAATAGATAAACCTATAAACTAATAAATAGATACACCTATAAACTAATAAATAGATAAAACTATAAATTGATAAATAGATAAACCTATATACTAATAAATAGATAAACCTATAAACTAATAAAAAGATTACCCTATAAACTAATAAAAAGATAAACCTATAAATTAATAAATAGATAAACCTATAAACTAATAAATAGATAAACCTATAAACTGATAAATAGATAAACCTATAAACTAATAAATAGATAAACATATAAATTGATAAATAGATAAACCTTTAAACTAATAAATAGATAAACCTATAAACTAATAAATAGATAAACCTATAAACTAATAAATAGATAAACCTATAAATTGATAAATAGATAAACCTATAAATTGATAAATACATAAACCTATAAATTGATAAATAGATAAACCTAAAAACTCATAAATAGATAAACCTATAAACTAATAAATAGATAAACCTATCAACTGATGAATAGATAAACCTATAAACTACCTAATAGATAAACCTAAAAACTAATAAATAGATAAACCTATAAACTAATAAATAGATAAACTTATAAACTAATAAATAGATAAACCTATAAATTGATAAATAGATAAACCTATAAACTAATAAATAGATAAACCTTTAAATTGATAAATAGATAAACTTATAAACTAATAAATAGATAAACCTATAAATTGATAAATAGATAAACCTATAAACTGATAAAAAGATACACTTATAACCTAATAAATAGATAAACGTATAAACTAATAAAAAGATAAACCTATAAACTAAGAAATAGATAAACCTATAAATTGATAAATAGATAAACCTATAAATTGATAAATAGATAAACCTACAAACAAATAAATAGATAAAACTATAAACTGATAAATAGATAAACTTATAAACTAATAAACAGATAAACCTATAAACTAATAAATAGATAAACCTATAAACTGATAAATAGATAAACCTATAAATTGATACATAGATAAACTTATAAACTAATAAATAGATAAACCTATAAATTGATAAACAGATAAACCTATAAACTGATAAATAGATACACTTATAAACTAATAAATAGATAAACTTATAAACTAATAAATAGAAAAACCTATAAACTAATAAATAGATAAACCTATTAACTAATTAATAGATAAATCTATAAATTGATAAATAGATAAACCTATAAACTGATACATAGATACACCTATAAACTAATAAATAGATAAACCTATAAACAAATAAATAGATAAACTTATAAACTAATAAATATATAAACATTAAACTAATAAATAGATAAACCTATAAACTAATAAATAGATAAACCTATAAACTGATAAATAGATAAACTTATAAACTAATAAATAGATAAACCTATAAACTAATAAATAGATAAACCTATAAACTAATAAATAGATAAACCTATAAACTAATAAATAGATAAACCTATAAACTAATAAATAGATAAACCTATAAACTAATAAATAGATAAACCTATAAATTGATAAATAGATACACTTATAAACTAATAAATAGATAACCCTTTAAACTAATAAACAGATACACCTATAAACTGATAAATAGATAAACCTATAAACAAATAAATAGATAAACCTATAAACTGATAAATAGATAAACTTATAAACTAATAAATAGATTAACCTATAAACTAATAAATAGATAAACCTATAAACTAATAAATAGATACACTTAAAAACTAATAAATAGATAACCCTATAAACTAATAAATCGATGAACCTAAAAATTAATAAATAGATAAACCTATAAACTAATAAAGAGATAAACCTATAAATAAATAAATAGATAAACCTATAAACTAATAAATAGATAAACTTATAAACTGATGAATAGATAAACCTATAAACTAATAAATAGATAAATCTATATACTAATAAATAGATAAACCTATAAACTAATAAATAGATAAACCTATAAACTAATAAACAGATAAACCTATAAACTTATAAATAGATAAACCTATAAACTGATAAATAGATAAACCTATAAACTAATAAATAGATAAACCAATAAACTAATAAATAGATAAACCTATAAATTGATAAATAGAAAAACCTATAAACTAATAAATAGATAAACCTATAAACTAATAAATATATAAACCTATAAACTAATAAATAGATAAACCTATAAACTAATAAATAGATAAACCTATAAACTAATAAATAGATAAACCTATAAACTAATAAATAGATAAACCTATAAACTAATAAATAGATAAACCTATAAACTAATAAATAGATAAACCTATAAACTAATAAATAGATAAAACTATAAATTGATAAATAGATAAACCTATAAACTAATAAATAGATAAACCTATAAACTAATAAATAGATAAAACTATAAATTAATAAATAGATAAACCTATAAATTGATAAATAGATAAACTTATAAACTAATAAATAGATAAACCTATAAACTAATAAATAGATAAACCTATAAACTAATAAATAGATAAACCTATAAACTAATAAATAGATAAAACTATAATCTAATAAATAGATAAACCTATAAACTAATAAATAGATAAACCTATAAACTAATAAATAGATAAACTTATAAACTAATAAATAGATAAACCTATAAACTAATAAATAGATAAACTTATAAACTAATAAATAGATAAACCTATAAACTAATATATAGATAAAAATATAAACTAATAAATAGATAAACCTATTAACTAATAAATAGATAAACTTATAAACTAATAAATAGATAAACCTATAAACTAATAAATAGATAAACGTATAAACTAGTAAATAGATAAACCTATAAACTAATAAATAGATAAACCTATAAATTTATAAATAGATAAACTTATAAACTAATAAATAGATAAACCTATAAACATATAAATAGATAAACCTATAAACTAATAAATAGATAAACCTATAAATTGATAAATAGATAAACCTATATACTAATAAATAGATAAACCTATAAACTAATAAATAGATAAACCTATAAACAAATAACTAGATAAAACTATAAACTGATAAATAGATAAACTTATAAACTAAAAAATAGATAAATCTATAAATTGATAAATAGATAAACCTATAAACTGATAAATAGATACACTTATAAACTAATAAATAGATAAACCTATAAACTAATAAATAGATAAACCTATAAACTAATAAATAGATAAACCTATAAACTAATAAATAGATAAACCTATAAACTAATTAATTGATAAACCCTATAAACTAATAAATCGATGAACCTATAAATTAATAAATAGATAAACGTATAAACTAATAAATAGATAAACTTATAAACTAATAAATAGATAAACCTATAAACTAATAAATAGAAAAACTTATAAACTAATAAATAGATAAACCTATAAACAAATAAATGGATAAACCTATAAACTGATAAATAGATAAACTTATAAACTAATAAATAGATAAACCTATAAACTAATAAATAGATAAACCTATAAACTAATAAATAGATAAACCTATAAACTAATAAATAGATATACCTATAAACTAATAAATAGATAAACCTATCAACTAATAAATAGATAAACCTATAAACTAATAAATAGATAAACCTATAAACTAATAAATTGATAAACCTATAAACTGATAAATAGATAAACTAATAAACTAATAAATAGATAAACCTATAAACTACTAAATAGATAAATCTACAAACTAATAAATAGATAAACCTATAAACTGACAAATAGATAAACTTATAAACTAATAAATAGATAAACCTATACACTAATAAATAGATAAACCTATAAACTAATAAATAGATACACTTATAAACTAATAAATAGATAACCCTATAAACTAATAAATCAATGAACCTATAAATTAATAAATAGATAAACCTATAAACTAATGAATAGATAAACCTATAAATTGATGAATAGATAAACCTGTAAACTAATAAATAGATAAACTTATAAACTGATAAATAGATAAACCTATAAACTGATAAATAGATAAACCTATAAACTAATAAATAGATAAACCTATAAACTAATAAATAGATAAACCTATAAACTAATAAATAGATAAACCTATAAACTAATAAATAGATACACCTATAAACTTATAAATAGATAAACCTATAAACTGATAAAGAGATAAACCTATAAACTAATAAATAGATAAACCAATAAACTAATAAATAGATAAACCTATAAATTGAAAAATAGATAAACTTATAAACTAATAAATAGATAAACCTATAAACTAATAAATATATAAACCTATAAACTAATAAATAGATAAACCTATAAACTAATAAATAGATAAACCTATAAACTTATAAATAGATAAACCTATAAACTAATAAATAGATAAACCTATAAACTAATAAATAGATAAACCTATAAACTAATAAATAGATAAAACTATAAATTGATAAATAGATAAACCTATAAATTAATAAATAGATAAAACTATAAATTGATAAATAGATAAACCTATAAACTAATAAATAGATAAACCTATAAACTAATAAATAGATAAAACTATAAATTAATAAATAGATAAACCTATAATCTAATAAATAGATAAACCTATAAACTAATAAATAGATAAACCTCTAAACTAATAAACAGATAAACCTATAAACTAATAAATAGATAAACCTATAAACTAATAAATAGATAAACCTATAAACTAATAAATAGATAAAACTATAATCTAATAAATAGATAAACCTATAAACTAATAAATAGATAAACCTATAAACTAATAAATAGATAAACCTATAAACTAATAAATAGATATACCTATAAACTAATAAATAGATAAACCTATAAACTAATAAATAGATAAACCTATAAACTAAAAAATAGATAAACCTATAAACTAATTAATAGATAAACCTATAAACTGATAAATAGATAAACTAATAAACTAATAAATAGATAAACCTATAAACTACTAAATAGATAAACCTATAAACTAATAAATAGATTAACCTATAAACTATTAAATAGATAAACCTATAAACTAATAAATAGATAAACCTATAAACTAATAAATAGATAAACCTATAAATTGATAAATAGATAAACCTATAAACTAATTAGTAGATAAACCTATAAACTAATAAATAGATAAACCTATAACCTTATAAATAGATAAAACTATAAATTGATAAATAGATAAAACTATAAACTAATAAATAGATAAACCTATAAACTAATAAATAGATAAAACTATAAATTAATAAATAGATAAACCTATAAATTGATAAATAGATAAACTTATAAACTAATAAATAGATAAACCTATAAACTAATAAATAGATAAACCTATAAACTAATAAATAGATAAACCTATAAACTAATAAATAGATAAAACTATAATCTAATAAATAGATAAACCTATAAACTAATAAATAGATAAACCTATAAACTAATAAATAGATAAACTTATAAACTAATAAACAGATAAACCTATAAACTAATATATAGATAAAACTATAAACTAATAAATAGATAAACTTATAAACTAATAAATAGATAAACCTATAAACTAATAAATAGATAAACCTATAAACTAATAAATAGATACACTTATAAACTAATAAATAGATAACCCTATAAACTAATAAATCGATGAACCTATAAATTAATAAATAGATAAACCTATAAACTAATAAATAGATAAACCTATAAATTGATAAATAGATAAACCTATAATCTGATAAATAGATACACTTATAAACTAATAAATAGATAAACCTATAAACTAATAAATAGATAAACCTATAAACTAATAAATAGATAAACCTATAAACTAATAAATCGATGAACCTATAAATTAATAAATAGATAAACGTATAAACTAATAAATAGATAAACTTATAAACTAATAAATAGATAAACCTATAAACTAATAAATAGATAAACCTATAAACTAATAAATAGATAAACCTATAAACTAAAAAATAGATAAACCTATAAACTAATAAATAGATAAACTTATAAATTGATAAATAGATAAACCTATAAACTAATAAATAGATAAACCTATAAATTTATAAATAGATAAACCTATAAACTGATACATAGATAAACCTTTAAACTAATAAATAGATAAACCTATAAACAAATAAATAGATAAACTTATAAACTAATAAATAGATAAACCTATAAACTAATAAATAGATAAACCTATAAACTAATAAATAGATAAACCTATAAACTGATAAATAGATAAACTTATAAACTAGCCAATAGATAAACCTATAAACTAATAAATAGATAAACCTATAAACTAATAAATAGATAAACCTATACACTAATAAATAGATAAACCTATAAACTAATAAATAGATAAACCTATAAACTAATAAATAGATACACCTATAAATTGATAAATAGATAAACCTATAAACAAATAAATATATAACCCTATAAACTAATAAATAGATAAACCTATAAATTGATAAATAGATAAACCTATAAACAAATAAATACATAAACCTAAAAAGTGATAAATAGATAAATCTATAAACTAATAAATAGATAAACCTATAAACTAATAAATAGATAAACCTATAAACTAATAAATAGATACACTTATAAACTAATAAATAGATAAACCTATAAACTAATAAATAGATAAACCTATAAACTGATAAATAGATTAACCTATAAATTTATACATAGATAAACTTATAAACTAATAAATAGATAAACCTATAAATTGATAAATAGATAAACCTATAAACTGATAAATAGATACACTTATAAACTAATAAATAGATAAACCTATAAACTAATAAATAGATAAACCTATAAACTAATAAATAGATAAACCTATAAACTAATTAATCGATAAACCCTATAAACTAATAAATCGATGAACCTATAAATTAATAAATAGATAAACGTATAAACTAATAAATAGATAAACTTATAAACTAATAAATAGATAAACCTATAAACTAATAAATAGATAAACCTATAAACTAATATATAGATAAACCTATAAACTAATAAATAGATAAACCTATAAACTGATAAATAGATAACTTATAAACTAATAAATAGATAAACCTATAAACTAATAAATAGATAAACCTATAAACTAATAAATAGATAACCTATAAACTAATAAATAGATAAACCTATAAACTAATAAATAGATAAACCTATAAACTAATAAATAGATACACCTATAAACTTATAAATAGATAAACCTATAAACTGATAAAGAGATAAACCTATAAACTAATAAATTGATAAACCAATAAACTAATAAATAGATAAACCTATAAATTGATAAATAGATAAACTTATAAACTAATAAATAGATAAACCTATAAACTAATAACTATATAAACCTATAAACTAATAAATAGATAAACCTATAAACTAATAAATAGATAAACCTATAAACTAAAAAATAGATAAACCTATAAACTAATAAATAGATAAACCTATAAACTAATAAATAGATAAACCTATAAACTAATAAATAGATAAAACTATAAATTGATAAATAGATAAACCTATAAATTAATAAATAGATAAAACTATAAATTGATAAATAGATAAACCTATAAACTAATAAATAGATAAACCTATAAACTAATAAATAGATAAAACTATAAATTAATAAATAGATAAACCTATAAATTGATAAATAGATAAACTTATAAACTAATAAATAGATAAACCTATAAACTAATAAACAGATAAACCTATAAACTAATAAATAGATAAACCTATAAACTAATAAATAGATAAAACTATAATCTAATAAATAGATAAATCTATAAACTAATAAATAGATAAACCTATAAACAAATAAATAGATAAACCTTTAAACTAATAAATAGATAAACCTATAAACTAATAAATAGATAAACTTATAAACTAATAAATAGATAAACCTATAAACTAATATATAGATAAAACTATAAACTAATAAATAGATTAACCTATAAACTAATAAATAGATAAACTTATAAACTAATAAATAGATAAACCTATAAACTAATAAATAGATAAACTTATAAACTAGTAAATAGATAAACCTATAAACTAATAAATAGATAAACCTATAAATTTATAAATAGATAAACTTATAAACTAATAAATAGATAAACCTATAAACATATAAATAGATAAACCTATAAACTAATAAATAGATAAACCTATAAATTGATAAATAGATAAACCTATATACTAATAAATTGATAAACCTATAAACTAATAAATAGATAAACCTATAAACAAATAAATAGATAAAACTATAAACTGATAAATAGATAAACTTATAAACTAATAAATAGATAAACCTATAAATTGATAAATAGATAAACCTATAATCTGAAAAATAGATACACTTATAAACTAATAAATAGATAAACCTATAAACTAATAAATAGATAAACCTATAAACTAATAAATAGATAAACCTATAAACTAATTAATCGAAAAACCCTATAAACTAATAAATCGATGAACCTATAAATTAATAAATAGATAAACGTATAAACTAATAAATAGATAAACTTATAAACTAATAAATAGATAAACCTATAAACTAATAAATAGATAAACCTATAAACTAATAAATAGACAAACCTATAAACTAAAAAATAGATAAACCTATAAACTAATAAATAGATAAACTTATAAATTGATAAATAGATAAACCTATAAACTAATAAATAGATAAACCTATAAATTGATAAATAGATAAACCTATAAACTGATACATAGATAAACCTTTAAACTAATAAATAGATAAACCTATAAACAAATAAATAGATAAACTTATAAACTAATAAATAGATAAACCTATAAACTAATAAATAGATAAACCTATAAACTAATAAATAGATAAACCTATAAACTGATAAATAGATAAACTTATAAACTAATCAATAGATAAACCTATAAACTAATAAATAGATAAACCTATAAACTAATAAATAGATAAACCTATACACTAATAAATAGATAAACCTATAAACTAATAAATAGATAAACCTATAAACTAATAAATAGATAAACCTATTAATTGATAAATAGATAAACCTATAAACTAATAAATATATAACCCTATAAACTAATAAATAGATAAACCTATAAATTGATAAATAGATAAACCTATAAACAAATAAATACATAAACCTAAAAAGTGATAAATAGATAAACTTATAAACTAATAAATAGATAAACCTATAAACTAATAAATAGATAAACCTATAAACTAATAAATAGATACACTTATAAACTAATAAATAGATAAACCTATAAACTAATAAATAGATAAACCTATAAACTGATAAAAAGATAAACCTATAAATTGATACATAGATAAACTTATAAACTAATAAATAGATAAACCTATAAATTGATAAACAGATAAACCTATAAACTGATAAATAGATACACTTATAAACTAATAAATAGATAAACTTATAAACTAATAAATAGATAAACCTATAACCTAATAAATAGATAAACCTATAAACTTATAAATAGATAAATCTATAAATTGATAAATAGATAAACCTATAAACTGATACATAGATACACCTATAAACTAATAAATAGATAAACCTATAAACAAATAAATAGATACACTTATAAACTAATAAATAGATAAACCTATAAACTAATAAATAGATAAACCTATAAACTAATAAATAGATAAACCTATAAACTGATAAATAGATAAACTTATAAACTAATAAATAGATAAACCTATAAACTAATAAATAGATAAACCTATAAACTAATAAATAGTAAAACCTATAAACTAATAAATAGATAAACCTATAAACTAATTAATAGATAAACCTATAAACTAATAAATAGATAAACCTATAAATTGATAAATAGATAAACCTATAAACTAATAAATAGATAACCCTTTAAACTAATAAACAGATACACCTATAAACTGATAAATAGATAAACCTATAAACAAATAAATAGATAAACCGATAAACTGATAAATAGATTAACTTATAAACTAATAAATAGATAAACCTATAAACTAATAAATAGATAAACCTATAAACTAATAAATAGATACACTTAAAAACTAATAAATAGATAACCCTATAAACTAATAAATCGATGAACCTAAAAATTAATAAATAGATAAACCTATAAACTAATAAAGAGATAAACCTATAAATTAATAAATAGATAAACCTATAAACTAATAAATAGATAAACTTATAAACTGATAAATAGATAAACCTATAAACTAATAAATAGATAAATCTATATACTAATAAATAGATAAACCTATAAACTAATAAATAGATAAACCTATAAACTAATAAATAGATAAACCTATAAACTTATAAATAGATAAACCTATAAACTGATAAATAGATAAACCTATAAACTAATAAATAGATAAACCAATAAACTAATAAATAGATAAACCTATAAATTGATAAATAGATAAACTTATAAACTAATAAATAGATAAACCTATAAACTAATCAATATATAAACCTATAAACTAATAAATAGATAAACCTATAAACTAATAAATAGATAAACCTATAAACTAATAAATAGATAAACCTATAAACTAATAAATAGATAAACCTATAAACTAATAAATAGATAAACCTATAAACTAATAAATAGATAAAACTATAAATTGATAAATAGATAAACCTATAAACTAATAAATAGATAAACCTATAAACTAATAAATAGATAAAACTATAAATTAATAAATAGATAAACCTATAAATTGATAAATAGATAAACTTATAAACTAATAAATAGATAAACCTATAAACTATTAAATAGATAAACCTATAAACTAATAAATAGATAAACCTATAAACTAATAAATAGATAAAACTATAATCAATTAAATAGATAAACCTATAAACTAATAAATAGATAAACCTATAAACTAATAAATAGATAAACTTATAAACTAATAAATAGATAAACCTATAAACTAATAAATAGATAAACTTATAAACTAATAAATAGATAAACCTATAAACTAATATATAGATAAAACTATAAACTAATAAATAGATAAACCTATTAACTAATAAATAGATAAACTTATAAACTAATAAATAGATAAACCTATAAACTAATAAATAGATAAACTTATAAACTAGTAAATAGATAAACCTATAAACTAATAAATAGATAAACCTATAAATTTATAAATAGATAAACTTATAAACTAATAAAGAGATAAACCTATAAACATATAAATAGATAAACCTATAAACTAATAAATAGATAAACCTATAAATTGATAAATAGATAAACCTATATACTAATAAATAGATAAACCTATAAACTAATAAATAGATAAACCTATAAACAAATAAATAGATAAAACTATAAACTGATAAATAGATAAACTTATAAACTAATAAATAGATAAACCTATAAATTGATAAATAGATAAACCTATAAACTGATAAATAGATACACTTATAAACTAATAAATAGATAAACCTATAAACTAATAAATAGATAAACCTATAAACTAATAAATAGATAAATCTATAAACTAATAAATAGATAAACCTATAAAGTAATTAATCGATAAACCCTATAAACTAATAAATCGATGAACCTATAAATTAATAAATAGATAAACGTATAAACTAATAAATAGATAAACTTATAAACTAATAAATAGATAAACCTATAAACTAATAAATAGATAAACCTATAAACTAATAAATAGATAAACCTATAAACTAATAAATAGATAAACCTATAAACTGATAAATAGATAAACTTATAAACTAATAAATAGATAAACCTATAAACTAATAAATAGATAAACCTATAAACTAATAAATAGATAAACCTATAAACTAATAAATAGATATACCTATAAACTAATAAATAGATAAACCTATCAACTAATAAATAGATAAACCTATAAACTAACAAATAGATAAACCTATAAACTAATAAATTGATAAACCTATAAACTGATAAATAGATAAACTAATAAACTAATAAATAGATAAACCTATAAACTACTAAATAGATAAACCTACAAACTAATAAATAGATAAACCTATAAACTGATAAATAGATAAACTTATAAACTAATAAATAGATAAACCTATAAACTAATAAATAAATAAACCTATAAACTAATAAATAGATACACTTATAAACTAATAAATAGATAACCCTATAAACTAATAAATCGATGAACCTATAAATTAATAAATAGATAAACCTATAAACTAATGAATAGATAAACCTATAAATTGATGAATAGATAAACCTATAAACAAATAAATAGATAAACTTATAAACTGATAAATAGATAAACCTATAAACTGATAAATAGATAAAACTATAAACTAATAAATAGATAAACCTATTAACTAATAAATAGATAAACCTATAAACTAATAAATAGATAAACCTATAAACTAAAAAATAGATAAACCTATAAACTTATAAATAGATAAACCTATAAACTGATAAAGAGATAAACCTATAAACTAATAAATAGATAAACCAATAAACTAATAAATAGATAAACCTATAAATTGATAAATAGATAAACTTATAAACTAATAAATAGATAAACCTATAAACTAATAAATATATAAACCTATAAACTAATAAATAGATAAACCTATAAACTAATAAATAGATAAACCTATAAACTTATAAATAGATAAACCTATAAACTAATAAATAGATAAACCTATAAACTAATAAATAGATAAACCTATAAACTAATAAATAGATGAAACTATAAATTGATAAATAGATAAACCTATAAATTACTAAATCGATAAAACTATAAATTGATAAATAGATAAACCTATAAACTAATAAATAGATAAACCTATAAACTAATAAATAGATAAAACTATAAATTAATAAATAGATAAACCTATAAATTGATAAATAGATAAACTTATAAACTAATAAATAGATAAACCTATAAACTAATAAATAGATAAACCTATAAACTAATAAATAGATAAACCTATAAACTAATAAATAGATAAAACTATAATCTTATAAATAGATAAACCTATAAACTAATAAATAGATAAACCTATAAACTAATAAATAGATAAACCTATAAACTAATAAATAGATATACCTATAAACTAATAAATAGATAAACCTATAAACTAATAAATAGATAAACCTAAAAACTAATAAATAGATAAACCTATAAACTAATAAATAGATAAACCTATAAACTGATAAATAGATAAACTAATAAACTAATAAATAGATAAACCTATAAACTACTAAATAGATAAACCTATAAACTAATAAATAGATTAACCTATAAACTAATAAATAGATAAACCTATAAACTAATAAATAGATAAACCTATAAACTAATAAATAGATAAACCTATAATTGATAAATAGATAAACCTATAAACTAATAAATAGATTAACCTATAAACTAATAAATAGATACACCTATAAACTTATAAATAGATAAACCTATAAACTGATAAAGAGATAAACCTATAAACTAATAAATAGATAAACCAATAAACTAATAAATAGATAAACCTATAAATTGATAAATAGATAAACTTATAAACTAATAAATAGATAAACCTATAAACTAATAAATATATAAACCTATAAACTAATAAATAGATAAACCTATAAACTAATAAATAGATAAACCTATAAACTAATGAATAGATAAACCTATAAACTAATAAGTAGATAAACCTATAAACTAATAAATAGATAAACCTATAAACTAATAAATAGATAAAACTATAAATTGATAAATAGATAAAACTATAAACTAATAAATAGATAAACCTATAAACTAATAAATAGATAAAACTATAAATTAATAAATAGATAAACCTATAAATTGATAAATAGATAAACTTATAAACTAATAAATAGATAAACCTATAAACTAATAAATAGATAAACCTATAAACTAATAAATAGATAAACCTATAAACTAATAAATAGATAAAACTATAATCTAATAAATAGATAAACCTATAAACTAATAAATAGATAAACCTATAAACTAATAAATAGATAAACTTATAAACTAATAAATAGAAAAACCTATAAACTAATAAATAGATAAACTTATAAACTAATAAATAGATAAACCTATAAACTAATATATAGATAAAACTATAAACTAATAAATAGATAAACCTATAAACTAATAAATAGATAAACTTATAAACTAATAAATAGATAAAATTATAAACTAATAAATAGATAAACTTATAAACTAGTAAATAGATAAACCTATAAACTAATAAATAGATAAACCTATAAACATATAAATAGATAAACCTACAAACTAATAAATAGATAAACCTATAAATTGATAAATAGATAAACCTATATACTAATAAATAGATAAACCTATAAACTAATAAATAGATAAACCTATAAACAAATAAATAGATAAAACTATAAACTGATAAATAGATAAACTTATAAACTAATAAATAGATAAACCTATAAATTGATAAATAGATAAACCTATAAACTGATAAATAGTACACTTATAAACTAATAAATAGATAAACCTATAAACTAATAAATAGATAAACCTATAAACTAATAAATAGATAAACCTATAAACTAATTAATCGATAAACCCTATAAATTAATAAATCGATGAACCTATAAATTAATAAATAGATAAACGTATAAACTAATAAATAGATAAACTTATAAACTAATAAATAGATAAACCTATAAACTAATAAATAGATAAACCTATAAACTAATACATAGATAAACCTATAAACTAATAAATAGATAAACCTATAAACTGATGAATAGATAAACTTATAAACTAATAAATAGATAAACCTATAAACTAATAAATAGATAAACCTATAAACTAATAAATAGATAAGCTATAAACTAATAAATAGATATACCTATAAACTAATAAATAGATAAACCTATAAACTAATAAATAGATAAACCTATAAACTAATAAATAGATAAACCTATAAACTAATAAATAGATAAACCTATAAATTGATAAATAGATAAACTAATAAACTAATAAATAGATAAACCTATAAACTACTACATAGATAAACCTATAAACTAATAAATAGATTAACCTATAAACTAATAAATAGATAAACCTATAAACTAATAAATAGATAAACCTATAAACTAATAAATAGATAAACCTATAAATTGATAAATAGATAAACCTATAAACTAATAAATAGATAACCCTATAAACTAATAAATAGATAAACCTATAAATTGATAAATAGATAAACCTATAAACAAATATATAGATAAACCTATAAACTGATAAATAGATAAACTTATAAACTAATAAATAGATAAACCTATAAACTAATAAATAGATAAACCTATAAACTAATAAATAGATACACTTATAAACTAATAAATAGATAACCCTATAAACTAATAAATCGATGAACCTATAAATTAATACATAGATAAACCTATAAACTAATGAATAGATAAACCTATAAATTGATGAATAGATAAACCTATAAACTAATAAAAAGATAAACTTATAAACTGATAAATAGATAAACCTATAAATTGATAAATAGATAAACCCATAAACTAATAAATAGATAAACCTATAAACTAATAAATAGATAAACCTATAAACTAATAAATAGATACACCTATAAACTTATAAATAGATAAACCTATAAACTGATAAAGAGATAAATCTATAAACTAATAAATAGATAAACCAATAAACTAATAAATAGATAAACCTATAAATTGATAAATAGATAAACTTATAAACTAATAAATAGATACACCTATAAACTAATAACTATATAAACCTATAAACTAATAAATAGATAAACCTATAAACTAATAAATAGATAAACCTATAAACTAAAAAATAGATAAACCTATAAACTAATAAATAGATAAACCTTTAAACTAATAAATAGATAAACCTATAAACTAATAAATAGATAAAACTATAAATTGATAAATAGATAAACCTATAAATTAATAAATAGATAAAACTATAAATTGATAAATAGATAAACCTATAAACTAATAAATAGATAAACCTATAAACTAATAAATAGATAAAACTATAAACTAATAAATAGATAAACCTATAAACTAATAAATAGATAAACTTATAAACTAATAAATAGATAAACCTATAAACTAATATATAGATAAACTATAAACTAATAAATAGATAAACCTATAAACTAATAAATAGATAAACTTATAAACTAATAAATAGATAAACCTATAAACTAATAAATAGATAAACTTATAAACTAGTAAATAGATAAACCTATAAACTAATAAATAGATAAACCTATAAATTTATAAATAGATAAACTTATAAACTAATAAATAGATAAACCTATAAACATATTAATAGATAAACCTATAAACTAATAAATAGATAAACCTATAAATTGATAAATAGATAAACCTATATACTAATAAATTGATAAACCTATAAACTAATAAATAGATAAACCTATAAACAAATAAATAGATAAAACTATAAACTGATAAATAGATAAACTTATAAACTAATAAATAGATAAACCTATAAATTGATAAATAGATAAACCTATAAACTGATAAATAGATACACTTATAAACTAATAAATAGATAAACCTATAAACTAATAAATAGATAAACCTATAAACTAATAAATTGATAAACCTATAAACTAATTAATCGATAAACCCTATAAACTAATAAATCGATGAACCTATAAATTAATAAATAGATAAACGTATAAACTAATAAATAGATAAACTTATAAACTAATAAATAGATAAACCTATAAACTAATAAATAGATAAACCTATAAACTAATAAATAGATAAACCTATAAACTAAAAAATAGATAAACCTATAAACTAATAAATAGATAAACTTATAAATTGATCAATAGATAAACCTATAAACTAATAAATAGATAAACCTATAAATTGATAAATAGATAAACCTATAAACTGATACATAGATAAACCTTTAAACTAATAAATAGATAAACCTATAAACAAATAAATAGATAAACTTATAAACTAATAAATAGATAAACCTATAAACTAATAAATAGATAAACCTATAAACTAATAAATAGATAAACCTATAAACTGATAAATAGATAAACTTATAAACTAATCAATAGATAAACCTATAAACTAATAAATAGATAAACCTATAAACTAATAAATAGATAAACCTATAAACTAATAAATAGATAAACCTATAAACTAATAAATAGATAAACCTATAAACTAATAAATAGATAAACCTATAAATTGATAAATAGATAAACCTATAAACTAATAAATATATAACCCTATAAACTAATAAATAGATAAACCTATAAATTGATAAAAAGATAAACCTATAAACAAATAAATACATAAACCTAAAAAGTGATAAATAGATAAACTTATAAACTAATAAATAGATAAACCTATAAACTAATAAATAGATAAACCTATAAACTAATAAATAGATACACTTATAAACTAATAAATAGATAACCCTATAAACTAATAAATCGATGAACCTATAAATTAATAAATAGATAAACCTATAAACTAATAAATAGATAAACCTATAAATTGATAAATAGATAAACCTATAAACTAATAAATAGATAAACTTATAAACTGATGAGTAGATAAACCTATAAACTAATAAACAGATAAACCTATAAACTAAGAAATAGATAAACCTATAAACTAATAAATAGATAAACCTATAAACTAATAAATAGATAAACCTATAAACTTATAAATAGATAAACCTATAAACTGATAAATATATAAACCAATAAACGAATAAATAGATACACCTATAAATTGATAAATAGATAAACTTACAAACTAATAAATAGGTAAACCTATAAACTAATAAATATATAAACCTATAAACTAATAAATAGATAAACCTATAAACTAATAAATAGATAAACCTATAAACTAATAAATAGATAAACCTATAAACTAATAAATAGATAATCCTATAAACTAATAAATTGATAAACCTATAAACTAATAAATAGATAAACCTATAAACTAATAAATAGATAAAACTATAAATTGATAAATAGATAAACCTATAAATTAATAAATAGATAAACCTATAAATTGATAAATAGATAAACCTACAAACTAATATATAGATAAACCTATAAACTAATAAATAGATAAAACTATAAATTAATAAATAGATAAACCTATAAATTGATAAATAGATAAACTTATAAACTAATAAATAGATAAACCTATAAACTAATAAATAGATAAAACTATAAACTAATAAATAGATACACCTATAAATTGATAAATAGATAAACCTATAAACTAATAAATAGATAAACCTATAAATTGATAAATAGATAAACCTATAAACTAATAAGATGATAAACCTATAAAGTAATAAATAGATAAACCTATAAACTAATAAATAGATAAACCTATAAATTGATAAATAGATAAACCTATATACTAATAAATAGATAAACCTATAAACTAATAAATAGATAAACCTATAAACAAATAAATAGATAAAACTATGAACTGATAAATAGATAAACTTATAAACTAATACATCGATAAACCTATAAACTAATAAATAGATAAACCTATAAACTGATAAATAGATAAACCTATAAACTGATAAATAGATAAACCTATAAATTGATAAATAGATAAACTTATAAACAAATAAATAGATAAACCTATAAATTGATAAATAGATAAACCTATAAACTAATAAATAGATAAACCTATAAATTGATAAATAGATAAACCTATTAATTTAAAAATAGATAAACCTATAAATTGATAAATAGATAAACCTATAAACTAATAAATAGATAAACCTATAAATTGATAAATAGATAAACTTATAAACTAATAAATAGATAAACCAATAAACTGATAAATAGATAAACCTATAAACTAATTAATAGATAAACCTATAAATTGATAAATAGATAAACTTATAAACTAATAAAAAGATAAACCTATAAATTGATAAATAGATAAACCTATAAATTGATAAATAGATACACTTAAAAACTAATAAATAGAAAAACCTATAAATTAATAAATAGATAAACCTATAAACTAATAAATAGATAAACCTATAAACTAATAAATAGAAAAACCTATAAACTAATAAATAGATAAACCTATAAACTAATAAATAGATAAACCTATAAACTGATAAATAGATAAACTTATAAACTAATAAATAGATTAACCTATAAACTAATAAATAGATAAACCTATAAACTAATAAATAGATAAACCTATAAACTAATAAATAGATAAACCTATAAACTAATAAATAGATAAACCTATAAACTAATATATAGATTAACCTATAAACTAATAAATAGATAAACCTATAAACTAATAAATAGATAAACTTATAAATTGATAAATAGATAAACCTATAAACTAATAAATAGATAAACCTATAAACTAATAAATAGATAAATCTATAAATTGATAAATAGATAAACCTATAAACTGATACATAGATACACCTATAAACTAATAAATAGATAAACCTATAAACAAATAAATAGATAAACTTATAAACTAATAAATAGATAAACCTATAAACTAATAAATAGATAAACCTATAAATTAATAAATAGATAAACCTATAAACTGATAAATAGATAAACTTATAAACTAATAAATAGATAAACCTATAAACTAATAAATAGATAAACCTATAAACTAATAAATAGATAAACCTATAAACTAATAAATAGATAAACCTCTAAACTAATAAATAGATAAACCTATAAACTAATAAATAGATAAACCTATAAACTAATCAATAGATAAAACTATAAATTGATAAATAGATAAACCTATAAATTGATAAATAGATAAACCTATAAACTAATAAATAGATAAACCTATAAACTAATAAATAGATAAAACTATAAATTAATAAATAGACAAACCTATAAATTGATAAATAGATAAACTTATAAACTAATAAATAGATAAACCTACAAACTAATAAATAGATAAACCTATAAACTAATAAATAGATAAACCTATAAACTAATTATAGATAAAACTATAAACTAATAAATAGATAAACCTATAAACTTATAAATAGATAAACCTATAAACTAATAAATAGATGAACTTATAAACTAATAAATAGATAAACCTATAAACTAATAAATAGATAAACTTATAAACTAATAAATAGATAAACCTATAAACTAATAAATAGATAAAACTATAAACTAATAAATAGATAAACCTATAAACTAATAAATAGATGCACTTATAAACAAATAAATAGATAAACCTATAAACTAATAAATAGATAAACTTATAAACTAATAAATAGATAAACCTATAAACTAATAAATAGATAAAAATATAAACTAATAAATAGATACACCTATAAACTAATAAATAGATAAACCTATAAATTGATAAATAGATAAACTTATAAACTAATAAATAGATAAACCTATAAATTAATAAATAGATAAACTTATAAACTAATAAATAGATAAACCTATAAACTAATAAATATATAAACCTATAAACTAATAAATAGATAAACCTATAAACTAATAAATAGATAAACCTATAAACTTATAAATAGATAAACCTATAAACTAATAAATAGATAAACCTATAAACTAATAAATAGATAAACCTATAAACTAATAAATAGATGAAACTATAAATTGATAAATAGATAAACCTATAAATTAATAAATCGATAAAACTATAAATTGATAAATAGATAAACCTATAAACTAATAAATAGATAAACCTATAAACTAATAAATAGATAAAACTATAAATTAATAAATAGATAAACCTATAAATTGATAAATAGATAAACTTATAAACTAATAAATAGATAAACCTATAAACTAATAAATAGATAAACCTATAAACTAATAAATAGATAAACCTATAAACTAATAAATAGATAAAACTATAATCTAATAAATAGATAAACCTATAAACTAATAAATAGATAAACCTATAAACTAATAAATAGATAAACCTATAAACTAATAAATAGATATACCTATAAACTAATAAATAGATAAACCTATAAACTAATAAATAGATAAACCTAAAAACTAATAAATAGATAAACCTATAAACTAATAAATAGATAAACCTATAAACTGATAAATAGATAAACTAATAAACTAATAAATAGATAAACCTATAAACTACTAAATAGATAAACCTATAAACTAATAAATAGATTAACCTATAAACTAATAAATAGATAAACCTATAAACTAATAAATAGATAAACCTATAAACTAATAAATAGATAAACCTATAATTGATAAATAGATAAACCTATAAACTAATAAATAGATTAACCTATAAACTAATAAATAGATACACCTATAAACTTATAAATAGATAAACCTATAAACTGATAAAGAGATAAACCTATAAACTAATAAATAGATAAACCAATAAACTAATAAATAGATAAACCTATAAATTGATAAATAGATAAACTTATAAACTAATAAATAGATAAACCTATAAACTAATAAATATATAAACCTATAAACTAATAAATAGATAAACCTATAAACTAATAAATAGATAAACCTATAAACTAATGAATAGATAAACCTATAAACTAATAAGTAGATAAACCTATAAACTAATAAATAGATAAACCTATAAACTAATAAATAGATAAAACTATAAATTGATAAATAGATAAAACTATAAACTAATAAATAGATAAACCTATAAACTAATAAATAGATAAAACTATAAATTAATAAATAGATAAACCTATAAATTGATAAATAGATAAACTTATAAACTAATAAATAGATAAACCTATAAACTAATAAATAGATAAACCTATAAACTAATAAATAGATAAACCTATAAACTAATAAATAGATAAAACTATAATCTAATAAATAGATAAACCTATAAACTAATAAATAGATAAACCTATAAACTAATAAATAGATAAACTTATAAACTAATAAATAGATAAACCTATAAACTAATAAATAGATAAACTTATAAACTAATAAATAGATAAACCTATAAACTAATATATAGATAAAACTATAAACTAATAAATAGATAAACCTATAAACTAATAAATAGATAAACTTATAAACTAATAAATAGATAAAATTATAAACTAATAAATAGATAAACTTATAAACTAGTAAATAGATAAACCTATAAACTAATAAATAGATAAACCTATAAACATATAAATAGATAAACCTACAAACTAATAAATAGATAAACCTATAAATTGATAAATAGATAAACCTATATACTAATAAATAGATAAACCTATAAACTAATAAATAGATAAACCTATAAACAAATAAATAGATAAAACTATAAACTGATAAATAGATAAACTTATAAACTAATAAATAGATAAACCTATAAATTGATAAATAGATAAACCTATAAACTGATAAATAGTACACTTATAAACTAATAAATAGATAAACCTATAAACTAATAAATAGATAAACCTATAAACTAATAAATAGATAAACCTATAAACTAATTAATCGATAAACCCTATAAATTAATAAATCGATGAACCTATAAATTAATAAATAGATAAACGTATAAACTAATAAATAGATAAACTTATAAACTAATAAATAGATAAACCTATAAACTAATAAATAGATAAACCTATAAACTAATAAATAGATAAACCTATAAACTAATAAATAGATAAACCTATAAACTGATGAATAGATAAACTTATAAACTAATAAATAGATAAACCTATAAACTAATAAATAGATAAACCTATAAACTAATAAATAGATAAGCTATAAACTAATAAATAGATATACCTATAAACTAATAAATAGATAAACCTATAAACTAATAAATAGATAAACCTATAAACTAATAAATAGATAAACCTATAAACTAATAAATAGATAAACCTATAAATTGATAAATAGATAAACTAATAAACTAATAAATAGATAAACCTATAAACTACTAAATAGATAAACCTATAAACTAATAAATAGATTAACCTATAAACTAATAAATAGATAAACCTATAAACTAATAAATAGATAAACCTATAAACTAATAAATAGATAAACCTATAAATTGATAAATAGATAAACCTATAAACATATAAATAGATAACCCTATAAACTAATAAATAGATAAACCTATAAATTGATAAATAGATAAACCTATAAACAAATATATAGATAAACCTATAAACTGATAAATAGATAAACTTATAAACTAATAAATAGATAAACCTATAAACTAATAAATAGATAAACCTATAAACTAATAAATAGATACACTTATAAACTAATAAATAGATAACCCTATAAACTAATAAATCGATGAACCTATAAATTAATACATAGATAAACCTATAAACTAATGAATAGATAAACCTATAAATTGATGAATAGATAAACCTATAAACTAATAAAAAGATAAACTTATAAACTGATAAATAGATAAACCTATAAATTGATAAATAGATAAACCCATAAACTAATAAATAGATAAACCTATAAACTAATAAATAGATAAACCTATAAACTAATAAATAGATACACCTATAAACTTATAAATAGATAAACCTATAAACTGATAAAGAGATAAATCTATAAACTAATAAATAGATAAACCAATAAACTAATAAATAGATAAACCTATAAATTGATAAATAGATAAACTTATAAACTAATAAATAGATACACCTATAAACTAATAACTATATAAACCTATAAACTAATAAATAGATAAACCTATAAACTAATAAATAGATAAACCTATAAACTAAAAAATAGATAAACCTATAAACTAATAAATAGATAAACCTTTAAACTAATAAATAGATAAACCTATAAACTAATAAATAGATAAAACTATAAATTGATAAATAGATAAACCTATAAATTAATAAATAGATAAAACTATAAATTGATAAATAGATAAACCTATAAACTAATAAATAGATAAACCTATAAACTAATAAATAGATTAAACTATAAACTAATAAATAGATAAACCTATAAACTAATAAATAGATAAACTTATAAACTAATAAATAGATAAACCTATAAACTAATATATAGATAAACTATAAACTAATAAATAGATAAATCTATAAACTAATAAATAGATAAACTTATAAACTAATAAATAGATAAACCTATAAACTAATAAATAGATAAACTTATAAACTAGTAAATAGATAAACCTATAAACTAATAAATAGATAAACCTATAAATTTATAAATAGATAAACTTATAAACTAATAAATAGATAAACCTATAAACATATAAATAGATAAACCTATAAACTAATAAATAGATAAACCTATAAATTGATAAATAGATAAACCTATATACTAATAAATTGATAAACCTATAAACTAATAAATAGATAAACCTATAAACAAATAAATAGATAAAACTATAAACTGATAAATAGATAAACTTATAAACTAATAAATAGATAAACCTATAAATTGATAAATAGATAAACCTATAAACTGATAAATAGATACACTTATAAACTAATAAATAGATAAACCTATAAACTAATAAATAGATAAACCTATAAACTAATAAATTGATAAACCTATAAACTAATTAATCGATAAACCCTATAAACTAATAAATCGATGAACCTATAAATTAATAAATAGATAAACGTATAAACTAATAAATAGATAAACTTATAAACTAATAAATAGATAAACCTATAAACTAATAAATAGATAAACCTATAAACTAATAAATAGATAAACCTATAAACTAAAAAATAGATAAACCTATAAACTAATAAATAGATAAACTTATAAATTGATCAATAGATAAACCTATAAACTAATAAATAGATAAACCTATAAATTGATAAATAGATAAACCTATAAACTGATACATAGATAAACCTTTAAACTAATAAATAGATAAACCTATAAACAAATAAATAGATAAACTTATAAACTAATAAATAGATAAACCTATAAACTAATAAATAGATAAACCTATAAACTAATAAATAGATAAACCTATAAACTGATAAATAGATAAACTTATAAACTAATCAATAGATAAACCTATAAACTAATAAATAGATAAACCTATAAACTAATAAATAGATAAACCTATAAACTAATAAATAGATAAACCTATAAACTAATAAATAGATAAACCTATAAACTAATAAATAGATAAACCTATAAATTGATAAATAGATAAACCTATAAACTAATAAATATATAACCCTATAAACTAATAAATAGATAAACCTATAAATTGATAAAAAGATAAACCTATAAACAAATAAATACATAAACCTAAAAAGTGATAAATAGATAAACTTATAAACTAATAAATAGATAAACCTATAAACTAATAAATAGATAAACCTATAAACTAATAAATAGATACACTTATAAACTAATAAATAGATAACCCTATAAACTAATAAATCGATGAACCTATAATTTAATAAATAGATAAACCTATAAACTAATAAATAGATAAACCTATAAATTGATAAATAGATAAACCTATAAACTAATAAATAGATAAACTTATAAACTGATGAGTAGATAAACCTATAAACTAATAAACAGATAAACCTATAAACTAAGAAATAGATAAACCTATAAACTAATAAATAGATAAACCTATAAACTAATAAATAGATAAACCTATAAACTTATAAATAGATAAACCTATAAACTGATAAATATATAAACCAATGAACGAATAAATAGATAAACCTATAAATTGATAAATAGATAAACTTACAAACTAATAAATAGGTAAACCTATAAACTAATAAATATATAAACCTATAAACTAATAAATAGATAAACCTATAAACTAATAAATAGATAAACCTATAAACTAATAAATAGATAAACCTATAAACTAATAAATAGATAAACCTATAAACTAATAAATTGATAAACCTATAAACTAATAAATAGATAAACCTATAAACTAATAAATAGATAAAACTATAAATTGATAAATAGATAAACCTATAAATTAATAAATAGATAAACCTATAAATTGATAAATAGATAAACCTACAAACTAATATATAGATAAACCTATAAACTAATAAATAGATAAAACTATAAATTAATAAATAGATAAACCTATAAATTGATAAATAGATAAACTTATAAACTAATATATAGATAAACCTATAAACTAATAAATAGATAAAACTATAAACTAATAAATAGATACACCTATAAATTGATAAATAGATAAACCTATAAACTAATAAATAGATAAACCTATAAATTGATAAATAGATAAACCTATAAACTAATAAGATGATAAACCTATAAAGTAATAAATAGATAAACCTATAAACTAATAAATAGATAAACCTATAAATTGATAAATAGATAAACCTATATACTAATAAATAGATAAACCTATAAACTAATAAATAGATAAACCTATAAACAAATAAATAGATAAAACTATGAACTGATAAATAGATAAACTTATAAACTAATACATCGATAAACCTATAAACTAATAAATAGATAAACCTATAAACTGATAAATAGATAAACCTATAAACTGATAAATAGATAAACCTATAAATTGATAAATAGATAAACTTATAAACAAATAAATAGATAAACCTATAAATTGATAAATAGATAAACCTATAAACTAATAAATAGATAAACCTATAAATTGATAAATAGATAAACCTATTAATTTAAAAATAGATAAACCTATAAATTGATAAATAGATAAACCTATAAACTAATAAATAGATAAACCTATAAATTGATAAATAGATAAACCTATAAATTGATAAAAACATAAACCTATAAATTGATAAATAGATAAACCTATAAACTAATAAATAGATAAACCTATAAATTGATAAATAGATAAACTTATAAACTAATAAATAGATAAACCAATAAACTGATAAATAGATAAACCTATAAACTAATTAATAGATAAACCTATAAATTGATAAATAGATAAACTTATAAACTAATAAAAAGATAAACTTATAAATTGATAAATAGATAAACCTATAAATTGATAAATAGATACACTTAAAAACTAATAAATAGAAAAACCTATAAATTAATAAATAGATAAACCTATAAACTAATAAATAGATAAACCTATAAACTAATAAATAGAAAAACCTATAAACTAATAAATAGATAAACCTATAAACTAATAAATAGATAAACCTATAAACTGATAAATAGATAAACTTATAAACTAATAAATAGATTAACCTATAAACTAATAAATAGATAAACCTATAAACTAATAAATAGATAAACCTATAAACTAATAAATAGATAAACCTATAAACTAATAAATAGATAAACCTATAAACTAATATATAGATTAACCTATAAACTAATAAATAGATAAACCTATAAACTAATAAATAGATAAACTTATAAATTGATAAATAGATAAACCTATAAACTAATAAATAGATAAACCTATAAACTAATAAATAGATAAATCTATAAATTGATAAATAGATAAACCTATAAACTGATACATAGATACACCTATAAACTAATAAATAGATAAACCTAAAAACAAATAAATAGATAAACTTATAAACTAATAAATAGATAAACCTATAAACTAATAAATAGATAAACCTATAAATTAATAAATAGATAAACCTATAAACTGATAAATAGATAAACTTATAAACTAATAAATAGATAAACCTATAAACTAATAAATAGATAAACCTATAAACTAATAAATAGATAAACCTATAAACTAATAAATAGATAAACCTCTAAACTAATAAATAGATAAACCTATAAACTAATAAATAGATAAACCTATAAATTGATAAATAGATAAACCTATAAACTAATAAATAGATAACCCTTTAAACTAATAAACAGATACCCCAATAAATTGATAAATAGATAAACCTATAAACAAATAAATAGATAAACCTATAAACTGATAAATAGATAAACTTATAAACTAATAAATAGATAAACCTATAAACTAATAAATAGATAAACCTATAAACTAATAAATAGATACACTTATGAACTAATAAATAGATAACCCTATAAACTAAAACATCGATGAACCTAAAAATTAATAAATAGATAAACCTATAAACTAATAAAGAGATAAACCTATAGATTAATAAATAGATAAACCTATAAACTAATAAATAGATAAACTTATAAACTGATAAATAGATAAACCTATAAACTAATAAATAGATAAATCTATATACTAATAAATAGATAAACCTATAAACTAATAAATAGATAAACCTATAAACTAATAAATAGATAAACCTATAAACTTATAAATAGATAAACCTATAAACTGATAAATAGATAAACCTATAAACTAATAAATAGATAAACCAATAAACTAATAAATAGATAAACCTATAAATTGATAAATAGATAAACTTATAAACTCATAAATAGATTAACCTATAAACTAATAAATATATTAACCTATAAACTAATACATAGATAAACCTATAAACTAATAAATAGATAAACCTATAAACTAATAAATAGATAAACCTATAAACTAATAAATAGATAAACCTATAAACTAATCAATAGATAAAACTATAAATTGATAAATAGATAAACCTATAAATTGATAAATAGATAAACCTATAAACTAATAAATAGATAAACCTATAAACTAATAAATAGATAAAACTATAAATTAATAAATAGACAAACCTATAAATTGATAAATAGATAAACTTATAAACTAATAAATAGATAAACCTACAAACTAATAAATAGATAAACCTATAAACTAATAAATAGATAAACCTATAAACTAATTATAGATAAAACTATAAACTAATAAATAGATAAACCTATAAACTTATAAATAGATAAACCTATAAACTAATAAATAGATGAACTTATAAACTAATAAATAGATAAACCTATAAACTAATAAATAGATAAACTTATAAACTAATAAATAGATAAACCTATAAACTAATAAATAGATAAAACTATAAACTAATAAATAGATAAACCTATAAACTAATAAATAGATGCACTTATAAACTAATAAATAGATAAACCTATAAACTAATAAATAGATAAACTTATAAACTAATAAATAGATAAACCTATAAACTAATAAATAGATAAAAATATAAACTAATAAATAGATACACCTATAAACTAATAAATAGATAAACCTATAAATTGATAAATAGATAAACTTATAAACTAATAAATAGATAAACCTATAAACTAATAAATAGATAAACCTATAAACTAATAAATAGATAAACCTATAAATTGATAAATAGATAAACCTATATACTAATAAATAGATAAACCTATAAACTAATAAATAGATAAACCTATAAACTAATAAATAGATACACCTATAAACTAATAAATAGATAAAACTATAAATTGATAAATAGATAAACCTATATACTAATAAATAGATAAACCTATAAACTAATAAAAAGATAAACCTATAAACTAATTAAAAGATAAACCTATAAATTAATAAATAGATAAACCTATAAACTAATAAATAGATAAACCTATAAACTGATAAATAGATAAACCTATAAACTAATAAATAGATAAACATATAAATTGATAAATAGATAAACCTATAAACTAATAAATAGATAAACCTATAAACTAATAAATAGATAAACCTATAAACTAATAAATAGATAAACCTATAAATTGATAAATAGATAAACCTATAAATTGATAAATACATAAACCTATAAATTGATAAATAGATAAACCTAAAAACTCATAAATAGATAAACCTATAAACTAATAAATAGATAAACCTATCAACTGATGAATAGATAAACCTATAAACTACCAAATAGATAAACCTATAAACTAATAAATAGATAAACCTATAAACTAATAAATAGATAAACTTATAAACTAATAAATAGATAAACCTATAAATTGATAAATAGATAAACCTATAAACTATGAATAGATAAACCTTTAAATTGATAAATAGATAAACTTATAAACTAATAAATAGATAAACCTATAAATTGATAAATAGATAAACCTATAAACTGATAAAAAGATACACTTATAACCTAATAAATAGATAAACGTATAAACTAAAAAATAGATAAACCTATAAACTAAGAAATAGATAAACCTATAAATTGATAAATAGATAAACCTATAAATTGATAAATAGATAAACCTACAAACAAATAAATAGATAAAACTATAAACTGATAAATAGATAAACTTATAAACTAATAAACAGATAAACCTATAAACTAATAAATAGATAAACCTATAAACTGATAAATAGATAAACCTATAAATTGATACATAGATAAACTTATAAACTAATAAATAGATAAACCTATAAATTGATAAATAGATTAACTTATAAACTCATAAATAGATAAACCTATAAACTAATAAATATATTAACCTATAAACTAATACATAGATAAACCTATAAACTAATAAATAGATAAACCTATAAACGAATAAATAGATAAACCTATAAACTAATAAATAGATAAACCTATAAACTAATCAATAGATAAAACAATAAATTGATAAATAGATAAACCTATAAATAATTAAATAGATAAACCTATAAATTGATAAATAGATAAACCTATAAACTAATAAATAGATAAACCTATAAACTAATAAATAGATAAAACTATAAATTAATAAATAGACAAACCTATAAATTGATAAATAGATAAACTTATAAACTAATAAATAGATAAACCTACAAACTAATAAATAGATAAACCTATAAACTAATAAATAGATAAACCTATAAACTAATTATAGATAAAACTAGAAACTAATAAATAGATAAACCTATAAACTTATAAATAGATAAACCTATAAACTAATAAATAGATGAACTTATAAACTAATAAATAGATAAACCTAAAAACTAATAAATAGATAAACTTATAAACTAATAAATAGATAAACCTATAAACTAATAAATAGATAAAACTATAAACTAATAAATAGATAAACCTATAAACTAATAAATAGATGCACTTATAAACTAATAAATAGATAAACCTATAAACTAATAAATAGATAAACTTATAAACTAATAAATAGATAAACCTATAAACTAATAAATAGATAAAAATATAAACTAATAAATAGATACACCTATAAACTAATAAATAGATAAACCTATAAATTGATAAATAGATAAACCTATAAACTAATAAATAGATAAACCTATAAACTAATAAATAGATAAACCTATAAACTAATAAATAGATAAACCTTTAAATTGATAAATAGATAAACTTATAAACTAATAAATAGATAAACCTATAAATTGATAAATAGATAAACCTATAAACTGATAAAAAGATACACTTATAACCTAATAAATAGATAAACGTATAAACTAAAAAATAGATAAACCTATAAACTAATAAATAGATAAACCTATAAATTGATAAATAGATAAACCTATAAATTGATAAATAGATAAACCTACAAACAAATAAATAGATAAAACTATAAACTGATAAATAGATAAACTTATAAACTAATAAACAGATAAACCTATAAACTAATAAATAGATAAACCTATAAACTGATAAATAGATAAACCTATAAATTGATACATAGATAAACTTATAAACTAATAAATAGATAAACCTATAAATTGATAAACAGATAAACCTATAAACTGATAAATAGATACACTTATAAACTAATAAATAGATAAACTTATAAACTAATAAATAGATAAACCTATAAACTAATAAATAGATAAACCTATAAACTAATAAATAGATAAATCTATAAATTGATAAATAGATAAACCTATAAACGGATACATAGATACACCTATAAACTAATAAATAGATAAACCTATAAACAAATAAATAGATAACTTATAAACTAATAAATAGATAAACCTATACACTAATAAATAGATAAACCTATAAACTAATAAATAGATAAACCTATAAACTGATAAATAGATAAACTTATAAACTAATAAATAGATAAACCTATAAACTAATAAATAGATAAACCTATAAACTAATAAATAGATAAACCTATAAACTAATAAATAGATAAACCTATAAACTAATAAATAGATAAACCTATAAACTAATAAATAGATAAACCTATAAATTGATAAATAGATAAACCTATAAACTAATAAATAGATAACCCTTTAAACTAATAAACAGATACACCTATAAATTGATAAATAGATAAACCTATAAACAAATAAATAGATAAACCTATAAACTGATAAATAGATAAACTTATAAACTAATAAAGAGATAAACCTATAAACTAATAAATAGATAAACCTATAAACTAATAAATAGATACACTTAAAAACTAATAAATAGATAACCCTATAAACTAATAAATCGATGAACCTAAAAATTAATAAATAGATAAACCTATAAACTAATAAAGAGATAAACCTATAAATTAATAAATAGATAAACCTATAAACTAATAAATAGATAAACTTATAAACTGATAAATAGATAAACCTATAAACTAATAAATAGATAAATCTATATACTAATAAATAGATAAACCTATAAACTAATAAATAGATAAACCTATAAACTTATAAATAGATAAACCTATAAACTGATAAATAGATAAGCCTATAAACTAATAAATAGATAAACCAATAAACTAATAAATAGATAAACCTTTAAATTGATAAATAGATAAACTTATAAACTAATAAATAGATAAACCTATAAACTGATAAATATATAAACCTATAAACTAATAAATAGATAAACCTATAAACTAATAAATAGATAAACCTATAAACTAATAAATAGATAAACCTATAAACTAATAAATAGATAAACCTATAAACTAATAAATAGATAAACCTATAAACTAATAAATAGATAAAACTATAAATTGATAAATAGATAAACCTATAAACTAATAAATAGATAAACCTATAAACTAATAAATAGATAAAACTATAAATTAATAAATAGATAAACCTATAAATTGATAAATAGATAAACTTATAAACTAATAAATAGATAAACCTATAAACTAATAAATAGATAAACCTATAAACTAATAAATAGATAAACCTATAAACTAATAAATAGATAAAACTATAATCTAATAAATAGATAAACCTATAAACTAATAAATAGATAAACCTATAAACTAAAAATATATAAACTTATAAACTAATAAATAGATAAACCTATAAACTAATAAATAGATAAACTTATAAACTAATAAATAGATAAACCTATAAACTAATAAATAGATAAAAATATAAACTAATAAATAGATACACATATAAATTAATAAATAGATAAACCTATAAATTGATAAATAGATAAACCTATAAACTAATAAATAGATAAACCTATAAATTGATAAATAGATAAACCTATAAACTAATAAATTGATAAACCTATAAACTAATAAATAGATAAACCTATAAACTAATAAATAGATAAACCAATAAATTGATAAATAGATAAACCTATATACTAATAAATAGATAAACCTATAAACTAATAAATAGATAAACCTATAAACTAATAAATAGATACATCTATAAACTAATAAATAGATAAAACTATAAATTGATAAATAGATAAACCTATAAACTGATAAATAGATAAACCTATAAACTAATAAATAGATAAACCAATAAACTAATAAATAGATAAACCTATAAATTGATAAATAGATAAACTTATAAACTAATAAATAGATAAACCTATAAACTGATAAATATAAAAACCTATAAACTAATAAATAGATAAACCTATAAACTAATAAATAGATAAACCTATAAACTAATAAATAGATAAACCTATAAACTAATAAATAGATAAACCTATAAATTGATAAATAGATAAACCTATAAACTAATAAATAGAGAACCCTTTAAACTAATAAACAGATACACCTATAAATTTATAAATAGATAAACCTATAAACAAATAAATAGATAAACCTATAAACTGATAAATAGATAAACTTATAAACTAATAAAGAGATAAACCTATAAACTAATAAATAGATAAACCTATAAACTAATAAATAGATACACTTAAAAACTAATAAATAGATAACCCTATAAGCTAATAAATCGATGAACCTAAAAATTAATAAATAGATAAACCTATAAACTAATAAAGAGATAAACCTATAAATTAATAAATAGATAAACCTATAAACTAATAAATAGATAAACTTATAAACTGATAAATAGATAAACCTATAAACTAATAAATAGATAAATCTATATACTAATAAATAGATAAACCTATAAACTAATAAATAGATAAACCTATAAACTTATAAATAGATAAACCTATAAACTGATAAATAGATAAACCTATAAACTAATAAATAGATAAACCAATAAACTAATAAATAGATAAACCTTTAAATTGATAAATAGATAAACTTATAAACTAATAAATAGATAAACCTATAAACTGATAAATATATAAACCTATAAACTAATAAATAGATAAACCTATAAACTAATAAATAGATAAACCTATAAACTAATAAATAGATAAACCTATAAACTAATAAATAGATAAACCTATAAACTAATAAATAGATAAACCTATAAACTAATAAATAGATAAAACTATAAATTGATAAATAGATAAACCTATAAACTAATAAATAGATAAACCTATAAACTAATAAATAGATAAAACTATAAATTAATAAATAGATAAACCTATAAATTGATAAATAGATAAACTTATAAACTAATAAATAGATAAACCTATAAACTAATAAATAGATAAACCTATAAACTAATAAATAGATAAACCTATAAACTAATAAATAGATAAAACTATAATCTAATAAATAGATAAACCTATAAACTAATAAATAGATAAACCTATAAACTAAAAATATATAAACTTATAAACTAATAAATAGATAAACCTATAAACTAATAAATAGATAAACTTATAAACTAATAAATAGATAAACCTATAAACTAATAAATAGATAAAAATATAAACTAATAAATAGATACACATATAAATTAATAAATAGATAAACCTATAAATTGATAAATAGATAAACCTATAAACTAATAAATAGATAAACCTATAAATTGATAAATAGATAAACCTATAAACTAATAAATTGATAAACCTATAAACTAATAAATAGATAAACCTATAAACTAATAAATAGATAAACCAATAAATTTATAAATAGATAAACCTATATACTAATAAATAGATAAACCTATAAACTAATAAATAGATAAACCTATAAACTAATAAATAGATACACCCATAAACTAATAAATAGATAAAACTATAAATTGATAAATAGATAAACCTATAAACTGATAAATAGATAAACCTATAAACTAATAAATAGATAAACCAATAAACTAATAAATAGATAAACCTATAAATTGATAAATAGATAAACTTATAAACTAATAAATAGATAAACCTATAAACTGATAAATATAAAAACCTATAAACTAATAAATAGATAAACCTATAAACTAATAAATAGATAAACCTATAAACTAATAAATAGATAAACCTATAAACTAATAAATAGAGAAACCTATAAACTAATAAATAGATAAACCTATAAACTAATAAATAGATAAAACTATAAATTGATAAATAGATAAACCTATAAACTAATAAATAGATAAACCTATAAACTAATAAATAGATAAAACTATAAATTAATAAATAGATAAACCTATAAATTTATAAACAGATAAACTTATAAACTAATAAATAGATAAACCTATAAACTAATAAATAGATAAACCTATAAACTAATAAATAGATAAACCTATAAACTAATAAATAGATAAAACTATAATCTAATAAATAGATAAACCTATAAACTAATACATAGATAAACCTATAAACTAATAAATAGATAAACTTATAAACTAATAAATAGATAAACCTATAAACTAATAAATAGATAAACTTATAAACTAATAAATAGATAAACCTATAAACTAATAAATAGATAAAAATATAAACTAATAAATAGATACACATATAAATGAATAAATAGATAAACCTATAAATTGATAAATAGATAAACCTATAAACTAATAAATAGATAAACCTATAAATTGATAAATAGATAAACCTATAAACTAATAAATAGATAAACCTATAAACTAATAAATAGATAAACCTATAAACTAATAAATAGATAAACCAATAAATTGATAAATAGATAAACCTATATACTAAAAAATAGATAAACCTATAAACTAATAAATAAATAAACCTATAAACTAATAAATAGATACACCTATAAACTAATAAATAGATAAAACTATAAATTGATAAATAGATAAACCTATATACTAATAAATAGATAAACCTATAAACTAATAAAAAGATAAACCTATAAACTAATAAAAAGATAAACCTATAAATTAATAAATAGATAAACCTATAAACTAATAAATAGATAAACCTATAAACTGATAAATAGATAAACCTATAAACTAATAAATAGATAAACATATAAATTGATAAATAGATAAACCTATAAACTAATAAATAGATAAACCTATAAACTAATAAATAGATAAACCTATAAACTAATAAATAGATAAACCTATAAATTGATAAATAGATAAACCTATAAATTGATAAATACATAAACCTATAAATTGATAAATACATAAACCTAAAAACTCATAAATAGATAAACCTATAAACTAATAAATAGATAAACCTATCAACTGATGAATAGATAAACCTATAAACTACCAAATAGATAAACCTATAAACTAATAAATAGAAAAACCTATAAACTAATAAATAGATAAACTTATAAACTAATAAATAGATAAACCTATAAATTGATAAATAGATAAACCTAAAAACTAATAAATAGATAAACCTTTAAATTGATAAATAGATAAACTTATAAACTAATAAATATATAAACCTATAAATTGATAAACAGATAAACCTATAAACTGATAAATAGATACACTTATAAACTAATAAATAGATAAACTTATAAACTAATAAATAGATAAACCTATAAACTAATAAATAGATAAACCTATAAACTAATAAATAGATAAATCTATAAATTGATAAATAGATAAACCTATAAACTGATACATAGATACACCTATAAACTAATAAATAGATAAACCTATGAACAAATAAATAGATAAACTTATAAACTAATAAATAGATAAACCTATAAACTAATAAATAGATAAACCTATAAACTAATAAATAGATAAACCTATAAACTGATAAATAGATAAACTTATAAACTAATAAATAGATAAACCTATAAACTAATAAATAGATAAACCTATAAACTAATAAATAGATAAACCTATAAACTAATAAATAGATAAACCTGTAAACTAATAAATAGATAAACCTATAAACTAATAAATAGATAAACCTGTAAATTGATAAATAGATAAACCTATAAACTAATAAATAGATAACCCTTTAAACTAATAAACAGATACACCTATAAATTGATAAATAGATAAACCTATAAACAAATAAATAGATAAACCTATAAACTGATAAATAGATAAACTTATAAACTAATAAATAGATAAACCTATAAACTAATAAATAGATAAACCTAAATACTAATAAATAGATACACTTAAAAACTAATAAATAGATAACCCTATAAACTAAGAAATCGATGAACCTAAAAAGTAATAAATAGATAAACCTATAAACTAATAAAGAGATAAACCTATAAATTAATAAATAGATAAACCTATAAACTAACAAATAGATAAACTTTTAAACTGATAAATAGATAAACCTATAAACTAATAAATAGATAAATCTATATACTAATAAATAGATAAACCTATAAACTCATAAATAGATAAACCTATAAACTTATAAATAGATAAACCTATAAACTGATAAATAGATAAACCTATAAACTAATAAATAGATAAACCATTAAACTAATAAATAGATAAACCTATAAATTGATAAATAGATAAACTTATAAACTAATAAATAGATAAACCTATAAACTAATAAATATATAAACCTATAAACTAATAAATAGATAAACCTATAAACTAATAAATAGATACACCTATAAACTAATAAATAGATAAACCTATAAACTAATAAATAGATAAACCTATAAACTAATAAATAGATAAACCTATAAACTAATAAATAGATAAAACTATAAATTGATAAATAGATAAACCGATAAACTAATAAATAGATAAACCTATAAACTAATAAATAGATAAAACTATAAATTAATAAATAGATAAACCTATAAATTGATAAATAGATAAACTTATAAACTAATAAATAGATAAACCTATAAACTAATAAATAGATAAACCTATAAACTAATAAATAGATAAAACTATAATCTAATAAATAGATAAACCTATAAACTAATAAATAGATAAACCTATAAACTAATAAATAGATAAACTTATAAACTAATAAATAGATAAACCTATAAACTAATATATAGATAAACTTATAAACTAATAAATAGATAAACCTATAAACTAATATATAGATAAAACTATAAACTAATAAATAGATAAACCTATTAACTAATAAATAGATAAACTTATAAACTAATAAATAGATAAACCTATAAACTAATAAATAGATAAACTTATAAACTAGTAAATAGATAAACCTATAAACTAATAAATAGATAAACCTATAAATTTATAAATAGATAAACTTATAAACTAATAAATAGATAAACCTATAAACATATAAATAGATAAACCTATAAACTAATAAATAGATAAACCTATAAATTGATAAATAGATAAACCTATATACTAATAAATAGATAAACCTATAAACTAATAAATAGATAAACCTATAAACAAATAAATAGATAAACCTATAAACTAATAAATAGATAAACCTATAAACTAATAAATAGATAAACCTATAAACTTATAAGTAGATACACCTATAAACTAATAAATAGATAAACCTATAAACTAATAAATAGATAAAACTATAAATTGATAAATAGATAAACCTATAAACTAATAAATAGATAAACCTATAAACTAATAAATAGATAAAACTATAAATTAATAAATAGACAAACCTATAAATTGATAAATAGATAAACTTATAAACTAATAAATAGATAAACCTATAAACAAATAAATAGATAAACCTATAAACTAATAAATAGATAAACCTATAAACTAATAAATAGATAAAACTATAATCTAATAAATAGATAAACCTCTAAACTAATAAATAGATAAACCTATAAACTAATAAATAGATAAACTTATAAACTAATAAATAGATAAACCTATAAACTAATAAATAGATAAACTTATAAACTAATAAATAGATAAACCTATAAACTAATATATAGATAAAACTATAAACTAATAAATAGATAAACCTATAAACTAATAAATAGATAAACTTATAAACTAATAAATAGATAAACCTATAAACTAATAAATAGATAAACTTATAAACTAGTAAATAGATAAACCTATAAACATATAAATAGATAAACCTATAAACTAATAAATAGATAAACCTATAAATTGATAAATAGATAAACCTATATACTAATAAATAGATAAACCTATAAACTAATGAATAGATAAACCTATAAACTAATAAATAGATACACTTATAAACTAATAAATAGATAACCCTATAAACTAATAAATCGATGAACCTATAAATTAATAAATAGATAAACCTTTAAACTAATGAATAGATAAACCTATAAATTGATGAATAGATAAACCTATAAACTTATAAATAGATAAACTTATAAACTGATAAATAGATAAACCTATAAACTGATAAATAGATAAACCTATAAACTAATAAATAGATAAACATATAAACTAATAAATAGATAAACCTATAAACTAATAAATAGATACACCTATAAACTTATAAATAGATAAACCTATAAACTGATAAAGAGATAAACCTATAAACTAATAAATAGATAAACCAATAAACTAATAAATAGATAAACCTATAAATTGATAAATAGATAAACTTATAAACTAATAAATAGATAAACCTATAAACTAATAAATATATAAACCTATAAACTAATAAATAGATAAACCTATAAATTATAAATAGATAAACCTATAAACTAATAAATAGATAAACCTATAAACTAATAAATAGATTAACCTATAAACTAATAAATAGATAAAACTATAAATTGATAAATAGATAAACCTATAAATTAATAAATAGATAAAACTATAAATTGATAAATAGATAAACTTATAAACTAATAAATAGATAAACCTATAAACTAATAAATAGATAAACCTATAAACTAATAAATAGATTAACCTATAAACTAATAAATAGATAAAACTATAATCTAATAAATAGATAAACCTATAAACTAATAAATAGATAAACCTATAAACTAATACATAGATAAACCTATAAACTAATAAATAGATATACCTATAAACTAATAAATAGATAAACCTATAAACTAATAAATAGATAAACCTAAAAACTAATAAATAGATAAACCTATAAACTAATAAATAGATAAACCTATAAACTGATAAATAGATAAACTAATAAACTTATAAATAGATAAACCTATAAACTACTAAATAGATAAACCTATAAACTAATAAGTAGATTAACCTATAAACTAATAAATAGATAAACCTATAAACTAATAAATAGATAAACCTATAAACTAATAAATAGATAAACCTATAAATTGATAAATAGATAAACCTATAAACTAATAAATAGATAACCCTATAAACTAATAAATAGATAAACCTATATATTGGTAAATAGATAAACCTATAAACAAATAAATAGATAAACCTATAAACTGATAAATAGATAAACTTATAAACTAATAAATAGATAAACCTATAAACTAATAAATAGATAAACCTATAAACTAATAAATAGATACACTTATAAACTAATAAATAGATAACCCTATAAACTAATAAATCGATGAACCTATAAATTAATAAATAGATAAACCTATCAACTAATGAATAGATAAACCTATAAATTGATGAATAGATAAACCTATAAACTAATAAATAGATAAACTTATAAACTGATAAATAGATAAACCTATAAACTAATAAATAGATAAACCTATAAACTAATAAATAGATAAACCTATAAACTAATAAATAGATAAACCTATAAACTAATAAATAGATACACCTATAAACTTATAAATAGATAAACCTATAAACTGATAAAGAGATAAACCTATAAACTAATAAATAGATAAACCAATAAACTAATAAATAGATAAACCTATAAATTGATAAATAGATAAACTTATAAACTAATAAAAAGATAAACCTATAAACTAATAAATATATAAACCTATAAACTAATAAATAGATAAACCTATAAACTAATAAATAGATAAACCTATAAACTAATAAATAGATAAACCTATAAACTTATAAGTAGATAAACCTATAAACTAATAAATAGATAAACCTATAAACTAATAAATAGATAAAACTATAAATTGATAAATAGATAAACCTATAAACTAATAAATAGATAAACCAATAAACTAATAAATAGATAAAACTATAAATTAATAAATAGACAAACCTATAAATTGATAAATAGATAAACTTATAAACTAATAAAAAGATAAACCTATAAACTAATAAATAGATAAACCTATAAACTAATAAATAGATAAAACTATAATCTAATAAATAGATAAACCTATAAACTAATAAATAGATAAACCTATAAACTAATAAATAGATAAACTTATAAACTAATAAATAGATAAACCTATAAACTAATAAATAGATAAACTTATAAACTAATAAATAGATAAACCTATAAACTAATATATAGATAAAACTATAAACTAATAAATAGATAAACCTATAAACTAATAAATAGATAAACTTATAAACTAATAAATAGATAAACCTATAAACTAATAAATAGATAAACTTATAAACTAGTAAATAGATAAACCTATAAACTAATAAATAGATAAACCTATAAACATATAAATAGATAAACCTATAAACTAATAAATAGATAAACCTATAAATTGATAAATAGATAAACCTATATACTAAAAAATAGATAAACCTATAAACTAATGAATAGATAAACCTATAAACAAATAAATAGATAAAACTATAAACTGATAAATAGATAAACTTATAAACTAATAAATAGATAAACCTATAAATTGATGAATAGATAAACCTATAAACTGATAAATAGATACACTTATAAACTAATAAATAGATAAACCTATAAACTAATAAATAGATAAACCTATAAACTAATAAATAGATAAACCTATAAACTAATTAATCGATAAACCCTATAAACTAATAAATCGATGAACCTATAAATTAATAAATAGATAAACGTATAAACTAATAAATAGATAAACTTATAAACTAATAAATAGATAAACCTATAAACTAATAAATAGATAAACCTATAAACTAATAAATAGATAAACCTATAAACTAATAAATAGATAAACCTATAAACTGATAAATAGATAAACTTATACACTAATAAATAGATAAACCTATAAACTAATAAATAGATAAACCTATAAACTAATAAATAGATAACCTATGAACTAACAAATAGATATACCTATAAACTAATAAATAGATAAACCTATGAACTAATAAATAGATAAACCTATAAATTGATAAATAGATAAACCTATAAACTAATACATAGATAAACCTATAAACTGATAAATAGATAAACTAATAAACTAATAAATAGATAAACCTATAAACTACTAAATAGATAAACCTATAAACTAATAAATAGATTAACCTATAAACTAATAAATAGATAAACCTATAAACTAATAAATAGATAAACCTATAAACTAATAAATAGATAAACCTATAAATTGATAAATAGATAAACTTATAAACTAATAAATAGATAAACCTATAAATTGATAAATAGATAAACCTATAAACTGATAAATAGATACACTTATAAACTAATAAATAGATACACTTATAAACTAATAAATAGATAACCCTATAAACTAATAAATCGATGCACCTATAAATTAATAAATAGATAAACCTATAAACTAATGAATAGATTAACCTATAAATTGATGAATAGATAAACCTATAAACTAATAAATAGATAAACTTATAAACTGATAAATAGATAAACCTATAAATTGATAAATAGATAAACCTATAAACTAATAAATAGATAAACCTATAAACTAATAAATAAATAAACCTATAAACTAATATATAGATACACCTATAAACTTACAAATAGATAAACCTATAAACTGATAAAGAGATAAACCTATAAACTAATAAATAGATAAACCAAGAAACTAATAAATAGATAAACCTATAAATTGATAAAAAGATAAACTTATAAACTAATAAATAGATAAACCTATAAACTAATAAATATATAAACCTATAAAGTAATAAATAGATAAACCTATAAACTAATAAATAGATAAACCTATAAACTAAAAAATACATAAACCTATAAACTAATAAATAGATAAACCTATAAACTAATAAATAGATAAACCTATAAACTAATAAATAGATAAAACTATAAATTGATAAATAGATAAACCTATAAATTAATAAATAGATAAAACTATAAATTGATAAATAGATAAACCTATAAACTAATAACTAGATAAACCTATAAACTAATAATAGATTAAACTATAAATTAATAAATAGATAAACCTATAAATTGATAAATAGATAAACTTATAAACTAATAAATAGATAAACCTATAAACTAATAAATAGATAAACCTATAAACTAATAAATAGATAAACCTCTAAACTAATAAATAGATAAACCTATAAACTAATAAATAGATAAACTTATAAACTAATAAATAGATAAACCTATAAACTAATATATAGATAAAACTATAAACTAATAAATAGATAAACCTATAAACTAATAAATAGATAAACTTATAAACTAATAAATAGATAAACCTATAAACTAATAAATAGATACACTTATAAACTAGTAAATAGATAAACCTATAAACTAATAAATAGATAAACCTATAAATTTATAAATAGATAAACTTATAAACTAATAAATAGATAAACCTATAAACATATAAATAGATAAACCTATAAACTAATAAATAGATAAACCTATAAATTGATAAATAGATAAACCTATATACTAATAAATTGATAAACCTATAAACTAATAAATAGATAACCTATAAACAAATAAATAGATAAAACTATAAACTGATAAATAGATAAACTTATAAACTAATAAATAGATAAACCTATAAATTGATAAATAGATAAACCTATAAACTAATAAATAGATACACTTATAAACTAATAAATAGATAAACCTATAAACTAATAAATAGATAAACCTACAAACTAATAAATAGATAAACCTATAAACTAATTATAGATAAAACTAGAAACTAATAAATAGATAAACCTATAAACTTATAAATAGATAAACCTATAAACTAATAAATAGATGAACTTATAAACTAATAAATAGATAAACCTATAAACTAATAAATAGATAAACTTATAAACTAATAAATAGATAAACCTATAAACTAATAAATAGATAAAACTATAAACTAATAAATAGATAAACCTATAAACTAATAAATAGATGCACTTATAAACTAATAAATAGATAAACCTATAAACTAATAAATAGATAAACTTATAAACTAATAAATAGATAAACCTATAAACTAATAAATAGATAAAAATATAAACTAATAAATAGATACACCTATAAACTAATAAATAGATAAACCTATAAATTGATAAATAGATAAACCTATAAACTAATAAATAGATAAACCTATAAACTAATAAATAGATAAACCTATAAACTAATAAATAGATAAACCTATAAATTGATAAATAGATAAACCTATCTACTAATAAATAGATAAACCTATAAACTAATAAATAGATAAACCTATAAACTAATAAATAGATACACCTATAAACTAATAAATAGATAAAACTATAAATTGATAAATAGATAAACCTATATACTAATAAATAGATAAACCTATAAACTAATAAAAAGATAAACCTATAAACTAATAAAAAGATAAACCTATAAATTAATAAATAGATAAACCTATAAACTAATAAATAGATAAACCTATAAACTGATAAATAGATAAACCTATAAACTAATAAATAGATAAACATATAAATTGATAAATAGATAAACCTATAAACTAATAAATAGATAAACCTATAAACTAATAAATAGATAAACCTATAAACTAATAAATAGATAAACCTATAAATTGATAAATAGATAAACCTATAAATTGATAAATACATAAACCTATAAATTGATAAATAGATAAACCTAAAAACTCATAAATAGATAAACCTATAAACTAATAAATAGATAAACCTATCAACTGATGAATAGATAAACCTATAAACTACCAAATAGATAAACCTATTAACTAATAAATAGATAAACCTATAAACTAATAAATAGATAAACTTATAAACAAATAAATAGATAAACCTATAAATTGATAAATAGATAAACCTATAAACTAATAAATAGATAAACCTTTAAATTGATAAATAGATAAACTTATAAACTAATAAATAGATAAACCTATAAATTGATAAATAGATAAACCTATAAACTGATAAAAAGATACACTTATAACCTAATAAATAGATAAACGTATAAACTAAAAAATAGATAAACCTATAAACTAATAAATAGATAAACCTATAAATTGATAAATAGATAAACCTATAAATTGATAAATAGATAAACCTACAAACAAATAAATAGATAAAACTATAAACTGATAAATAGATAAACTTATAAACTAATAAACAGATAAACCTATAAACTAATAAATAGATAAACCTATAAACTGATAAATAGATAAACCTATAAATTGATACATAGATAAACTTATAAACTAATAAATAGATAAACCTATAAATTGATAAACAGATAAACCTATAAACTGATAAATAGATACACTTATAAACTAATAAATAGATAAACTTATAAACTAATAAATAGATAAACCTATAAACTAATAAATAGATAAACCTATAAACTAATAAATAGATAAATCTATAAATTGATAAATAGATAAACCTATAAACGGATACATAGATACACCTATAAACTAATAAATAGATAAACCTATAAACAAATAAATAGATAACTTATAAACTAATAAATAGATAAACCTATACACTAATAAATAGATAAACCTATAAACTAATAAATAGATAAACCTATAAACTGATAAATAGATAAACTTATAAACTAATAAATAGATAAACCTATAAACTAATAAATAGATAAACCTATAAACTAATAAATAGATAAACCTATAAACTAATAAATAGATAAACCTATAAACTAATAAATAGATAAACCTATAAACTAATAAATAGATAAACCTATAAATTGATAAATAGATAAACCTATAAACTAATAAATAGATAACCCTTTAAACTAATAAACAGATACACCTATAAATTGATAAATAGATAAACCTATAAACAAATAAATAGATAAACCTATAAACTGATAAATAGATAAACTTATAAACTAATAAAGAGATAAACCTATAAACTAATAAATAGATAAACCTATAAACTAATAAATAGATACACTTAAAAACTAATAAATAGATAACCCTATAAACTAATAAATCGATGAACCTAAAAATTAATAAATAGATAAACCTATAAACTAATAAAGAGATAAACCTATAAATTAATAAATGGATAAACCTATAAACTAATAAATAGATAAACTTATAAACTGATAAATAGATAAACCTATAAACTAATAAATAGATAAATCTATATACTAATAAATAGATAAACCTATAAACTAATAAATAGATAAACCTATAAACTTATAAATAGATAAACCTATAAACTGATAAATAGATAAACCTATAAACTAATAAATAGATAAACCAATAAACTAATAAATAGATAAACCTTTAAATTGATAAATAGATAAACTTATAAACTAATAAATAGATAAACCTATAAACTGATAAATATATAAACCTATAAACTAATAAATAGATAAACCTATAAACTAATAAATAGATAAACCTATAAACTAATAAATAGATAAACCTATAAACTAATAAATAGATAAACCTATAAACTAATAAATAGATAAACCTATAAACTAATAAATAGATAAAACTATAAATTGATAAATAGATAAACCTATAAACTAATAAATAGATAAACCTATAAACTAATAAATAGATAAAACTATAAATTAATAAATAGATAAACCTATAAATTGATAAATAGATAAACTTATAAACTAATAAATAGATAAACCTATAAACTAATAAATAGATAAACCTATAAACTAATAAATAGATAAACCTATAAACTAATAAATAGATAAAACTATAATCTAATAAATAGATAAACCTATAAACTAATAAATAGATAAACCTATAAACTAAAAATATATAAACTTATAAACTAATAAATAGATAAACCTATAAACTAATAAATAGATAAACTTATAAACTAATAAATAGATAAACCTATAAACTAATAAATAGATAAAAATATAAACTAATAAATAGATACACATATAAATTAATAAATAGATAAACCTATAAATTGATAAATAGATAAACCTATAAACTAATAAATAGATAAACCTATAAATTGATAAATAGATAAACCTATAAACTAATAAATTGATAAACCTATAAACTAATAAATAGATAAACCTATAAACTAATAAATAGATAAACCAATAAATTGATAAATAGATAAACTTATATACTAATAAATAGATAAACCTATAAACTAATAAATAGATAAACCTATAAACTAATAAATAGATACACCTATAAACTAATAAATAGATAAAACTATAAATTGATAAATAGATAAACCTATAAACTGATAAATAGATAAACCTATAAACTAATAAATAGATAAACCAATAAACTAATAAATAGATAAACCTATAAATTGATAAATAGATAAACTTATAAACTAATAAATAGATAAACCTATAAACTGATAAATATAAAAACCTATAAACTAATAAATAGATAAACCTATAAACTAATAAATAGATAAACCTATAAACTAATAAATAGATAAACCTATAAACTAATAAATAGATAAACCTATAAATTGATAAATAGATAAACCTATAAACTAATAAATAGATAACCCTTTAAACTAATAAACAGATACACCTATAAATTGATAAATAGATAAACCTATAAACAAATAAATAGATAAACCTATAAACTGATAAATAGATAAACTTATAAACTAATAAAGAGATAAACCTATAAACTAATAAATAGATAAATGTATAAACTAATAAATAGATACACTTAAAAACTAATAAATAGATAACCCTATAAACTAATAAATCGATGAACCTAAAAATTAATAAATAGATAAACCTATAAACTAATAAAGAGATAAACCTATAAATTAATAAATAGATAAACCTATAAACTAATAAATAGATAAACTTATAAACTGATAAATAGATAAACCTATAAACTAATAAATAGATAAATCTATATACTAATAAATAGATAAACCTATAAACTAATAAATAGATAAACCTATAAACTTATAAATAGATAAACCTATAAACTGATAAATAGATAAACCTATAAACTAATAAATAGATAAACCAATAAACTAATAAATAGATAAACCTTTAAATTGATAAATAGATAAACTTATAAACTAATAAATAGATAAACCTATAAACTGATATATATATAAACCTATAAACTAATAAATAGATAAACCTATAAACTAATAAATAGATAAACCTATAAACTAATAAATAGATAAACCTATAAACTAATAAATAGATAAACCTATAAACTAATAAATAGATAAACCTATAAACTAATAAATAGATAAAACTATAAATTGATAAATAGATAAACCTATAAACTAATAAATAGATAAACCTATTAACTAATAAATAGATAAAACTATAAATTAATAAATAGATAAACCTATAAATTGATAAATAGATAAACTTATAAACTAATAAATAGATAAACCTATAAACTAATAAATAGATAAACCTATAAACTAATAAATAGATAAACCTATAAACTAATAAATAGATAAAACTATAATCTAATAAATAGATAAACCTATAAACTAATAAATAGATAAACCTATAAACTAAAAATATATAAACTTATAAACTAATAAATAGATAAACCTATAAACTAATAAATAGATAAACTTATAAACTAATAAATAGATAAACCTATAAACTAATAAATAGATAAAAATATAAACTAATAAATAGATACACATATAAATTAATAAATAGATAAACCTATAAATTGATAAATAGATAAACCTATAAACTAATAAATAGATAAACCTAAAAATTGATAAATAGATAAACCTATAAACTAATAAATTGATAAACCTATAAACTAATAAATAGATAAACCTATAAACTAATAAATAGATAAACCAATAAATTTATAAATAGATAAACCTATATACTAATAAATAGATAAACCTATAAACTAATAAATAGATAAACCTATAAACTAATAAATAGATACACCTATAAACTAATAAATAGATAAAACTATAAATTGATAAATAGATAAACCTATAAACTGATAAATAGATAAACCTATAAACTAATAAATAGATAAACCAATAAACTAATAAATAGATAAACCTATAAATTGATAAATAGATAAACTTATAAACTAATAAATAGATAAACCTATAAACTGATAAATATAAAAACCTATAAACTAATAAATAGATAAACCTATAAACTAATAAATAGATAAACCTATAAACTAATAAATAGATAAACCTATAAACTAATAAATAGATAAACCTATAAACTAATAAATAGATAAACCTATAAACTAATAAATAGATAAAACTATAAATTGATAAATAGATAAACCTATAAACTAATAAATAGATAAACCTATAAACTAATAAATAGATAAAACTATAAATTAATAAATAGATAAACCTATAAATTTATAAATAGATAAACTTATAAACTAATAAATAGATAAACCTATAAACTAATAAATAGATAAACCTATAAACTAATAAATAGATAAACCTATAAACTAATAAATAGATAAAACTATAATCTAATAAATAGATAAACCTATAAACTAATACATAGATAAACCTATAAACTAATAAATAGATAAACTTATAAACTAATAAATAGATAAACCTATAAACTTATAAATAGATAAACTTATAAACTAATAAATAGATAAACCTATAAACTAATAAATAGATAAAAATATAAACTAATAAATAGATACACATATAAATGAATAAATAGATAAACCTATAAATTGATAAATAGATAAACCTATAAACTAATAAATAGATAAACCTATAAATTGATAAATAGATAAACCTATAAACTAATAAATAGATAAACCTATAAACTAATAAATAGATAAACCTATAAACTAATAAATAGATAAACCAATAAATTGATAAATAGATAAACCTATATACTAATAAATAGATAAACCTATAAACTAATAAATAAATAAACCTATAAACTAATAAATAGATACACCTATAAACTAATAAATAGATAAAACTATAAATTGATAAATAGATAAACCTATATACTAATAAATAGATAAACCTATATACTAATAAATAGATAAACCTATAAACTAATAAAAAGATAAACCTATAAACTAATAAAAAGATAAACCTATAAATTAATAAATAGATAAACCTATAAACTGATAAATAGATAAACCTATAAACTGATAAATAGATAAACCTATAAACTAATAAATAGATAAACATATAAATTGATAAATAGATAAACCTATAAACTAATAAATAGATAAACCTATAAACTAATAAATAGATAAACCTATAAACTAATAAATAGATAAACCTATAAATTGATAAATAGATAAACCTATAAATTGATAAATACATAAACCTATAAATTGATAAATACATAAACCTAAAAACTCATAAATAGATAAACCTATAAACTAATAAATAGATAAACCTATAAACTGATGAATAGATAAACCTATAAACTACCAAATAGATAAACCTATAAACTAATAAATAGATAAACCTATAAACTAATAAATAGATAAACTTATAAACTAATAAATAGATAAACCTATAAATTGATAAATAGATAAACCTATAAACTAATAAATAGATAAACCTTTAAATTGATAAATAGATAAACTTATAAACTAATAAATATATAAACCTATAAATTGATAAACAGATAAACCTATAAACTGATAAATAGATACACTTATAAACTAATAAATAGATAAACTTATAAACTAATAAATAGATAAACCTATAAACTAATAAATAGATAAACCTATAAACTAATAAATAGATAAATCTATAAATTGATAAATAGATAAACCTATAAACTGATACATAGATACACCTATAAACTAATAAATAGATAAACCTATGAACAAATAAATAGATAAACTTATAAACTAATAAATAGATAAACCTATAAACTAATAAATAGATAAACCTATAAACTAATAAATAGATAAACCTATAAACTGATAAATAGATAAACTTATAAACTAATAAATAGATAAACCTATAAACTAATAAATAGATAAACCTATAAACTAATAAATAGATAAACCTATAAACTAATAAATAGATAAACCTGTAAACTAATAAATAGATAAACCTATAAACTAATAAATAGATAAACCTGTAAATTGATAAATAGATAAACCTATAAACTAATAAATAGATAACCCTTTAAACTAATAAACAGATACACCTATAAATTGATAAATAGATAAACCTATAAACAAATAAATAGATAAACCTATAAACTGATAAATAGATAAACTTATAAACTAATAAATAGATAAACCTATAAACTAATAAATAGATAAACCTAAATACTAATAAATAGATACACTTAAAAACTAATAAATAGATAACCCTATAAACTAAGAAATCGATGAACCTAAAAAGTAATAAATAGATAAACCTATAAACTAATAAAGAGATAAACCTATAAATTAATAAATAGATAAACCTATAAACTAACAAATAGATAAACTTTTAAACTGATAAATAGATAAACCTATAAACTAATAAATAGATAAATCTATATACTAATAAATAGATAAACCTATAAACTAATAAATAGATAAACCTATAAACTTATAAATAGATAAACCTATAAACTGATAAATAGATAAACCTATAAACTAATAAATAGATAAACCATTAAACTAATAAATAGATAAACCTATAAATTGATAAATAGATAAACTTATAAACTAATAAATAGATAAACCTATAAACTAATAAATATATAAACCTATAAACTAATAAACAGATAAACCTATAAACTAATAAATAGATACACCTATAAACTAATAAATAGATAAACCTATAAACTAATAAATAGATAAACCTATAAACTAATAAATAGATAAACCTATAAACTAATAAATAGATAAAACTATAAATTGATAAATAGATAAACCGATAACCTAATAAATAGATAAACCTATAAACTAATAAATAGATAAAACTATAAATTAATAAATAGGTAAACCTATAAATTGATAAATAGATAAACTTATAAACTAATAAATAGATAAACCTATAAACTAATAAATAGATAAACCTATAAACTAATAAATAGATAAAACTATAATCTAATAAATAGATAAACCTATAAACTAATAAATAGATAAACCTATAAACTAATAAATAGATAAACTTATAAACTAATAAATAGATAAACCTATAAACTAATATATAGATAAACTTATAAACTAATAAATAGATAAACCTATAAACTAATATATAGATAAACCTATAAACTAATAAATAGATAAACCTATTAACTAATAAATAGATAAACTTATAAACTAATAAATAGATAAACCTATAAACTAATAAATAGATAAACTTATAAACTAGTAAATAGATAAACCTATAAACTAATAAATAGATAAACCTATAAATTGATAAATAGATAAACTTATAAACTAATAAATAGATAAACCTATAAACATATAAATAGATAAACCTATAAACTAATAAATAGATAAACCTATAAATTGATAAATAGATAAACCTATATACTAATAAATAGATAAACCTATAAACTAATAAATAGATAAACCTATAAACAAATAAATAGATAAACCTATAAACTAATAAATAGATAAACCTATAAACTAATAAATAGATAAACCTATAAACTTATAAGTAGATACACCTATAAACTAATAAATAGATAAACCTATAAACTAATAAATAGATAAAACTATAAATTGATAAATAGATAAACCTATAAACTAATAAATAGATAAACCTATAAACTAATAAATAGATAAAACTATAAATTAATAAATAGACAAACCTATAAATTGATAAATAGATAAACTTATAAACTAATAAATAGATAAACCTATAAACAAATAAATAGATAAACCTATAAACTAATAAATAGATAAACCTATAAACTAATAAATAGATAAAACTATAATCTAATAAATAGATAAACCTCTAAACTAATAAATAGATAAACCTATAAACTAATAAATAGATACACTTATAAACTAATAAATAGATAAACCTATAAACTAATAAATAGATAAACTTATAAACTAATAAATAGATAAACCTATAAACTAATAAATAGATAAACTTATAAACTAGTAAATAGATAAACCTATAAACATATAAATAGATAAACCTATAAACTAATAAATAGATAAACCTATAAATTGATAAATAGATAAACCTATATACTAATAAATAGATAAACCTATAAACTAATGAATAGATAAACCTATAAACTAATAAATAGATACACTTATAAACTAATAAATAGATAACCCTATAAACTAATAAATCGATGATCCTATAAATTAATAAATAGATAAACCTATAAACTAATGAATAGATAAACCTATAAATTGATGAATAGATAAACCTATAAACTAATAAATAGATAAACTTATAAACTGATAAATAGATAAACCTATAAACTGATAAATAGATAAACCTATAAACTAATAAATAGATAAACATATAAACTAATAAATAGATAAACCTATAAACTAATAAATAGATACACCTATAAACTTATAAATAGATAAACCTATAAACTGATAAAGAGATAAACCTATAAACTAATAAATAGATAAACCAATAAACTAATAAATAGATAAACCTATAAATTGATAAATAGATAAACTTATAAACTAATAAATAGATAAACCTATAAACTAATAAATATATAAACCTATAAACTAATAAATAGATAAACCTATAAATTATAAATAGATAAACCTATAAACTAATAAATAGATAAACCTATAAACTAATAAATAGATAAACCTATAAACTAATAAATAGATAAAACTATAAATTGATAAATAGATAAACCTATAAATTAATAAATAGATAAAACTATAAATTGATAAATAGATAAACTTATAAACTAATAAATAGATAAACCTATAAATTAATAAATAGATAAACCTATAAACTAATAAATAGATTAACCTATAAACTAATAAATAGATAAAACTATAATCTAATAAATAGATAAACCTATAAACTAATAAATAGATAAACCTATAAACTAATACATAGATAAACCTATAAACTAATAAATAGATATACCTATAAACTAATAAATAGATAAACCTATAAACTAATAAATAGATAAACCTAAAAACTAATAAATAGATAAACCTATAAACTAATAAATAGATAAACCTATAAACTGATAAATAGATAAACTAATAAACTTATAAATAGATAAACCTATAAACTACTAAATAGATAAACCTATAAACTAATAAATAGATTAACCTATAAACTAATAAATAGATAAACCTATAAACTAATAAATAGATAAACCTATAAACTAATAAATAGATAAACCTATAAATTGATAAATAGATAAACCTATAAACTAATAAATAGATAACCCTATAAACTAATAAATAGATAAACCTATAAATTGGTAAATAGATAAACCTATAAACAAATAAATAGATAAACCTATAAACTGATAAATAGATAAACTTATAAACTAATAAATAGATAAACCTATAAACTAATAAATAGATAAACCTATAAACTAATAAATAGATACACTTATAAACTAATAAATAGATAACCCTATAAACTAATAAATCGATGAACCTATAAATTAATAAATAGATAAACCTATCAACTAATGAATAGATAAACCTATAAATTGATGAATAGATAAACCTATAAACTAATAAATAGATAAACTTATAAACTGATAAATAGATAAACCTATAAACTAATAAATAGATAAACCTATAAACTAATAAATAGATAAACCTATAAACTAATAAATAGATAAACCTATAAACTAATAAATAGATACACCTATAAACTTATAAATAGATAAACCTATAAACTGATAAAGAGATAAACCTATAAACTAATAAATAGATAAACCAATAAACTAATAAATAGATAAACCTAGAAATTGATAAATAGATAAACTTATAAACTAATAAAAAGATAAACCTATAAACTAATAAATATATAAACCTATAAACTAATAAATAGATAAACCTATAAACTAATAAATAGATAAACCTATAAACTAATAAATAGATAAACCTATAAACTTATAAGTAGATAAACCTATAAACTAATAAATAGATAAACCTATAAACTAATAAATAGATAAAACTATAAATTGATAAATAGATAAACCTATAAACTAATAAATAGATAAACTAATAAACTAATAAATAGATAAAACTATAAATTAATAAATAGACAAACCTATAAATTGATAAATAGATAAACTTATAAACTAATAAATAGATAAACCTATAAACTAATAAATAGATAAACCTATAAACTAATAAATAGATAAACCTATAAACTAATAAATAGATAAAACTATAATCTAATAAATAGATAAACCTATAAACTAATAAATAGATAAACCTATAAACCAATAAATAGATAAACTTATAAACTAATAAATTGATAAACCTATAAACTAATAAATAGATAAACTTATAAACTAATAAATAGATAAACCTATAAACTAATGTATAGATAAAACTATAAACTAATAAATAGATAAACCTATAAACTAATAAATAGTTAAACTTATAAACTAATAAATAGATAAACCTATAAACTAATAAATAGATAAACTTATAAACGAGTAAATAGATAAACCTATAAACTAATAAATAGATAAACCTATAAACATATAAATAGATAAACCTATAAACTAATAAATAGATAAACCTATAAATTGATAAATAGATAAACCTATATACTAAAAAATAGATAAACCTATAAACTAATGAATAGATAAACCTATAAACAAATAAATAGATAAAACTATAAACTGATAAATAGATAAACTTATAAACTAATAAATAGATAAACCTATAAATTGATGAATAGATAAACCTATAAACTGATAAATAGATACACTTATAAACTAATAAATAGATAAACCTATAAACTAATAAATAGATAAACCTATAAACTAATAAATAGATAAACCTATAAACTAATTAATCGATAAACCCTATAAACTAATAAATCGATGAACCTATAAATTAATAAATAGATAAACGTATAAACTAATAAATAGATAAACTTATAAACTAATAAATAGATAAACCTATAAACTAATAAATAGATAAACCTATAAACTAATAAATAGATAAACCTATAAACTAATAAATAGATAAACCTATAAACTGATAAATAGATAAACTTATACACTAATAAATAGATAAACCTATAAACTAATAAATAGATAAACCTATAAACTAATAAATAGATAACCTATAAACTAACAAATAGATATACCTATAAACTAATAAATAGATAAACCTATGAACTAATAAATAGATAAACCTATAAATTGATAAATAGATAAACCTATAAACTAATACATAGATAAACCTATAAACTGATAAATAGATAAATTAATAAACTAATAAATAGATAAACCTATAAACTACTAAATAGATAAACCTATAAACTAATAAATAGATTAACCTATAAACTAATAAATAGATAAACCTATAAACTAATAAATAGATAAACCTATACACTAATAACTAGATAAACCTATAAATTGATAAAAAGATAAACCTATAAACTAATAAATAGATAAACCTATAAATTGATAAATAGATAAACCTTTAAATTAAAAAATAGATAAACCTATAAACTAATAAATAGATAAACCTATAAACTAATAAATAGATAAAACTATAAACTAATAAATAGATAAACCTATAAACTAATAAATAGATAAACCTATAAACTAATAAATAGATAAACCTATAAACTAATAAATAGATAAACCTATAAACTAATAAATAGATAAACCTATAAATTGATAAATAGATAAACCTATAAACTAATACATGGATAAACCTATAAATTCATAAATAGATAAACCTATAAACTAATAAATATATAAACCTATAAACTAATAAATAGATAAACCTATAAACTAATAAATAGATAAAACTATAAACTAATAAATAGATAAACCTATAAACTAATAAATAGATAAACCTATAAACTAATAAATAGATAAAACTATAAATTAATAAAGTGATAAACCTATAAACTAATAAATAGATAAACCTATAAACTAATAAATAGATAAACCTATAAACTAATACATAGATAAACCTATAAACTAATAAATAGATAAAACTTTAAACTAATAAATAGATAAACCTATAAACTAATAAATAGATAAACCTATAAACTAATAAATAGATAAACCTATAAATTGATAAATAGATAAACCTATAAACTAATAAATAGATAAACCTATAAATTGATAAATAGATAAACCTATAAACTAATAAAGAGATAAAACTATAAACTAATAAATAGATAAACCTATAAACTGATAAATAGATAAACCTATAAACTAATAAATAGATAAACCTATAAACTAATAAATAGATAAAACTATAAATTGATAAATAGATAAGCCTTTAAATAAATAAATAGATAAACCTAGAAATTGATAAATATATAAACCTATAAACTAATAAATAGATAAACCTATAAACTAATAAATAGATAAAACTATAAATTAATAAATAGATAACCCTATAAATTGATAAATAGATAAACTTATAAACTAATAAATAGATACACCTATAAACTACTAAATAGATAAACCTAAAAACTAATAAAAAGATAAACCTATAAACTAATAAATAGATAAAACTATAAACTAATAAATAGATAAACCTATAAACTAATAAATAGATAAACCTATAAACTAATAAATAGATAAACTTATAAACTAATAAATAGATAAACCTGTAAACTAATAAATAGATAAACTTATGAACAAATAAATAGATAAAACTATAAACTAATAAATAGATAAACCTATAAACTAATTAATAGATAAACTTATAAACTAATAAATAGATAAACCTATAAACTAACAAATAGATAAACCTATAAACTAATAAATAGATTAACCTATAAACTAATAAATAGATAAACCTATAAATTGATAAATAGATAAACCTATATACTAATAAATAGATAAACCTATAAACTAATAAAAAGATAAACCTATAAACTAATAAATAGATAAACCTATAAACTAATAAATAGATAAAACTATAAATTGATAAATAGATAAACCTATAAACTAATAAATAGATAAACCTATAAACTAATAAAAAGATAAACCTATAAACTAATAAAAACATAAACCTATAAATTAATAAATAGATAAACCTATAAACTAATAAATAGATAAACCTATAAACTGATAAATAGATAAACCTATAAACTAATAAATAGATAAACCTATAAATTGATAAATAGATAAACCTATAAATTGATAAATAGATAAACCTATAAACTAATAAATATATAAACCTATAAACTAATAAATAGATAAACCTATAAACTAATAAATAGATAAAACTATAAATTGATAAATAGATAAACCTATAAATTAATAAATAGATAAACCTATAAATTGATAACTAGATAAACCTATAAACTAATAAATAGATAAACCTATAAACTAATAAATAGATAAAACTATAAATTAATAAATAGATAAACCTATAAATTGATAAATAGATAAACCTACAAACTAATAAATAGAAAAACCTATAAACTAATAAATAGATAAACCTATAAACTAATAAATAGATAAACCTTTAAACTAATAAATAGATAAACCTATAAACTAATAAATAGATAAACCTATAAACTAAAAAATAGATAAAACTATAAACTAATAAATAGATAAACCTATAAACTAATAAATAGATAAACCTATAAACTAATAAATAGATAAACCTATAAATTGATAAATAGATAAACCTATAAACTAATAAATAGACAAACCTATAAATTGATAAAAAGATAAACCTATAAACTAATAAATAGATAAACCTATAAATTGATAAATAGATAAACCTATAAATTAATAAATAGATAAACCTATAAACTAATAAATAGATAAACCTATAAACTAATAAATAGATAAAACTATAAACTAATAAATAGAGAAACCTATAAACTAATAAATAGATAAACCTATAAACTAATAAATAGATAAACCTATAAACTAATAAATAGATAAACCTATAAACTAATAAATAGATAAACCTATAAATTGATAAATAGATAAACCTATAAACTTATAAATAGATAAACCTATAAATTCATAAATAGATAAAGATATAAACTAATAAATATATAAACCTATAAACTAATAAATACATAAACCTATAAACTAATAAATAGATAAAACTACAAATTGATAAATAGATAAACCTATAAATTGATAAATAGATAAACCTATAAATTGATAAATAGATAAACCAGTAAACTAATAAATAGATAAACCTATAAATTGAAAATTGATAAACCTATACACTAATAATTAGATAAAACTATACACTAATCAATAGATAAACCTATAAACTAATAAATAGATAAACCTATAAACTAATAAATAGATAAAACTATAAATTGATAAATAGATAAACCTATATACTAATAAATAGATAAACCTACAACTAATAAATAGATAAACCTATAAACTAATAAATAGATAAACCTATAAACTAATAAACAGATAAAACTATAAATTGATAAATAGATAAACCTATAAATTAATAAATAGATAAACCTATAAACTAATAAAAAGATAAACCTATAAACTAATAAAAACAAAAACCTATAAATTAATAAATAGATAAACCTATAAACTAATAAATAGATAAACCTATAAACTGATAAATAGATAAACCTATAAACTAATAAATAGATAAACCTATAAATTGATAACTAGATAAACCTATAAACTAATAAATAGATAAACCTATAAACTAATAAATAGATAAAACTATAAATTAATAAATAGATAAACCTATAAATTGATAAATAGATAAACCTACAAACTAATAAATAGATAAACCTATAAACTAATAAATAGATAAACCTATAAACTAATAAATAGATAAACCTTTAAACTAATAAATAGATGAACCTATAAACTAATAAATAGATAAACCTATAAACTAATAAATAGATAAAACTATAAACTAATAAATAGATAAACCTATAAACTAATAAATAGATAAACCTGTAAACTAATAAATAGATAAACCTATAAATTGATAAATAGATAAACCTATACACTAATAAATAGATAAACCTATAAATTGATAAAAAGATAAACCCATAAACTAATAAATAGATAAACCTATAAATTGATAAATAGATAAACCAATAAATTAAAAAATAGATAAACCTATAAACTAATAAATAGATAAACCTATAAACTAATAAATAGATAACACTATAAACTAATAAATAGATAAACCTATAAACTAATAAATAGATAAACCTATAAACTAATAAATAGATAAACCTATAAACTAATAAATAGATAAACCTATAAACTAATAAATATATAAACCTATAAATTGATAAATAGATAAACCTATAAACTAATAAATGGATAAACCTATAAATTCATAAATAGATAAACCTATAAACTAATAAATATATAAACCTATAAACTAATAAATAGATAAACCTATAAACTAATAAATAGATAAAACTACAAATTGATAAATAGATAAACCTATAAATTGATAAATAGATAAACCTATAAATTGATAAATAGATAAACCTGTAAACTAATAAATAGATAAACCTATAAATTGATAAATAGATAAACCTATAAACTAATAAATAGATAAAACTATAAACTAATAAATAGATAAACCTATAAACTAATAAATAGATAAACCTATAAACTAATAACTAGATAAAACTATAAATTGATAAATAGATAAACCTATAAACTAATAAATAGACAAACTATAAACTAATAAATAGATAAACCTATAAACTAATAAATAGATAAACCTATAAATTGATAAATAGATAAACCTTTAAATTGATAAATAGATAAACCTATAAATTGATAAATAGATAAACCTGTAAACTAATAAATAGAAAAACCTATAAATTGATAAATAGATAAACCTATAAACTAATAAATAGATAAAACTATAAACTAATAAATAGATAAACCTATAAACTAATAAATAGATAAACCTATAAACTAATAAATAAATAAAACTATAAATTAATAAAGTGATAAACCTATAAACTAATAAATAGATAAACCTATAAACTAATAAATAGATAAACCTATAAACTAATACATAGATAAACCTATAAACTAATAAATAGATAAAACTTTAAACTAATAAATAGATAAACCTATAAACTAATAAACAGATAAACCTATAAACTAATAAATAGATAAACCTATAAATTGATAAATAGATAAACCTATAAACTAATAAATAGATAAACCTATAAATTGATAAATAGATAAACCTATAAACTAATAAAGAGATAAAACTATAAACTAATAAATAGACAAACCTATAAACTGATTAATAGATAAACCTATAAACTAATAAATAGATAAACCTATAAACTAATAAGTAGATAAACCTATAAATTGATAAATAGATAAACCTATAAACTAATAAATAGATAAACCTATAAATTGATAAATAGATAAACCTATAAACTAATAAATAGATAAAACTATAAACTAATAAATAGATAAACCTATAAACTAATAAATAGATAAACCTATAAACTAATAAATAGATAAACCTATAAACTAAAAAATAGATAAACCTATAAACTAATAAATAGATAAAACTATAAATTGATAAATAGATAAACCTTTAAATTAATAAATAGATAAACCTAGAAATTGATAAATAGATAAACCTATAAACTAATAAATAGATAAACCTGTAAACTAATAAATAGATAAACTTATGAACAAATAAATAGATAAAACTATAAACTAATAAATAGATAAACCTATAAACTAATTAATAGATAAACTTATAAACTAATAAATAGATAAACCTATAAACTAATAAATAGATAAACTTATAAACTAATAAATAGATAAACCTATAAACTAATAAATAGATAACACTATAAATTAATAAATAGATAAACCTATAAATTGATAAATAGATAAACTTATAAACTAATAAATAGATACACCTATAAACTACTAAATAGATAAACCTAAAAACTAATAAAAAGATAAACCTATAAACTAATAAATAGATAAAACTATAAACTAATAAATAGATAAACCTATAAACTAATAAATAGATAAACCTATAAACTAAAAAATAGATAAACTTATAAACTAATAAATAGATAAACCTGTAAACTAATAAATAGATAAACTTATGAACAAATAAATAGATAAAACTATAAACTAATAAATAGATAAACCTATAAACTAATTAATAGATAAACTTATAAACTAATAAATAGATAAACCTATAAACTAATAAATAGATAAACTTATAAACTAATAAATAGATAAACCTATAAACTAATAAATAGATAACACTATAATCTAATAATAGATACACCTATAAACTAATAAATAGATAAACCTATAAATTGATAAATAGATAAACCTATAAACTAATAAATAGATAAACCTTTAAATTGATAAATAGATAACCCTATAAACTAATAAATAGATAAACCTATAAACTAATAAATAGAAAAACCTATAAACTAATAAATAGATAAAACTATAAATTGATAAATAGATAAACCTATATACTAATAAATAGATAAACCTATAAACTAATTAATTGATAAACCTATAAACAAATAGATAAAACTATAAACTGATAAATATATAAACTTATAAACTAATAAATAGATAAACCTATAATCTAATAAATAGATAAACCTATAAACTGATAAATAGATACACCTATAAACTGATAAATAGATAAACCTATAAATTGATAAATAGATAAACCTATAAACTAATAAATAGATAAACCAATAAATTGATAAAAAGATAAACCTATAAACTAATAAATAGATAAACCTATAAATTGATAAATATATAAACCTATAAATTAATAAATAGATAAACCTATAAACTAATAAATAGATAAACCTATAAACTAATAAATAGATAAAACTATAAACTAATAAATAGATAAACCTATAAACTAATAAATAGATAAACCTATAAACTAATAAATAGATAAACCTATAAACTAATAAATAGATAAACCTATAAACTAATAAATAGATAAACCTATAAATTGATAAATAGATAAACCTATAAACTAATAAATAGATAAACCTATAAATTCATAAATAGATAAACCTATAAACTAATAAATATATAAACCTATAAACTAATAAATAGATAAACCTATAAACTAATAAATAGATAAAACTACAAATTGATAAATAGATAAACCTTTAAATTAATAAATAGATAAACCTAGAAATTGATAAATAGATAAACCTATAAACTAATAAATAGATAAACCTATAAACTAATAAATAGATAAAACTATAAATTAATAAATAGATAAACCTATAAATTGATAAATAGATAAACTTATAAACTAATAAATAGATACACCTATAAACTACTAAATAGATAAACCTAAAAACTAATAAAAAGATAAACCTATAAACTAATAAATAGATAAAAATATAAACTAATAAATAGATAAACCTATAAACTAATAAATAGATAAACCTATAAACTAATAAATAGATAAACTTATAAACTAATAAATAGATAAACCTGTAAACTAATAAACAGATAAACTTATAAACAAATAAATAGATAAAACTATAAACTAATAAATAGATAAACCTATAAACTAATTAATAGATACACCTATAAACTAATAAATAGATAAACCTATAAATTGATAAATAGATAAACCTATAAACTAATAAATAGATAAACCTTTAAATTGATAAATAGATAAACCTATAAACTAATAAATAGATAAACCTATAAACTAATAAATAGATAAAACTATAAATTGATAAATAGATAAACCTATATACTAATAAATAGATAAACATATAAACTAATTAATAGATAAACCTATAAACAAATAAATAGATAAAACTATAAACTGATAAATATATAAACTTATAAACTAATAAATAGATAAACCTATAAACTAATAAATAGATAAACCTATAAACTGATAAATAGATAAACCTATAAACTGATAAATAGATAAACCTATAAATTGATAAATAGATAAACCTATAAACTAATAAATAGATAAACCAATAAATTGATAAAAAGATAAACCTATAAACTAATAAATAGATAAACCTATAAATTGATAAATAGATAAACCTATAAATTAATAAATAGATAAACCTATAAACTAATAAATAGATAAACCTATAAACTAATAAATAGATAAAACTATAAACTAATAAATAGATAAACCTATAAACTAATAAATAGATAAACCTATAAACTAATAAATAGATAAACCTATAAACTAATAAATAGATAAACCTATAAACTAATAAATAGATAAACCTATAAATTGATAAATAGATAAACCTATAAACTAATAAATAGATAAACCTATAAATTCATAAATAGATAAACCTATAAACTAATAAATATATAAACCTATAAACTAATAAATAGATAAACCTATAAACTAATAATTAGATAAAACTACAAATTGATAAATAGATAAACCTATAAATTGATAAATAGATAAACCTATAAATTGATAAATAGATAAACCTGTAAACTAATAAATAGATAAACCTATAAATTGATAAATAGATAAACCTATAAACTAATAAATAGATTAAACTATAAACTAATCAATAGATAAACCTATAAACTAATAAATAGATAAACCTATAAACTAAAAAATAAATAAAACTATAAATTGATAAATAGATAAACCTATGTACTAATAAATAGATAAACCTACAACTAATAAATAGATAAACCAATAACCTAATAAATAGATAAACCTATAAACTAATAAATAGATAAAACTATAAATTGATAAATAGATAAACCTATAAATTAATAAATAGATAAACCTATAAACTAATAAAAAGATAAACTTATAAACTAATAAAAACATAAACCTATAAATTAATTAATAGATAAACCTATAAACTAATAAATAGATAAACCTATAAACTGATAAATAGATAAACCTATAAACTAATAAATAGATAAACCTATAAATTGATCAATAGATAAACCTATAAACTAATAAATAGATAAACCTATAAACTAATAAATAGATAAACCTATAAACTAATAAATAGATAAAACTATAAATTGATAAATAGATAAACCTATAAATTAATAAATAGATAAACCTATAAATTGATAACTAGATAAACCTATAAACTAATAAATAGATAAACCTATAAACTAATAAATAGATAAAACTATAAATTAATAAATAGATAAACCTATAAACTAATAAATAGATAAACCTATAAATTGATAAATAGATAAACCTATAAATTAATAAATAGATAAACCTATAAACTAATAAATAGATAAACCTATAAACTAATAAATAGATAAAACTATAAACTAATAAATAGATAAACTTATAAACTAATAAATAGATCAAACTATAAACTAATAAATAGATGAACCTATAAACTAATAAATAGATAAACCTATAAACTAATAAATAGATAAACCTATAAATTGATAAATAGATAAACCTATAAACTTATAAATAGATAAACCTATAAATTCATAAATAAATAAACCTGTACACTAATAAATAGATAAACCTATAAATTGATAAATAGATAAACCTATAAACTAATAAATAGATAAAACTATAAACTAATAAATAGATAAACCTATAAACTAATAAATAGATAAACCTATAAACTAATAAATAGATAAAACTGTAAATTGATAAATAGATAAACCTATAAACTAATAAATAGACAAACTATAAACTAATAAATAGATAAACCTATAAACTAATAAATAGATAAACCTATAAATTGATAAATAGATAAACCTTTAAATTGATAAATAGATAAACCTATATATTGATAAATAGATAAACCTGTAAACTAATAAATAGATAAACCTATAAATTGATAAATAGATAAACCTATAAACTAATAAATAGATAAAACTATAAACTAATAAATAGATACACCTATAAACTAATAAATAGATAAACCTATAAACTAATAAATAGATAAAACTATAAATTAATAAAGTGATAAACCTATAAACTAATAAATAGATAAACCTATAAACTAATAAATAGATAAACCTATAAACTAATAAATAGATAAACCTATAAACTAATAAATAGATAAAACTTTAAACTAAAAAATAGATAAACCTATAAACTAATAAACAGATAAACCTATAAACTAATAAATAGATAAACCTATAAATTGATAAATAGATAAACCTATAAACTAATAAATAGATAAACCTATAAATTGATAAATAGATAAACCTATAAACTAATAAAGAGATAAAACTATAAACTAATAAATAGATAAACCTATAAACTGATAAATAGATAAACCTATAAACTAATAAATAGATAAACCTATAAACTAATAAATAGATAAACCTATAAATTGATAAATAGATAAACCTATAAACTAATAAATAGATAAACCTATAAATTGATAAATAGATAAACCTATAAACTAATAAATAGATAAAACTATAAACTAATAAATAGATAAACCTATAAACTAATAAATAGATAAACCTATAAACTAATAAATAGATAAACCTATAAACTAATAAATAGATAAACCTATAAACTAATAAATAGATAAAACTATAAATTGATAAATAGATAAACCTTTAAATTAATAAATAGATAAACCTAGAAATTGATAAATAGATAAACCTATAAACTAATAAATAGATAAACCTATAAACTAATAAATAGATAAAACTATAAATTAATAAATAGATAAACCTATAAATTGATAAATAGATAAACTTATAAACTAATAAATAGATACACCTATAAACTACTAAATAGATAAACCTAAAAACTAATAAACAGATAAACCTATAAACTAATAAATAGATAAAACTCTAAACTAATAAATAGATAAACCTATAAACTAATAAATAGATAAACCTATAAACTAATAAAAAGATAAACTTATAAACTAATAAATAGATAAACCTGTAAACTAATAAATAGATATACTTGTAAACTAATAAATAGATAAAACTATAAACTAATAAATAGATAAACCCATAAACTAATTAATAGATAAACTTATAAACTAATAAATAGATAAACCTATAAACTAATAAATAGATAAACTTATAAACTAATAAATAGATAAACCTATAAACTTATAAATAGATAACACTATAAACTTATAATAGATACACCTATAAACTAATAAATAGATAAACCTATAAATTGATAAATAGATAAACCTATAAACTAATAAATGGATAAACCTTTAAATTGATAAATAGATAAACCTATAAACTAATAAATAGATAAACCTATAAACTAATAAATAGATAAACCTATAAACTAATAAATAGATAAACCTATAAATTGATAAATAGATAAACCTATATACTAATAGATAGATAAACCTATAAACTAATTAATAGATAAACCTATAAACAAATAAATAGATCAAACTATAACCTGATAAATATATAAACTTATAAACTAATAAATAGATAAACCTATAAACTAATAAATAGATAAACCTATAAACTGATAAATAGATAAACCTATAAAATGATAAATAGATAAACCTATAAATTGATAAATAGATAAACTTATAAAATAATAAATAGATAATCCTATAAATTGATAAATAGATAAACCTATAAACTAATAGATAGATAAACCTATAAATTGATAAATAGATAAACCTATAAATTTAAAAATAGATAAACCTATAAATTGATAAATAGATAAACCTATAAACTAATAAATAGATAAACCTATAAATTGATAAATAGATAAACCTATAAATTGATAAATACATAAACCTATAAATTGATAAATAGATACACCTATAAACTAATAAATAGATAAACCTATAAATTGATAAATAGATAAACCTATCAAATGATGAATAGATAAACCTATAAACTACCAAATAGATAAACCTATAAACTAATAAATAGATAAACCTATAAATTGATATATAGATAAACTTATAAACTAATAAATAGATAAACCTATAAATAGATAAATAGATAAACCTATAAACTAATAAATAGATAAACCTATAAATTGATACATAGATAAACTTATAAACTAATAAATAGATAAACCTATAAATTGATAAATAGATAAACCTATAAACTGATAAATAGATACACTTATAAACTAATAAATAGATAAACCTATAAACTAATAAATAGATAAACTTATAAATTGATAAATAGATAAACCTATAAACTAATAAATAGATAAACCTAAAAACTAATAAATAGATAAACCTATAAACTAATAAATAGATAAACCTATAAACTAATAAATAGATAAACTTATAAACTAATAAATAGATAAACCTATAAACTAATAAATAGATAAACTTATAAACTACTAAATAGATAAACCTAAAAACTAATAACTAGATAAAACTATAAACTAATAAATAGATAAACCTATAAACTAATAAATATATAAACTTATAAACTAATAAATAGATAAACCTATAAACTAATAAATAGATAAACTTATAAACTATTAAATAGATAAACCTATAAACTAATAAATAGATAAAACTATAAACTAATAAATAGATACACCTATAAACTAATAAATAGATAAACCTATAAATTGATAAATAGATAAACCTATAAACTAATAAATAGATAAACCTCGAAATGGATAAATAGATAAACCTATAAATTGATAAATAGATAAACCTATAAACTAATAAATAGATAAACTTATAAACTGATAAATAGATAAACCTATAAACTAATAAATAGATAAACCTATAAACTAATATATAGATAAACCTATAAACTAATAAATAGATAAACCTATAAACTAATAAATAGATAAACCTATAAACTTATAAATAAATAAACCTATAAACTGATAAATAGATAAACCTATAAACTAATAAATAGATAAACCAATAAACTAATAAATAGATAAACCTATAAATTGATAAATAGATAAACTTATAAACTATTAAATAAATAAACCTATAAACTAATAAATATATAAACCTATAAACTAATAAATAGATAAACCTATAAACTAATAAATAGATAAACCTATAAACTAATAAATAGATAAACCTATAAACTAATAAATAGATAAACCTATAAACTATAAATAGATAAAACTATAAATTGATAAACAGATAAACCTATAAACTAATAAATAGATAAACCTATAAACTGATAAATCGATAAACCTATAAACTAATAAATAGATAAACCTATAAACTAATAAATAGATAAAACTATAAATTAATAAATAGATAAACCTACAAATTGATAAATAGATAAACTTATAAACTAATAAATAGAAAAACCTATAAACTAATAAATAGATAAACCTATGAACCTATAAATAGATAAACCTATAAACTAATAAATAGATAAACCTAAAAACTAATAAATAGATAAACCTTTAAACTAATAAATAGATAAACCTATAAACTAATAAATAGATAAACTTATAAACTAATAAATAGATAAACCTATAAACTAATAAATAGATAAACTTATAAACTACTAAATAGATAAACCTAAAAACTAATAACTAGATAAAACTATAAACTAATAAATAGATAAACCTATAAACTAATAAATATATAAACTTATAAACTAATAAATAGATAAACCTATAAACTAATAAATAGATAAACTTATAAACTATTAAATAGATAAACCTATAAACTAATAAATAGATAAAACTATAAACTAATAAATAGATACACCTATAAACTAATAAATAGATAAACCTATAAATTGATAAATAGATAAACCTATAAACTAATAAATAGATAAACCTCGAAATGGATAAATAGATAAACCTATAAACTAATAAATAGATAAACCTATAAACTAATAAATAGATTAACCTATAAACTAATAAATAGATAAACCTATTAATTGATAAATAGATAAACCTATATACTTATAAATAGATAAACCTATAAACTAATAAATAGATAAACCTATGAACTAATAAATAGATAAACCTATAAACTAATAAATAGATAAAACTATAAATTGATAAATAGATAAACCTTTAAATTAATAAATAGATAAACCTATAAACTAATAAAAAGATAAACCTATAAACTAAAAAAAACAAAAACCTATAAATTAATAAATAGATAAACCTATAAACTAATAAATAAATAAACATATAAACTGATAAATAGATAAACCTATAAACTAATAAATAGATAAACCTATAAATTGAAAAATAGATAAACCTATAAACTAATAAATAGATTAACCTATAAAGTAATAAATAGATAAACCTATAAACTAATAAATAGATAAAACTATAAATTGATAAATAGATAAACCTATAAATTAATACATAGATAAACCTATAAATTGATAACTAGATAAACCTATAAACTAATAAATAGATAAACCTATAAACTAATAAATAGATAAAACTATAAATTAATAAATAGATAAGCCTATAAATTGATAAATAGATAAACCTACAAACTAATAAATAGATAAACCTATAAACTAATAAATAGATAAACCTATAAACTAATAAATGGATAAACCTTTAAACTAATAAATAGATAAACCTATAAACTAATAAATAGATAAACCTATAAACTAATAAATAGATAAAACTATAAACTAATAAATAGATAAACCTATAAACTAATAAATAGATAAACCTATAAACTAATAAATAGATAAACCTATAAATTGATAAATAGATAAAACTATAAACTAATAAATAGATAAACCTATAAATTGATAAAAAGATAAACCTATAAACTAATAAATAGATAAACCTATAAATTGATAAATAGATAAACCTATAAATTAATAAATAGATAAACCTATAAACTAATAAATAGATAAACCTATGAACTAATAAATAGATAAAACTATAAACTAATAAATAGATAAACCTATAAACTAATAAATAAATAAACCTATAAACTAATAAATAGATAAACCTATAAACTAATAAATAGATAAACCTATAAACTAATAAATAGATAAACCTATAAATTGATAAATAGATAAATCTATAAACTAATAAATATATAAACCTATAAACTAATAAATAGATAAACCAATAAACTAATAAATAGATAAAACGATAAATTGATAAATAGATAAACCTATAAATTGATAAATAGATAAACCTATAAATTGATAAATAGATAAACATGTAAACTAATAAATAGATAAACCTATAAATTGATAAATAGATAAACCTATAAACTAATAAATAGATAAAACTATAAACAAATAAATAGATAAACCTATAAACAAATAAATAGATAAACCTATACACTAATAAATAGATAAACCTATAAATTGATAAATAGATAAACCTATAAACTAATAAATAGACAAACTATAAACTAATAAATAGATAAACCTACAACTAATAAATAGATAAACCTATAAATTGATAAATAGATAAACCTATAAATTGATAAATAGATAAACCTATAAATTGATAAATAGATAAACCTGTAAACTAATAAATAGATAGACCTATAAATTGATAAATAGATAAACCTATAAACTAATAAATAGATAAAACTATAAACTAATAAATAGATAAACCTATAAACTAATAAATAGATAAACCTATAAACTAATAAATAGATAAAACTATAAATTAATAAAGTGATAAACCTAAAAACTAATAAATAGATAAACCTATAAACTAATAAATAGATAAACCTATAAACTAATAAATAGATAAACCTATGAACTAATAAATAGATAAAACTTTAAACTAATAAATAGATAAACCTATACACTAATAAATAGATAAACCTATAAACTAATAAATAGATAAACCTATAAATTGATAAATAGATAAACCTATAAATTGATAAATAGATAAACCTATAAACTAATAAAGAGATAAAACTATAAACTAATAAATAGATAAACCTATAAACTGATAAATAGATAAACCTATAAACTAATAAATAGATAAACCTATAAACTAATAAATAGATAAACCTATAAATTGATAAATAGATAAACCTATAAACTAATAAATAGATAAACCTATAAATTGATAAATAGATAAACCTATAAACTAATAAATACATAAAACTATAAACTAATAAATAGATAAACCTATAAACTAATAAATAGATACACCTATAAACTAATAAATAGATAAACCTATAAATTGATAAATAGATAAACCTATAAACTAATAAATAGACAAACTATGAACTAATAAATAGAAAACCTATAAACTAATAAATAGATAAACCTATACACTAATAAATAGATAAACCTTTAAATTGATACATAGATAAACCTATAAACTACTAAATAGATAAACCTATAAACTGATAAATAGATAAACCTTTAAACTAATAAATAGATAAACTTATAAACTAATAAATATATAAAACTATAAACTAATAAATAGATAAACCTATAAATTGATAAATAGATAAACCTATAAACTAATAAATAGATAACACTTTAAATTGATAAATAGATAAACCTATAAACTAATAAATAGATAAACCTATAAACTAATAAATAGATAAACCTATAAACTAATAAATAGATAAACCTATAAACTAATAAATAGAAAAACTTATAAACTACTAAATAGATAAACCTATAAACTAATAAATAGATAAAACTATAAACTAATAAATAGATAAACCTATAAACTAATAAATAGATAAACCTATAAACTAATAAATAGATAAACCTATAACGTAATAAATAGATAAACTTATAAACTAATAAATAGATAAACCTATAAACTAATAAATAGATAAACATATAAATTGATAAATAGATAAACCTATAAACTAATAAATAGATACACCTAAAAACTAATAAATAGATAAACCTATAAATTGATAAATAGATAAACCTATAAACTAATACATAGATACACCTATAAACTGATAAATAGATAAACCTATAAATTGATAAATAGATAAACCTATAAACTAATAAATAGATAAACCTATAAACTAATAAATAGATAAACCTATAAACTAATAAATAGATAAAACTATAAACTAATAAATAGATAAACCTATAAACTGATAAATAGATAAACCTATAAACTAATAAAAAGATAAACCTATAAATTGATAAATAGATAAACCTATAAACTAATAAATAGATAACCTTATAAACTAATAAATAGATAATACTATAAATTAATAAATAGATAAACCTATAAACTAATAAATAGATAAACCTATAAACTAACAAATAGATAAACTTATAACCTAATAAATAGATAAAACTATAAACTAATAAATAGATACACCTATAAATTGATAAATAGATAAACCTATAAACTAATAAATAGATAAACCTATAAACTAATAAATAGATAAACCTATAAACTAATAAATAGATAAACTTATAAACTAATCAATAGATAAACCTATAAACTAATAAATAGATAAAACTATAAACTAATAAAAAGATAAACCTATCAACTAATAAATAGATAAACCTATAAACTAATAAATAGATAAAACTATAAACTAATAAATAGATAAACCTATAAACTAAAAAATAGATAAACCTATAAATTGATAAATAGATAAACCTATGAACTAAGAAATAGACAAAACTCATAAATATATAAACCTATAAATTGATAAATAGATAAACCTATAAACTAATAAATAGATACACCTATAAACTGATGAATAGATAAACCTATAAATTGATCAATAGATAAACCTATCAACTGATGAATAGATAAACCTAAAAACTAATAAATAGATTAACCTATAAATTGATAAATAGATAAACCTATAAACTAATAAATAGATAAACCTATAAACTGAGTAATAGATAAACCTATAAATTGATAAATAGATAAACCTATAAACTAATAAATAGATAAACCTAATAACTGATAAGTAGATAAACCTATAAACTAATAAATAGATAAACCTATAAATTGATAAATAGATAAACCTATAAACTAATAAATAGATAAACCAATAAATTGATAAATAGATAAACCTATAAACTAATAAATAGATAAACCTATAAACTAATAAATAGATAAACCTATAAACTAATAAATAGATAAACCTATAAATTAATAAATAGATAAACCTATAAATTGTTAAATAGATAAACCTATAAACTAATAAATAGATAAAACTATAAATTGATAAATAGATAAAGCTATAAACTAATTAATAGATAAATCTATAAATTGATAAATAGATAAACCTATAAACTAATAAATAGATAAACCTATAAATTGATAAATAGATGAACCTATAAACTAATAAACAGATAAACCTATAAACTAATAAATAGATACACCTATAAATTGATAAATAGATAAACCTATAAATTGATAAATAGATAAACCTATAAACTAATAAATAGATAAACCTATAAACTAATAAATAGATAAACCTATGAACTAATAAATAGATAAAACTTTAAACTAATAAATAGATAAACCTATACACTAATAAATAGATAAACCTATAAACTAATAAATAGATAAACCTATAAATTGATAAATAGATAAACCTATAAATTGATAAATAGATAAACCTATAAACTAATAAAGAGATAAAACTATAAACTAATAAATAGATAAACCTATAAACTGATAAATAGATAAACCTATAAACTAATAAATAGATAAACCTATAAACTAATAAATAGATAAACCTATAAATTGATAAATAGATAAACCTATAAACTAATAAATAGATAAACCTATAAATTGATAAATAGATAAACCTATAAACTAATAAATACATAAAACTATAAACTAATAAATAGATAAACCTATAAACTAATAAATAGATACACCTATAAACTAATAAATAGATAAACCTATAAATTGATAAATAGATAAACCTATAAACTAATAAATAGACAAACTATGAACTAATAAATAGAAAACCTATAAACTAATAAATAGATAAACCTATACACTAATATATAGATAAACCTTTAAATTGATACATAGATAAACCTATAAACTACTAAATAGATAAACCTATAAACTGATAAATAGATAAACCTTTAAACTAATAAATAGATAAACTTATAAACTAATAAATAGATAAAACTATAAACTAATAAATAGATAAACCTATAAATTGATAAATAGATAAACCTATAAACTAATAAATAGATAACACTTTAAATTGATAAATAGATAAACCTATAAACTAATAAATAGATAAACCTATAAACTAATAAATAGATAAACCTATAAACTAATAAATAGATAAACCTATAAACTAATAAATAGAAAAACTTATAAACTACTAAATAGATAAACCTATAAACTAATAAATAGATAAAACTATAAACTAATAAATAGATAAACCTATAAACTAATAAATAGATAAACCTATAAACTAATAAATAGATAAACCTATAACGTAATAAATAGATAAACTTATAAACTAATAAATAGATAAACCTATAAACTAATAAATAGATAAAACTATAAATTAATAAATAGATAAACCTACAAATTGATAAATAGATAAACTTATAAACTAATAAATAGAAAAACCTATAAACTAATAAATAGATAAACCTATGAACCTATAAATAGATAAACCTATAAACTGATAAATAGATAAACCTATAAATTGATAAATAGATAAACCTATAAACTAATAAATAGATAAACCTATAAACTAATAAATAGATAAACCTATAAACTAATAAATAGATAAAACTATAAACTAATAAATAGATAAACCTATAAACTGATAAATAGATAAACCTATAAACTAATAAAAAGATAAACCTATAAATTGATAAATAGATAAACCTATAAACTAATAAATAGATAACCTTATAAACTAATAAATAGATAATACTATAAATTAATAAATAGATAAACCTATAAACTAATAAATAGATAAACCTATAAACAAACAAATAGATAAACTTATAACCTAATAAATAGATAAAACTATAAACTAATAAATAGATACACCTATAAATTGATAAATAGATAAACCTATAAACTAATAAATAGATAAACCTATAAACTAATAAATAGATAAACCTATAAACTAATAAATAGATAAACTTATAAACTAATCAATAGATAAACCTATAAACTAATAAATAGATAAAACTATAAACTAATAAAAAGATAAACCTATCAACTAATAAATAGATAAACCTATAAACTAATAAATAGATAAAACTATAAACTAATAAATAGATAAACCTATAAACTAAAAAATAGATAAACCTATAAATTGATAAATAGATAAACCTATGAACTAAGAAATAGACAAAACTCATAAATATATAAACCTATAAATTGATAAATAGATAAACCTATAAACTAATAAATAGATACACCTATAAACTGATGAATAGATAAACCTATAAATTGATCAATAGATAAACCTATCAACTGATGAATAGATAAACCTAAAAACTAATAAATAGATTAACCTATAAATTGATAAATAGATAAACCTATAAACTAATAAATAGATAAACCTATAAACTGAGTAATAGATAAACCTATAAATTGATAAATAGATAAACCTATAAACTAATAAATAGATAAACCTAATAACTGATAAGTAGATAAACCTATAAACTAATAAATAGATAAACCTATAAATTGATAAATAGATAAACCTATAAACTAATAAATAGATAAACCAATAAATTGATAAATAGATAAACCTATAAACTAATAAATAGATAAACCTATAAACTAATAAATAGATAAACCTATAAACTAATAAATAGATAAACCTATAAATTAATAAATAGATAAACCTATAAATTGTTAAATAGATAAACCTATAAACTAATAAATAGATAAACCTATAAATTGATAAATAGATAAAGCTATAAACTAATAAATAGATAAATCTATAAATTGATAAATAGATAAACCTATAAACTAATAAATAGATAAACCTATAAATTGATAAATAGATGAACCTATAAACTAATAAACAGATAAACCTATAAACTAATAAATAGATACACCTATAAATTGATAAATAGATAAACCTATAAATTGATAAATAGATAAACCTATAAACTAATAAATAGATAAACCTATAAACTAATAAATAGATAAACCTATAAACTAATAAATAGATAAACCTATAAATTGATAAATAGATAAACCTATAAACTAATAAATAGATAAACCTATAAATTGATAAATAGATAAAACTATAAACTGATAAATAGATAAACCTATAAATTGATTAATAGATAAACCTATAAACTAATAAATAGATACACATATAAACTAATAAATAGATAAACATATAAACTAATAAATAGATAAACCTATAAACTAATAAATAGATAAACCTATAAACTAATAAATAGATAAACCTATAAACTAATAAATAGATAAACTTATAAACTAATAAATAGATAAACCTATAAACTCATAAATAAATAAACCTATAAACTAATAAATAGATAAAACTATAAACTAATAAATAGATAAACCTATTAACTAATAAATAGATAAACCTATAAACTAATAAATAGATAAACCTATAAACTAGTAAATAGATAAACCTATAAATTGATAAATTGATAAACCTATAAACTAATAAATAGATAAACCTATAAACTAATAAATAGATAAACCTATAAATTGATAAATAGATACACCTATAAACTAATAAATAGATAAAACTATAAACTAATAAATAGATAAACCTATAAACTAAAAAATAGAGAAACCTATAAACTAATACATAGATAAACCTATAAATTGATAAATAGATAAACCTATAAACTAATAACTAGATAAACCTATAAACTGAAAAATAGATAAACCTATAAACTAATAAATAGATAAGCCTATAAATTGATAAATAGATAAACCTATAAACTAATAAATAGATAACCTTAAAAACTAATAAATAGATACAACTATAAACTAATAAATAGATAAACCTAAAAACTAACAAAAAGATAAACCTGTAAACTAATAAATAGACAAACTTATAAACTAATAAATAGATAAAACTATAAACTAATAAATAGATAAACCTATAAATTGATAAATAGATAAACCTATAAACTAATAAATAGATAAAACTATAAATTGATAAATAGATAAACCTATAAACTAATACATAGATAAACCTATAAATTGATAAATAGATATACCTACAAACTAATAAATAGATAAACCTATAAACTAATAAATAGATAAACTTATAAACTAATAAATAGATAAAACTATAAACTAATAAATAGATAAAACTATAAACTAATAAATAGATAAACCTATAAACTAATAAATAGATAAACCTATAAACTAATAAATAGATAAACCTATAAACTAATAAATAGATAAACCTATAAATTGATAAATAGATAAACCTATAAACTAATAAATAGATAAACCATAAAACTAATAAATAGATACACCTATTAATTGATAAATAGATAAACCTATAAACTAATAAATAGATAAACCTATAAACTGATAAATATATAAACCTATAAATTGATAAATAGATAAACCTATAAATTGATAAATAGATAAACCTATAAACTAATAAATAGATAAACCTATAAACTGATAAATAGATAAACCTATAAACATATAAATAGATAAACCTATAAATTGATACATAGATAAACCTATAAAGTAATAAATAGATAAACTTATAAACTAATAAATAGATAAACCTATAAACTAATAAATAGATAAACTTATAAACTAATAAATAGATAAACCTATAAACTAATAAATAGATAAACCTATAAATTGATAAATAGATAAACCTATAAACTAATAAATAGATAAACCTATAAATTTATAAATAGATAAACTTATAAACTAATAAATAGATAAACCTATAAATTTATAAATAGATAAACCTACAAACTAATAAATAGATAAACCTATAAATTGATAAATAGATAAACTTATAAACTAATAAATAGATAAACCTATAAATTGATTAATAGATAAACCTATAAATTGATAAATAGATAAACCTATAAACTGATAAATAGATAAACCTATAAACTAATAAATAGATAAACCTATAAATTGATAAATAGATAAACCTATAAACTAATAAATAGATAAACCTATAAATTTATAAATAGATAACCTTATAAACTAATAACTAGAAAAACCTATAAATTAATAAATAGATAAACCTATAAACTAATAAATAGATAAAACTATAAATTCATAAATAGATAAACCTATAAATTGATAAATAGATAAACCTATAAACAAATAAATAGATAAACCTATAAACAAATAAATAGATACACCTATAAATTGATAAATAGATAAACCTATAAACTAATAAATAAATAAACCTATAAACTAATAAATAGATAAACCTATAAACTGATAAATAGATAAACCTATAAACTGATAAATAGATAAACCTATAAACTAATAAATAGATAAACCTCTAAATTGAAAAATAGATAAACCTATAAACTAATAAATTGATAAACCTATAAATTGATAAATAGATAAACCTATAAACTAATAAATAGATAAGCCTATAAATTGATAAATAGATATACTTATAAACTAATAAATAGATAAACCTATAAACTAATAAATAGATAAACCTATAAATAGATAAACCTATAAATTGATAAATAGATAAACCTATAAATTGATAAATAGATAAACCTATAAACTAATAAATAGATAAACCTATAAATTGATAAATAGATAAACCTATAAACTAATAAATAGATAAACCTATAAATTGATAAAGTGATAAACTTATAAAATAATAAATAGATAAACCTATAAACTAATAAATAGAAAAACCTATAAATAGATAAACCTATAAATTGATAAATAGATAAACCTATAAATTGATAAATAGATAACCCTATAAACTAATAAATAGATAAACCTACAAACTATTAAATAGATAAACCTATAAATTGATAAATAGATAAACCTATAAACTAATAAAAAGATAAACTTATAAACTAATAAATAGATAAACCTCTAAATGGATAAATAGATAAACTTATAAACTAATAAATAGATAAACCTATAAATTGATAAATAGATAAACTTATAAACTAATAAATAGATAAACCTATAAACTAATAAATAGATAAACCTATAAACTAATAAGTAGATAAACGTATAAACAGATAAACAGATAAACTTATAAACTAATAAATAGATAAACCTATAAATTAAAAAATAGATAAACCTATAAACTAATAAATAGATAAACCTATAAACTAATAAATAGAAAAACCTATAAACTAATAAATAGATACACCTATAAACTAATAAATAGATAAACCCATAAATTGATAAATAGATAAACCTATAAACATATAAATAGATAAACCTATAAATTGATAAATAAATAAACCTATAAATTAATAAATAGATAAACCTATAAACTAATAAATAGATAAACCTATAAACTGATAAATAGATAAACCTATAAACATATAAATAGATAAACCTATAAATTGATACATAGATAAACCTATAAATTAATAAATAGATAAACTTATAAACTAATAAATAGATAAACCTATAAACTAATAAATAGATAAACTTATAAACTTATAAATAGATAAACCTATAAACTAATAAATAGATAAACCTATAAATTGATAAATAGATAAACCTATAAACTAATAAATAGATAAACCTATAAATTGATAAATAGATAAACTTATAAACTAATAAATAGATAAACCTATAAATTGTTAAATAGATAAACCTACAAACTAATAAATAGATAAACCTATAAATTGATAAATTGATAAACTTATAAACTAATAAATAGATAAACCTATAAATTGATTGTTAGATAAACCTATAAATTGAAAAATAGATAAACCTATAAACTAATAAATAGATAAACCTATAAATTTATAAATAGATAAACTTATAAACTAATAAATAGATAAACCTATAAATTGATAAATAGATAAACCTATAAACTAATAAATAGATTAACCTATAAATTGATAAATAGATAAACCTATAAACTAATAAATAGATAAACCTATAAACTAATAAGTAGATAAACGTATAAACAGATAAATAGATAAACTTATAAACTAATAAATAGATAAACCTATAAATTGAAAAATAGATAAACCTATAAACTGATAAATAGATAAACCTATAAACTAATAAATAGATAAACCTATAAATTGACAAATAGATAAACCTATAAACTAATAAATAGATAAACCTATAAATTTATAAATAGATAAACTTATAAACTAATAAATAGATAAACCTATAAATTGATAAATAGATAAACCTATAAACTAATAAATAGATACACCTATAAACTAATAAATAGATAAACCCATAAATTGATAAATAGATAAACCTATAAACTAATAAATAGATAAACCTATAAACTAATAAATAGATAAACCTATAAACTAATAAATAGATAAACCTATAAATTGATAAATAGATAAACCTATAAACTAATAAATAGATAAACCTATAAATTGATAAATAGATAAAACTATAAACTGATAAATAGATAAACCTATAAATTGATAAATAGATAAACCTATAAACTAATAAATAGAACAACATATAAACTAATAAATAGATAAACATATAAACTAATAAATGGATAAACCTATAAACTCATAAATAGATAAACCTATAAACTAATAAATAGATAAACCTATAAACTAATAAATAGATAAACTTATAAACTAATAAATAGATAAACCTATAAACTAATAAATAGATAAAACTATAAATTAATAAATAGATAAACCTATAAACTAATAAATAGATAAACCTATAAACTAATAAATAGATAAACCTATAAACTAATAAATAGATAAAACTATAAACTAATAAATAGATAAACCTATAAACTAATAAATAGATAAACCTATAAACTAATAAATAGATAAACCTATAAATTGATAAATAGATACACCTATAAACTAATAAATAGATAAAACTATAAACTAATAAATAGATAAACCTATAAACTAATAAATAGATAAACCTATAAACTAATACATAGATAAACCTATAAATTGATAAATAGATAAACCTATAAACTAATAAATAGATAAACCTATAAATTGATAAATAGATAACCCTATAAACTTATAAATAGATAAACCTATAAACTAATAAATAGATACACCTATAAACTAATAAATAGATAAACCTATAAATTGATAAATAGTTAAACCTATAAACTAATAAATAGATAAACCTATAAATTGATAAATAGATAATGCTATAAACTAATAAATAAATAAACCTATAAACTAATAAATAGATAAAACTATAAACTGATAAATAGATAAACCTATAAACTAATAAATAGATAAACCTATAAATTGATAAATAGATAAACCTATAAACAAATAAATAGATTAACCTATAAATTGATAAATAGATGAACCTATAAACTAATAAATAGATAAATCTATAAACTAATAAATTGATAAACCTATAAACTAATAAATAGATAAACCTATAAACTAATAAATAGATTAACTTGTAAACTAATAAATAGATGAACCTATAAACTAATAAATAGATAAACCTATAAATTGATAAATAGATAAACCTATAAACTAATAAATAGATAAACCTATAAACTGATAAATAGATAAACCTATAAACCAATAAATAGATAAACCTATACATTGATAAATAGATAAACCTATAAACTAATAAACAGATAACCTTATAAACTAATAAATAGATAAAACTATAAACTAATAAATAGATAAACCTATAAACTAACAAATAGATAAACCTGTAAACTAATAAATAGACAAACTTATAAACTAATAAATAGATAAAACTATAAACTAATAAATAGATAAACCTATAAACTTATAAATACATAAACCTATAAATTAATAAATAGATAAAACTATAAATTGATAAATAGATAAACCTATAAACTAATACATAGATAAACCTATAAATTGATAAATAGATATACCTACAAACTAATAAATAGATAAACCTATAAACTAATAAATAGATAAACTTATAAACTTATAAATAGATAAACCTATAAACTAATAAAGAGATAAAACTATAAACTAATAAATAGATAAACCTATAAACTAATAAATAGATAAACCTATAAACTAATAAATAGATAAACCTAAAAACTAATAAATAGATAAACCTATAAACAAATAAATAGATAAACCTATAAACTAATAAATAGATAAACCTAATAACTAATAAATAGATACACCTATTAATTGATAAATAGATAAACCTATAAACTACTAAATAGATAAACCTATAAACTGATAAATACATAAACCTATAAATTGATAAATAGATAAACCTATAAACTAATAAATAGATAAACCTAAAAACTAATAAATAGATAAACCTCTAAATTGATAAATAGATAAACCTATAAACTAATAAATAGATAAACCTATAAACTGATAAATAGATAAACCTATAAACTAATAAATAGATAAACCTATAAACTAATAAATAGATAAACCTATAAACTAATAAATAGATTAACATATAAATTGATAAATAGATGAACCTATAAACTAATAAATAGATAAACCTATAAACTAATAAATAGATACACCTATAAATTGATAAATAGATTAACCTATAAACTAATAAATAGATAAACCTATAAACTAATAAATAGATAAACCTATAAACTAATAAATAGATTAACATATAAATTGATAAATAGATGAACCTATAAACTAATAAATAGATAAACCTATAAACTAATAAATAGATACACCTATAAATTGATAAATAGATAAACCTATAAATTGATAAATAGATAAACCTATAAACTAATAAATAGATAAATCTATAAATTGATAAACAGATAAACCTATAAACTAATAAATAGATAAACCTATAAATTGATAAATAGATAAACCTATAAACTAATAAATAGATAAACCTATAAATTGATAAATAGATAAACCTATAAACTAATAAATAGATGAACCTATAAACTATTAAATAGATAAACCTATAAATTGATAAATAGATAAACCTATAAATTGATAAAAAGATAAACCTATACACATATAAATAGATAAACCTATAAACAAATAAATAGATAAACCTATAAACTAATAAATAGATAACCCTTTAAACTAATAAATAGATAAACCCATAAATTGATAAATAGATAAACCTATAAACATATAAATAGATAAACCTATAAACTAATAAATAGATAAACCTATAAATTGATAAATAGATAAACTTATAAACTAATAAATAGATAAACCTATAAACTGATAAATAGATAAACCTATAAACATATAAATAGATAAACCTATAAATTGATACATAGATAAACCTATAAAGTAATAAATAGATAAACTTATAAACTAATAAATAGATAAACCTATAAACTAATAAATAGATAAACTTATAAACTAATAAATAGATTAACCTATAAACTAATAAATAGATAAACCTATAAATTGATAAATAGATAAACCTATAAACTAATAAATAGATAAACCTATAAATTTATAAATAGATAAACTTATAAACTAATAAATAGATAAACCTATAAATTGATAAATAGATAAACCCATAAACTAATAAATAGATAAACCTATAAATTGATAAATAGATAAACTTATAAACTAATAAATAGATAAACCTATAAATTGATAAATAGATAAACCTATAAACTGATATATAGATACACTTATAAACTAATAAATAGATAAACCTATAAACTAATAAATAGATAAACCTATAAACTTATAAATAGATAAAACTATAAACAAATAAATAGATAAACCTATAAACTAATAAATAGATAAACCTATAAACTAATAAATAGATAAACTTATAAACTAATAAATAGATAAACCTATAAACTAATAAATAGATAAACCTATAAATTGATAAATAGATAAACTTATAAACTAATAAATAGATAAACCTATAAATTGATAAATAGATAAACCTATAAACTGATAAATAGATACACTTATAAACTAATAAATAGATAAACCTATAAACTAATAAATAGATAAACCTATAAACTAATAAATAGATAAACCTATAAATTGATAAATAGATAAACCTATAAACTAATAAATAGATAAACCTATAAACTAATAAATAGATAAACCTATAAATTGATAAATAGATAAACCTATAAACTGATACATAGATAAACCTATAAACTAATAAATAGATAAACCTATAAACAAATAAATAGATAAACTTATAAACTAATAAATAGATAAACCTATAAACTAATAAATAGATAAACCTATAAACTAATAAATAGATAAACCTATAAACTGATAAATAGATAAACTTATAAACTAATAAATAGATAAACCTATAAACTAATAAATAGATAAACCTATAAACTAATAAATAGATAAACCTATAAACTAATAAATAGATAAACCTATAAACTAATAAATAGATAAACCTATAAACTAATAAATAGATAAACATATAAACTAATAAATAGATAAACCTATAAACTAATAAATAGATAAACCTAAAAACTAATAAATAGATAAACCTATAAATTGATAAATAGATAAACCTATCAACTGATGAATAGATAAACCTATAAACTACCAAATAGATGAACCTATAAACTAATAAATAGATACACCTATAAAGTGATAAATAGATAAACTTATGAACTAATAAATAGATAAACCTATAAATTGATAAATAGATAAACCTATAAACTAATAAATAGATAATCCTTTAAATTGATAAATAGATAAACTTATAAACTAATAAATAGATAAACCTATAAATTGATAAATAGATAAACCTATAAATTGAAAAATAGATAAACCTATAAATTGATAAATAGATAAACCTATAAACTAATAAATAGATAAACCTATAAATTGATAAATAGATAAACCTATAAATTGATAAATACATAAACCTATAAATTGATAAATAGAGAAACCTATAAACTAATAAATAGATAAGTCTATAAATTGATAAATAGATAAACCTATCAACTGATGAATAGATAAACCTATAAACTACCAAATAGATAAACCTATAAACTAATAAATAGATAAACCTATAAACTAATAAATAGATAAACCTATTAACTAATAAATAGATAAACTTATAAATTGATAAATAGATAAACCTATAAACTAATAAATAGATAAACCTATAAATTGATAAATGGATAAACCTATAAACTGATACATAGATAAACCTATAAACTAATAAATAGATAAACCTATAAACAAATAAATACATAAACTTATAAACTAATGAATAGATAAACCTATAAACTAATAAATAGATAAACCTATAAACTAATAAATAGATAAACCTATAAACTGATAAATAGATAAACTTATAAACTAATAAATAGATAAACCTATAAACTAATAAATAGATAAACCTATAAACTAATAAATAGATAAACCTATAAACTAAAAAATAGATAAACCTATAAACTAATAAATAGATAAACCTATAAACTAAAAAATAGATAAACCTATAAACTAATAAATAGATAAACCTATAAACTAATAAAAAGATAAACCCATAAACTAATAAATAGATAAACCTATAAATTGATAAATAGATAAACCTATAAACTAATAAATAGATAACCCTATAAACTAATAAATAGATAAACCTATAAACTAATAAATAGATAAACCTATAAACTAATAAATAGATAAACCTATAAACTAATAAATAGATAAACCTAGAAACTAATAAATAGATAAACCTATAAACTAATAAATAGATAAACTTATAAATTGATAAATAGATAAACCTATAAACTAATAAATAGATAAACCTATAAATTGATAAATGGATAAACCTATAAACTGATACATAGATAAACCTATAAACTAATAAATAGATAAACCTATAAACAAATAAATAGATAAACTTATAAACTAATGAATAGATAAACCTATAAACTAATAAATAGATAAACCTATAAACTAATAAATAGATAAACCTATAAACTGATAAATAGATAAACTTATAAACTAATAAATAGATAAACCTATAAACTAATAAATAGATAAACCTATAAACTAATAAATAGATAAACCTATAAACTAATAAATAGATAAACCTATAAACTAATAAATAGATAAACCTATAAACTATGAAATAGATAAACCTATAAACTAATAAATAGATAAACCTATAAACTAATAAATAGATAAACCTAAAAACTAATAAATAGATAAACCTATAAATTGATAAATAGATAAACCTATCAACTGATGAATAGATAAACCTATAAACTACCAAATAGATAAACCTATAAACTAATAAATAGATGAACCTATAAAGTGATAAATAGATAAACTTATAAACTAATAAATAGATAAACCTATAAATTGATAAATAGATGAACCTATAAACTAATAAATAGATAAACCTTTAAATTGATAAATAGATAAACTTATAAACTAATAAATAGATAAACCTATAAATTGATAAATAGATAAACCAATAAACTGATAAATAGATACACTTATAAACTAATAAATAGATAAACCTATAAACTAATAAATAGATAAACCTATAAACTAATAAGTAGATAAACCTATAAATTGATAAATAGATAAACCTATAAATTGATAAATAGATAAACCTATAAACAAATAAATAGATAAAACTATAAACTGATAAATAGATACACTTATAAACTAATAAATAGATAAACCTAACTACTAATAAATAGATAAACCTATAAACTGATAAATAGATACACCTATAAATTGATAAATAGATAAACTTATAAACTAATAAATAGATAAACCTATAAATTGATAAACAGATAAACCTATAAACAAATAAATAGATAAAACTATAAACTGATAAATAGATAAACTTATAAACTAATAAATAGATAAACCTATAAACTAATAAATAGATAAACCTATAAACTAATAAATAGATAAACCTATAAATTATTAAATAGATAAACCTATAAACTAATAAATAGATAAACCTATAAACTAATAAATAGATAAACCTATAAACAAATAAATAGATAAAACTATAAACTGATAAATAGATAAACTTATAAAAGAATAAATAGATAAACCTATAAACTAATAAATAGATAAACCTCTAAACTGATAAATAGATAAACCTATAAACTGAAAAATAGATAAACCTATAAATTGATAAATAGATAAACTTATAAACTAATAAATAGATAAACCTATAACTTGATAAATAGATAAACCTATAAACTAATAAATAGATAAACCTATAAATTGATAAATAGATAAACCTATAAATTTAAAAATAGATAAACCTATAAATTGATAAATAGATAAACCTATAAACTAATAAATAGATAAACCTATAAATTGATAAATAGATAAACCTATAAATTGATAAATACATGAACCTATAAATTGATAAATAGATAAACCTATAAACTAATAAATAGATAAACCTATAAATTGATAAATAGATAAACCTATCAACTGATGAATAGATAAACCTATAAACAACCAAATAGATAAACCTATAAACTAATAAATAGATAAACCTCTAAATTGATAAATAGATAAACTTATAAACTAATAAATAGATACACCTATAAATTGATAAAAAGATAAACCTATAAACTAATAAATAGATAAACCTATAAATTGATAAATAGATAAACTTATAAACTAATAAATAGATAAACCTATAAATTGATAAATAGATAAACCTATAAACTGATAAATAGATACACTTATAAACTAATAAATAGATAAACCTATAAACTAATAAATAGATAAACCTATAAACTAATAAATAGACAAACCTATAAAATAATAAATAGATAAACCTATAAACTAAAAAATAGATAAATCTATAAACTAATAAATAGATAAACCTATAAACTAATAAATAGATAAACCTATAAACTAATAAATAGATAAACCTATAAACTAATAAATAGATAAACCTATAAATTGATAAATAGATAAACCTATAAACTAATAAATATTTAACCCTATAAACTAATAAATACATAAACCTATAAATTGATAAATAGATAAACCTATAAACAAATAAATAGATAAACCTATAAACTGATAAATAGATAAACTTATAAACTAATAAATAGATAAACCTATAAACTAATAAACAGATAAACCTATAAACTAATAAATAGATACACTTATAAACTAATAAATAGACAACCCTATAAACTAATAAATCGATGAACCTATAAATTAATAAATAGATAAACCTATAAACTAATAAATAGATAAACCTATAAATTGATAAATAGATAAACCTATAAACTAATAAATAGATAAACTTATAAACTGATAAATAGATAAACCTATAAACTAATAAATAGATAAACCTATAAACTAATAAATAGATAAACCTATAAACAAATAAATAGATAAACCTATAAACTAATAAATAGATAAACCTATAAACTTATAAATAGATAAACCTATAAACTGATAAATAGAGAAAACCTATAAACTAATAAATAGATAAACCAATAAACTAATAAATAGATAAACCTATAAATTGATAAATAGATAAACTTATAAACTAATAAATAGATAAACCTATAAACTAATAAATATACAAACCTATAAACTAATAAATAGATAAACCTATAAACTAATAAATAGATAAACCTATAAACTAATAAATAGATAAACCTATAAACTAATAAATAAATAAACCTTTAAACTAATAAATAGATAAACCTATAAACTAATAAATAGATAAAACTATAAATTGATAAATAGATAAACCTATAAATTAATAAATAGATAAACCTATAAATTGATAAATAGATAAACCTGTAAACTAATAAATTGATAAACCTATAAACTAATAAATAGATAAAACTATAAATTAATAAATAGATAAACCTATAAATTGATAAATAGATAAACTTGTAAACTAATAAATAGATACACCTATAAACTAATAAATAGATAAACCTATAAACTAATTAATAGATACACCTATAAACTAATAAATAGATAAAACTATAAACTAATAAATAGATAAACCTATAAACTAATAAATAGATAAACCTATAAACTAATAAATAGATAAACTTATAAACTAATAAATAGATAAACCTATAAACTAATAAATAGATAAACCTATAAATTGATAAATAGATAAACTTATAAACTAATAAATAGATAAACCTATAAATTGATAAATAGATAAACCTATAAACTGATAAATAGATACACTTATAAACTAATAAATAGATAAACCTATAAACTAATAAATAGATAAACCTATAAACTAATAAATAGATAAACCTATAAACTAATAAATAGATAAACCTATAAACTAATAAATAGATAAACCTATAAACTAATAAATAGATAAACCTATAAACTAATAAATAGATAAAACTATAAACTAATAAATAGATAAACCTATAAACTAATAAATAGATAAACCTATAAACTAATAAATAGATAAACCTATAAATTGATAAATAGATAAACTTATAAACTAATAAATAGATAAACCTATAAATTGATAAATAGATAAACCTATAAACTAAAAAATAGATAAACCTATAAACTAATAAATAGATAAAACTATAAATTGATAAATAGATAAACCTATAAACTAATAAATAGATAAACCTATAAACTAATAAATAGATAAAACTATAAACTAATAAATAGATAAACCTATAAACTAATAAATAGATAAACCTATAAACTAATAAATAGATAAACCTATAAATTGATAAATAGATAAACTTATAAACTAATAAATAGATAAACCTATAAATTGATAAATAGATAAACCTATAAACTGATAAATAGATACACTTATAAACTAATAAATAGATAAACCTATAAACTAATAAATAGATAAACCTATAAACTGATAAATAGATAAACCTATAAACTAATAAATAGATAAACCTATAAACTAATAAATAGATAAACCTATAAACTGATAAATAGATAAACTTATAAAATAATAAATAGATAAACCTATAAACTAATAAATAGATAAACCTATAAACTAATAAATACATAAACCTATAAACTAATAAATAGATAAACCTATAAACTAATAAATAGATAAACCTATAAACTAATAAATAGATAAACCTATAAACTAATAAATAGATAAACCTATAAACTAATAAATAGATAAACTTATAAATTTATAAATAGATAAACCTATAAACTAATAAATAGATAAACCTATAAATTGATAAATAGATAAACCTATAAACTGATACATAGATAAACCTATAAACTAATAAATAGATAAACCTATAAACAAATAAATAGATAAACTTATAAACTAATAAATAGATAAACCTATAAACTAATAAATAGATAAACCTATAAACTAAAAAATAGATAAACCTATAAACTGATAAATAGATAAACTTATAAACTAATAAATAGATAAACCTATAAACTAATAAATAGATAAACCTATAAACTAATAAATAGATAAACCTACAAACTAATAAATAGATAAACCTATAAACTAATAAATACATAAACCTATAAACTAATAAATAGATAAACCTATAAATTGATAAATAGATAAACCTATAAACTAATAAATAGATAACCCTATAAACTAATAAATAGATAAACCTATAAATTGATAAATAGATAAACCTATAAACAAATAAATAGATAAACCTATAAACTGATAAATAGATAAACTTATAAACTAATAACTAGATAAACCTATAAACTAATAAATAGATAAACCTATAAACTAATAAATAGATACACTTATAAACTAAAAAATAGATAACCCTATAAAATAATAAATCGATGAACCTATAAAATAATAAATAGATAAACCTATAAACTAATAAATAGATAAACCTATAAATTGATAAATAGATAAACCTATAAACTAATAAATAGATAAACTTATAAACTGATAAATAGATAAACCTATAAACTAATAAATAGATAAACCTATAAACTAATAAATAGATAAACCTATAAATTAATAAATAGATAAACCTATAAACTAATAAATAGATAAACCTATAAACTTATAAATAGATAAACCTATAAACTGATAAATAGAGAAAACCTATAAACTAATAAATAGATAAACCAATAAACTAATAAATAGATAAACCTATACACTAATAAATAGATAAACCTATAAACTAATTAATAGATTAACTTATAAACTAATAAATAGATAAACCTATAAACTAATAAATAGATAAACTTATAAACTAATAAATAGATAAACCTATAAACTAATAAATAGATAAAACTATAAACTAATAATAGATACACCTATAAACTAAAATATAGATAAACCTATAACCTAATAAATAGATAAACCTATAAACTGATAAATAGATAAACCTATAAACTGATAAATAGATAAACCTATAAATTGATAAATAGATAAACTTATAAACTAATAAATAGAAAAACCTATAAATTGATAAATAGATAAACCTATAAACTAATAAATAGATAAACCTATAAATTGATAAATAGATAAACCTATAAATTTAAAAATAGATAAACCTATAAATTGATAAATAGAAAACCTATAAACTAATTAATAGATAAACCTATAAATTGATAAATAGATAAACCTATAAATTCAGAAATACATAAACCTATAAATTGATAAATAGATAAACCTATAAACTAATAAATAGATAAACCTATAAATTGATAAATAGATAAACCTATAAACTGATGAATAGATAAACCTATAAACTACCAAATAGATTAACCGATAAACTAATAAATAGATAAACCTATAAACTGATAAATAGATAAACTTATAAACTAATAAATAGATAAACCTATAAATTGATAAATAGATACACCTATAAACTAATCAATAGATAAACCTATAAATTGATAAATAGATAAACTTGTAAACAAATAAATAGATAAACCTATAAATTGATAAATAGATAAACCTATAAACTGATAAATAGATACACTTATAAACTAATAAAAAGATTAACCTATAAACTAATAAATAGATAAACCTATAAACTAATAAATAGATAAACCTATAAATTGATAAATAGATAAACCTATAAACTGATACATAGATAAACCTATAAACTAATAAATAGATAAACCTATAAACAAATAAATAGATAAACTTATAAACTAATAAATAGATAAACCTATAAACTAATAAATAGATAAACCTATACATTAATAAATAGATAAACCTATAAACTGATAAATAGATAAACTTATAAACTAATAAATAGATAAACCTATAAACTAATAAATAGATAAACCTATAAACTAATAAATAGATAAACCTATAAACTAATAAATAGATAACCCTTTAAACTTATAAATAGATAAACCTATAAATTGATAAATAGATAAACTTATAAACAAATAAATAGATAAACCTATAAACTGATAAATAGATAAACTTATAAACTAATAAATAGATAAACCTATAAACTAATAAAAAGATAAACCTATAAACTAATAAATAGATACACTTATAAACTAATAAATTGATAACCCTATAAACTAATAAATCGATGAACCTATAAATTAATAAATAGATAAACTTATAAACTAATAAATAGATAAAACTATAAACTAATAAATAGATAAACCTATAAATTGATAAATAGATAAACCTATAAACTAATAAATAGATAAAACTTTAAATTGATAAATAGATAAACCTATAAACTAATAAATAGATAAACCTATAAACTAATAAATAGATTAACCTATAAACTAATAAATAGATAAACCTATAAACTAATAAATAGATAAACTTATAAACTAATAAATAGATAAACCTATAAACTAATAAATAGATAAACCTATAAATTGATGAATAGATAAACCTATAAACTAATAAATAGATAAACTTATAAACTGATAAATAGATAAACCTATAAACTAATAAATAGATAAACCTATAAACTAATATATAGATAAACCTTTAAACTAATAAATAGATAAACCTATAAACTAATAAATAGATAAACCTATAAACTTATAAATAGATAAACCTACAAACTGATAAATAGATAAACCTATAAACTAATAAATAGATAAACATATAAACTAATAAATAGATAAACCTATAAATTGATAAATAGATAAACCTATAAACTAATAAATAGATAAACCTATAAACTAATAAATAGATAAACCTATAAATTGATACATACATAAACCTATAAACTACTAAATAGATAAACCTATAAACTGATAAATAGATAAACCTATAAATTAATAAATAGATAAACCTATAAATTGATAAATAGATAAACCTATAAACTAATAAATAGATAAAACTATAAACTAATAAATAGATAAACCTATAAACTAATAAATAGATAAACCTATAAACTAATAAATAGATAAACCTATAAATTGATAAATAGATAAACCTATAACCTTATAAATAGACAAACTATAAACTAATAAATAGATAAACCTGTAAACTAATACATAGATAAACCTATAAACTAATAAATAGATAAACCTATGAATTGATACATAGATAAACCTATAAACTACTAAATAGAAAAACCTATAAACTGATAAATAGATAAACCTATAAACTAATAAATAGATGAACCTATAAATTGATAAATAGATAAACCTATAAACTAATAAATAAATAACCTTTTAAACTAATAAATAGATAAAACTAAAAACTCATAAATAGATAAACCTATAAACTAATAAATAGATAAACCTATAAACTAATAAATAGATAAACTTATAAAGTAATAAATAGATAAAACTATAAACTAATAAATAGATAAACCTATAAATTGATAAATAGATAAACCTATAAACTAATAAATAGATAAAACTTTAAATTGATAAATAGATAAACCTATAAACTAATAAATAGATAAACCTATAAACTAATAAATAGATAAAACTTTAAACTAATAAATAGATAAACCTATAAACTAATAAATAGATAAACCTACAAAACTAATAAATAGATAAACCTATAAACTAATAAATAGATAAACTTATAAACTAATAAATAGATAAACCTATAAACTAATAAATAGATAAACCTATAAATTGATAAATAGATAAACCTATAAACTAATAAATAGATAAACCTAAAAACTAATAAAAAGATAAACCTATAAATTGATAAATAGATAAACCTATAAACTAATACATAGATACACCTATAAACTGATAAATAGATAAACCTATAAATTGATAAATAGATAAACCTATAAACTAATAAATAGATAAACCTATAAACTAATAAATAAATGAACCTATAAACTAATAAATAGATAAAACTATAAACTAATAAATAGATAAACCTATAAACCAATAAATAGAAAAACCTATAAAATAATAAATAGATAAACCTATAAATTGATAAATAGATAAACCTATAAACTAATAAATAGACAATATATAATCTAATAAATAGATAAACCTATAAACTAATAAATAGATAAACCTATAAACTAATAAATAGATAAACCTATAAATTGATACATAGATAAACCTATAAACTAATAAATAGATAAACCTATAAACTGATAAATAGATAAACCTATAAACTAATAAATAGATAAGCCTATAAATTGATAAATAGATAAACCTATAAACTAATAAATAGATAACCTTATAAACTAATAAATAGATAATACTATAAATTAATAAATAGATAAACCTATAAACTAATAAATAGATAAACCTATAAACTAATAAATAGATAAACTTATAAACTAATAAATAGATAAAACTATAAACTAATAAATAGATAAACCTATAAATTGATAAATAGATAAACCTATAAACTAATAAATAGATAAAACTATAAATTGATAAATAGATAAACCTATAAACAAATAAATAGATAAACCTATAAACTAATAAATAGATAAACCTATAAACTAATAAATAGATAAACCTATAAACTAATAAATAGATAAACTTATAAATTAATAAACATATAAACCTATAAACTAATAAATAGATAAAACTATAAACTAATAAATAGATAAACCTATAAACTAATAAATAGATAAACCTATAAACTAATAAATAGATAAACCTATTAACTAATAAATAGATAAACTTATAAACTAATAAAAAGACAAACCTATAAACTAATAAATAGATAAACCTATAAATTGATAAATAGATAAACCTATAAACTAATAAAGAGATAAACCTAAAAACTAATAAATAGATAAACCTATAAATTGATAAATAGATAAACCTTTAAACTAATAAATAGATAAACCTATAAACTGATAAATAGATAAACCTATAAATTGATAAATAGATAAACCTATAAACTAATAAATAGATAAACCTATAAACTGATAAATAGATAAACCTATAAATTGATAAATACATAAACCTATCAACTAATAAATAGATAAACCTATAAACTAATAAATAGAAAAACCTATAAACTAATAAATAGATAAACCTATAAACTAATAAATAGATAAACTTATAAACTAATAAATAGATAAACCTATAAACTAATAAATAGATAAACCTATAAATTGATAAATAGATAAACCTATAAAGTAATAAATAGATAAACCTATAAACTGATAAATAGATAAACCTATAAACTAATAAATAGATAAACCTATAAATTGATAAATAGACAAACCTATAAACTAATAAATAGATAAACCTATAAATTGATAAATAGATAAACCTATAAACTAATAAATAGATAAACCTATAAACTAATAAATAGATAAACCTATAAACTAATAAATAGATAAACCTATAAATTGATAAATAGATAAACCTATAAATTGGTAAATAGATAAACCTATAAACTAATAAATAGATAAATCTATAAATTGATAAATAGATAAAGCTATAAACTAATAAATAGATAAACCTATAAATTGATAAATAGATAAACCTATAAACTAATAAATAGATAAACCTATAAATTGATAAATAGATGAACCTATAAACTAATAAATAGATAAACCTATAAACTAATAAATAGATACACCTATAAATTGATAAATAGATAAACCTATAAATTGATAAATAGATAAACCTATAAACTAATAAATAGATAAACCTATAAACTAATAAATAGATAAACCTATAAACTAATAAATAGATAAACCTATAAATTGATAAATAGATAAACCTATAAACTAATAAATAGATAAACCTATAAATTGATAAATTGATAAAACTATAAACTGATAAATAGATAAACCTACAAATTGATAAATAGATAAACCTATAAACTAATAAATAGATAAACATATAAACTAATAAATAGATAAACATATAAACTAATAAATAGATAAACCTATAAACTAAAAAATATATAAACCTATAAACTAATAAATAGATAAACCTATAAACTAATAAATAGATAAACCTATAAACTAATAAATAGATAAAACTATAAATTAATAAATAGATAAAACTATAAATTAATAAATAGATAAACCTATAAACTAATAAATAGATAAACCTATAAACTAATAAATAGATAAACCTATAAACTAATAAATAGATAAAACTATAAACTAATAAATAGATAAACCTATAAACTAATAAATAGATAAACCTATAAACTAATAAATAGATAAACCTATAAACTAATAAATAGATAAACCTATAAACTAATAAATAGACAAACTATAAACTAATAAATAGATAAACCTATAAACTAATAAATAGATAAACCTATAAACTAATAAATAGATAAACCTATAAATTGATACATAGATAAACCTATAAACTACTAAATAGATAAACCTATAAACTGATAAATAGATAAACCTATAAACTAATAAATAGATAAACCTATAAATTGATAAATAGATAAACCTATAAACTAATAAATAGATAAAACTTTAAATTGATAAATAGAAAGACCTATAAACTAATAAATAGATAAACCTATAAACTAATAAATAGATAAACCTATAAACTAATAAATAGATAAACCTATAAACTAATAAATAGATAAACTTATAAACTAATAAATAGATAAACCTTTACACTAATAAATAGATAAACCTATAAATTGATAAATAGATTAACCTATAAACTAATAAATAGATAAACCTAAAAACTAATAAATAGATAAACCTGTAAATTGATAAATAGATAAACCTATAAACTAATACATAGATACACCTATAAACTGATAAATAGATAAACCTATAAATTGATAAATAGATAAACCTATAAACTAATAAATAGATAAACCTATAAACTAATAAATAGATAAACCTATAAACTAATAAATAGATAAACCTATAAACTAATAAATAGATAAACCTATAAACTAATAAATAGAAAAACCTATACACTAATAAATAGATAAACCTATAAATTGATAAATAGATAAACCTATAAACTAATAAATAGACAAACTATACACTAATAAATAGATAAACCTATAAACTAATAAATAGATAAACCTATAAACTAATAAATAGATAAACCTGTATATTGATACATAGATAAACCTATAAACTAATAAATAGATAAACCTATAAATTGAAAAATAGATAAACCTATAAACTAATAAATAGATTAACCTATAAATTGATAAATAGATAAACCTATAAACTAATAAAAAGATAACCTAATAACTAATAAATAGATCATACTATAAATTAATAAATAGATAAACCTATAAACTAATAAATAGATAAACCTATAAACTAATAAATAGATAAACTTATAAACTAATAAATAGATAAAACTATAAACTAATAAATAGATAAACCTATAAATTGATAAATAGATAAACCTATAAACTAATAAATAGATAAAACTATAAATTGATAAATAGATAAACCTATACACTAAAAAATAGATAAACCTATAAACTAATAAATAGATAAACCTATAAACTAATAAATAGATAAACCTATAAACTAATAAATAGATAAACTTATAAACTAATAACTAGATAATCCTATAAACTAATAAATAGATAAAACTATAAACTAATAAATAGATAAACCTATAATCTAATAAATAGATAAACCTATAAACTAATAAATAGATAAACCAATAAACTAATAAATAGATAAACCTATAAACTAATAAATAGATAAACTTATAAACTAATAAATAGATAAACCTATAAACTAATAAATAGATAAACCTATAAACTAATAAATAGATAAACCTATAAATTGATACATAGATAAACCTATAAACTAATAAATAGATAAACCTATAAACTGATAAATAGATAAACCTATAAACTAATAAATAGATAAGCCTATAAATTGATAAATAGATAAACCTATAAACTAATAAATAGATAACCTTATAAACTAATAAATAGATAATACTATAAATTAATAAATAGATAAACCTATAAACTAATAAATAGATAAACCTATAAACTAATAAATAGATAAACTTATAAACTAATAAATAGATAAAACTATAAACTAATAAATAGATAAACCTATAAATTGATAAATAGATAAACCTATAAACTAATAAATAGATAAAACTATAAATTGATAAATAGATAAACCTATAAACAAATAAATAGATAAACCTATAAACTAATAAATAGATAAACCTATAAACTAATAAATAGATAAACCTATAAACTAATAAATAGATAAACTTATAAATTAATAAACATATAAACCTATAAACTAATAAATAGATAAAACTATAAACTAATAAATAGATAAACCTATAAACTAATAAATAGATAAACCTATAAACTAATAAATAGATAAACCTATTAACTAATAAATAGATAAACTTATAAACTAATAAAAAGACAAACCTATAAACTAATAAATAGATAAACCTATAAATTGATAAATAGATAAACCTATAAACTAATAAAGAGATAAACCTAAAAACTAATAAATAGATAAACCTATAAATTGATAAATAGATAAACCTTTAAACTAATAAATAGATAAACCTATAAACTGATAAATAGATAAACCTATAAATTGATAAATAGATAAACCTATAAACTAATAAATAGATAAACCTATAAACTGATAAATAGATAAACCTATAAATTGATAAATACATAAACCTATCAACTAATAAATAGATAAACCTATAAACTAATAAATAGAAAAACCTATAAACTAATAAATAGATAAACCTATAAACTAATAAATAGATAAACTTATAAACTAATAAATAGATAAACCTATAAACTAATAAATAGATAAACCTATAAATTGATAAATAGATAAACCTATAAAGTAATAAATAGATAAACCTATAAACTGATAAATAGATAAACCTATAAACTAATAAATAGATAAACCTATAAATTGATAAATAGACAAACCTATAAACTAATAAATAGATAAACCTATAAATTGATAAATAGATAAACCTATAAACTAATAAATAGATAAACCTATAAACTAATAAATAGATAAACCTATAAACTAATAAATAGATAAACCTATAAATTGATAAATAGATAAACCTATAAATTGGTAAATAGATAAACCTATAAACTAATAAATAGATAAATCTATAAATTGGTAAATAGATAAAGCTATAAACTAATAAATAGATAAACCTATAAATTGATAAATAGATAAACCTATAAACTAATAAATAGATAAACCTATAAATTGATAAATAGATGAACCTATAAACTAATAAATAGATAAACCTATAAACTAATAAATAGATACACCTATAAATTGATAAATAGATAAACCTATAAATTGATAAATAGATAAACCTATAAACTAATAAATAGATAAACCTATAAACTAATAAATAGATAAACCTATAAACTAATAAATAGATAAACCTATAAATTGATAAATAGATAAACCTATAAACTAATAAATAGATAAACCTATAAATTGATAAATTGATAAAACTATAAACTGATAAATAGATAAACCTACAAATTGATAAATAGATAAACCTATAAACTAATAAATAGATAAACATATAAACTAATAAATAGATAAACATATAAACTAATAAATAGATAAACCTATAAACTAAAAAATATATAAACCTATAAACTAATAAATAGATAAACCTATAAACTAATAAATAGATAAACCTATAAACTAATAAATAGATAAAACTATAAATTAATAAATAGATAAAACTATAAATTAATAAATAGATAAACCTATAAACTAATAAATAGATAAACCTATAAACTAATAAATAGATAAACCTATAAACTAATAAATAGATAAAACTATAAACTAATAAATAGATAAACCTATAAACTAATAAATAGATAAACCTATAAACTAATAAATAGATAAACCTATAAACTAATAAATAGATAAACCTATAAACTAATAAATAGACAAACTATAAACTAATAAATAGATAAACCTATAAACTAATAAATAGATAAACCTATAAACTAATAAATAGATAAACCTATAAATTGATACATAGATAAACCTATAAACTACTAAATAGATAAACCTATAAACTGATAAATAGATAAACCTATAAACTAATAAATAGATAAACCTATAAATTGATAAATAGATAAACCTATAAACTAATAAATAGATAAAACTTTAAATTGATAAATAGAAAGACCTATAAACTAATAAATAGATAAACCTATAAACTAATAAATAGATAAACCTATAAACTAATAAATAGATAAACCTATAAACTAATAAATAGATAAACTTATAAACTAATAAATAGATAAACCTTTACACTAATAAATAGATAAACCTATAAATTGATAAATAGATTAACCTATAAACTAATAAATAGATAAACCTAAAAACTAATAAATAGATAAACCTGTAAATTGATAAATAGATAAACCTATAAACTAATACATAGATACACCTATAAACTGATAAATAGATAAACCTATAAATTGATAAATAGATAAACCTATAAACTAATAAATAGATAAACCTATAAACTAATAAATAGATAAACCTATAAACTAATAAATAGATAAACCTATAAACTAATAAATAGATAAACCTATAAACTAATAAATAGAAAAACCTATACACTAATAAATAGATAAACCTATAAATTGATAAATAGATAAACCTATAAACTAATAAATAGACAAACTATACACTAATAAATAGATAAACCTATAAACTAATAAATAGATAAACCTATAAACTAATAAATAGATAAACCTGTAAATTGATACATAGATAAACCTATAAACTAATAAATAGATAAACCTATAAATTGAAAAATAGATAAACCTATAAACTAATAAATAGATTAACCTATAAATTGATAAATAGATAAACCTATAAACTAATAAAAAGATAACCTAATAACTAATAAATAGATCATACTATAAATTAATAAATAGATAAACCTATAAACTAATAAATAGATAAACCTATAAACTAATAAATAGATAAACTTATAAACTAATAAATAGATAAAACTATAAACTAATAAATAGATAAACCTATAAATTGATAAATAGATAAACCTATAAACTAATAAATAGATAAAACTATAAATTGATAAATAGATAAACCTATACACTAAAAAATAGATAAACCTATAAACTAATAAATAGATAAACCTATAAACTAATAAATAGATAAACCTATAAACTAATAAATAGATAAACTTATAAACTAATAACTAGATAATCCTATAAACTAATAAATAGATAAAACTATAAACTAATAAATAGATAAACCTATAATCTAATAAATAGATAAACCTATAAACTAATAAATAGATAAACCAATAAACTAATAAATAGATAAACCTATAAACTAATAAATAGATAAACTTATAAACTAATAAATAGATAAACCTATAAACTAATAAATAGATAAACCTATAAATTGATAAATAGATAAACCTATAAACTAATAAATAGATAAACCTAAAAACACATAAATAGATAAACCTATAAATAGATAAATAGATAAACCTATAAACTAATAAATAGATACACCTATAAACTGATAAATAGATAAACCTATAAATTGATAAATAGATAAACCTATAAATTGATAAATAGATAAAACTATAAACTGATAAATAGATAAACCTATAAATTGATAAATAGATAAACCTATAAACTAATAAATAGATAAACCTATAAACTGATAAATAGATAAACCTATAAACTAATAAATAGATAAACCTATAAACTAATAAATAGATAAACCTATAAACTAATAAATAGATAAACCTATAAACTAATAAATAGCTAAACTTATAAACTAATAAATAGATAAACCTATAAACTAATAAATAGATAAAACTATAAATTAATAAATAGATAAACCTATAAACTAATAAATAGATAAACCTATAAACTAATAAATAGATAAACCTATAAACTAATAAATAGATAAAACTATAAACTAATAAATAGATAAACCTATAAACTAATAAATAGATAAACCTATAAACTAATAAATAGATAAACCTATAAACTAATAAATAGATAAACCTATAAACTAATAAATAGATAAACCTATAAATTGATAAATAGATAAACCTATAAACTAATAAATAGATAAAACTATAAATTGATAAATAGATACACCTATAAACTAATAAATAGATAAAACTGTAAACTAATAAATAGATAAACCTATAAACTAATAAATAGATAAACCTATAAACTAATACATAGATAAACCTATAAATTGATAAATAGATAAACCTATAAACTAATACATAGAAAAAACTTTAAATTGATAAATAGATAGACCTATAAACTAATAAATAGATAAACCTATAAACTAATAAATAGATAAACCTATAAACTAATAAATAGACAAACTTATAAACTAATAAATAGATACACCTATAAACTAATAAATAGATAAAACTATAAACTAATAAATAGATAAACCTATAAACTAATAAATAGATTAACCTATAAACTAATAAATAGATAAACCTATAAACTAATAAATAGATAAACTTATAAACTAATAAATAGATAAACCTATAAACTAATAAATAGATAAACCTATAAACTAATACATAGATAAACCTATAAATTGATAAATAGATAAACCTATAAACTAATACATAGATAAAACTTTAAATTGATAAATAGATAGACCTATAAACTAATAAATAGATAAACCTATAAACTAATAAATAGATAAACCTATAAACTAATAAATAGACAAACTTATAAACTAATAAATAGATACACCTATAAACTAATAAATAGATAAAACTATAAACTAATAAATAGATAAACCTATAAACTAATAAATAGATTAACCTATAAACTAATAAATAGATAAACCTATAAACTAATAAATAGATAAACTTATAAACTAATAAATAGATAAACCTATAAACTAATAAATAGATAAACCTATAAATTTATAAATAGATAAACCTATAAAGTAATAAATAGATAAACCTAAAAACTAATAAATAGATAAACCTATAAATTGATAAATAGATAAACCTATAAACTAATACATAGATACACCTATAAACTGATAAATAGATAAACCTATAAATTGATAAATAGATAAACCTATAAACTAATAAATAGATAAACCTATAAACTAATAAATAGATAAACCTATAAACTAATAAATAGATAAAACTATAAACTAATAAATAGATACACCTATAAACTAATAAATAGAAAAACTTATAAACTAATAAATAGATAAACCTATAAATAGATAAATAGACAAACCTATAAACTAATAAATAGACAAACTATAAACTAATAAATAGATAAACCTATAAACTAATAAATAGATAAACCTATAAACTAATAAATAGATAAACCTGTAAATTGATACATAGATAAACCTATAAACTAATAAATAGATAAACCTATAAACTGATAAATAGATAAACCTATAAACTAATAAATAGATAAACCTATAAATTGATAAATAGATAAACCTATAAACTAATAAATAGATAACCTTATAAACTAATAAATAGATAACTCTATAAATAAATAAATTGATAAACCTATAAACTAATAAATAGATAAACCTATAAACTAATAAATAGATAAACTTATAAACTAATAAATAGATAAAACTATAAACTAATAAATAGATAAACCTATAAATTGATAAATAGATAAACCTATAAACTAATAAATAGATAAACCTAAAAACTAATAAATAGATAAACCTATAAATTGATAAATAGATAAACCTATAAACTAATAAATAGATACACCTATGAACTGATAAATAGATAAACCTATAAATTGATAAATAGATAAACCTATAAACTAATAAATAGATAAACCTAAAAACTAATAAATAGATTAACCTATAAATTGATAAATAGATAAACCTATAAACTAATAAATATATAAACCTATAAACTGATAAATAGATAAACATATAAATTGATAAATAGATAAACCTATAAACTAATAAATAGAGAAACCTATAAATTGATAAATAGATGAACCTATAAACTAATAAATAGATAAACCTATAAACTAATAAATAGATACACCTATAAATTGATAAATAGATAAACCTATAAATTGATAAATAGATAAACCTATAAACTAATAAATAGATAAACCTGTAAACTAATAAATAGATAAACCTATAAACTAATAAATAGATAAACCTACAAATTGATAAATAGATAAACCTATAAACTAATAAATAGATAAACCTATAAATTGATAAATAGATAAAACTATAAACTGATAAATACATAAACCTATAAATTGATAAATAGATAAACCTATAAACTAATAAATAGATAAACCTATAAACTAATAAATAGATAAACCTATAAACTAATAAATAGATAAACCTATAAATTGATAAATAGATAAACCTATAAATTTATAAATAGATACACCTATAAACTAATAAATAGATAAACCTATACATTGATAAATAGATAAACCTATAAACTAATAAATAGATAAACCTATAAATTGATAAATAGATGAACCTATAAACTAATAAATAGATAAACCTATAAACTAATAAATAGATAAACCTATAAATTGATAAATAGATAAACCTATAAATTGATAAATAGATAAACTTATAAACTAATAAATAGATAAACCTATAAACTAATAAATAGATAAACCTATAAATTAATAAACAGATAAACCTATAAATTGATAAATAGATAAAACTATAACTAATAAATAGGTAAACCTATAAATTGATAAATAGATAAAACTATAAACTGATAAATAGATAAACCTATAAATTGATAAATAGATAAACCTATAAACTAATAAATAGATAAACATATAAACTAATAAATAGATAAACCTATACACTAATAAATAGATAAACCTATAAACTAATAAATAGATAAACCTATAAACTAATAAATAGCTAAACTTATAAACTAATAAATAGATAAACCTATAAACTAATAAATAGATAAAACTATAAATTAATAAATAGATACACCTATAAACTAATAAATAGATACACCTATAAACTAATAAATAGATAAACCTATAAACTAATAAATAGATAAAACTATAAACTAATAAATAGATAAACCTATAAACTAATAAATAGATAAACCTATAAACTAATAAATAGATAAACCTATAAACTAATAAATAGATAAATTTATAAACTAATAAATAGATAAACCTATAAATTGATAAATAGATAAACCTATAAACTAATAAATAGATAAACCTATAAACTAATAAATAGATAAACCTATAAATTGATACATAGAAAAACCTATAAACTACTAAATAGATAAACCTCTAAACTGATAAATAGATAAACCTATAAACTAATAAATAGATAAACCTATAAATTGATAAATAGATAAACCTATAAACTAATAAATAGATAAACCTATAAATTGATAAATAGACAAAACTATAAACTGATAAATAGATAAACCTACAAATTGATAAATAGATAAACCTATAAATTGATAAATAGATAAACCTATAAACTAATAAATAGATAAACCTATAAATTGATAAATAGATGAACCTATAAACTAATAAAGAGGTAAACCTATAAACTAATAAATAGATACACCTATAAATTGATAAATAGATAAACCTATAAATTGATAAATAGATAAACCTATAAACTAATAAATAGATAAACCTATAAACTAATAAATAGATAAACCTATAAATTAATAAATAGATAAACCTATAAATTGATAAATAGATAAACCTATAAACTAATAAATAGATAAACCTATAAATTGATAAATAGATAAAACTATAAACTGATAAATAGATAAACCTATAAATTGATAAATAGATAAACCTATAAACTAATAAATAGATAAACCTATAAATTGATAAATAGATAAAACTATAAACTGATAAATAGATACACCTATTAATTGATAAATAGATAAACCTATAAACTAATAAATAGATAAACATATAAACTAATAAATAGATAAACCTATACACTAATAAATAGATAAACCTATAAACTAATAAATAGATTAACCTATAAACTAATAAATAGCTAAACTTATAAACTAATAAATAGATAAACCTATAAACTAATAAATAGATAAAACTATAAATTTATAAATAGATACACCTATAAACTAATAAATAGATACACCTATAAACTAATAAATAGATAAACCTATAAACTAATAAATAGATAAAACTATAAACTAATAAATAGATAAACCTATAAACTAATAAATAGATAAACCTATAAAATAATAAATAGATAAACCTATAAACTAATAAATAGATAAATTTATAAACTAATAAATAGATAAACCTATAAATTGATAAATAGATAAACCTATAAACTAATAAATAGATAAACCTATAAACTAATAAATAGATAAACCTATAAATTGATACATAGAAAAACCTATAAACTACTAAATAGATAAACCTCTAAACTGATAAATAGATAAACCTATAAACTAATAAATAGATAAACCTATAAATTGATAAATAGATAAACCTATAAACTAATAAATAGATAAACCTATAAATTGATAAATAGACAAAACTATAAACTGATAAATAGATAAACCTACAAATTGATAAATAGATAAACCTATAAATTGATAAATAGATAAACCTATAAACTAATAAATAGATAAACCTATAAATTGATAAATAGATGAACCTATAAACTAATAAAGAGATAAACCTATAAACTAATAAATAGATACACCTATAAATTGATAAATAGATAAACCTATAAATTGATAAATAGATAAACCTATAAACTAATAAATAGATAAACCTATAAACTAATAAATAGATAAACCTATAAACTAATAAATAGATAAACCTATAAATTGATAAATAGATAAACCTATAAACTAATAAATAGATAAACCTATAAATTGATAAATAGATAAAACTATAAACTGATAAATAAATAAACCTATACATTGATAAATAGATAAACCTATAAACTAATAAATAGATAAACCTATAAATTGATAAATAGATACACCTATAAACTAATAAATAGATAAAACTGTAAACTAATAAATAGATAAACCTATAAACTAATAAATAGATAAACCTATAAACTAATACATAGATAAACCTATAAATTGATAAATAGATAAACCTATAAACTAATAAATAGATAAAACTTTAAATTGATAAATAGATAGACCTATAAACTAATAAATAGATAAACCTATAAACTAATAAATATATAAACATATAAACTAATAAATAGATAAACCTATAAACTAATAAATAGATAAACTTATAAACTAATAAATAGATACACCTATAAACTAATAAATAGATAAAACTATAAACTAATAAATAGATAAACCTATTAACTAATAAATAGATTAACCTATAAACTAATAAATAGATAAACCTATAAACTAATAAATAAATAAACTTATAAACTAATAAATAGATAAACCTATAAACTAATAAATAGATAAACCTATAAATTGATAAATAGATAAACCTATAAAGTAATAAATAGATAAACCTAAAAACTAATAAATAGATAAACCTATAAATTGATAAATAGATAAACCTATAAACTAATACATAGATACACCTATAAACTGATAAATAGATAAACCTATAAATTGATAAATAGATAAACCTATAAACTAATAAATAGATAAACCTATAAACTAATAAATAGATAAACCTATAAACTAATAAATAGATAAAACTATAAACTAATAAATAGATACACCTATAAACTAATAAATAGAAAAACCTATAAACTAATAAATAGATAAACCTATAAATTGATAAATAGATAAACCTATAAACTAATAAATAGACAAACTATAAACTAATAAATAGATAAACCTATAAACTAATAAATTGATAAACCTATAAACTAATAAATAGATAAACCTGTAAATTGATACATAGATAAACCTATAAACTAATAAATAGATAAACCTATAAACTGATAAATAGATAAACCTATAAACTAATAAATAGATAAACCTATAAATTGATAAATAGATAAACCTATAAACTAATACATAGATAACCTTATAAACTAATAAATAGATAACTCTATAAATTAATAAATTGATAAACCTATAAACTAATAAATAGATAAACTTATAAACTAATAAATAGATAAAACTATAAACTAATAAATAGATAAACCTATAAATTGATAAATAGATAAACCTATAAACTAATAAATAGATAAACCTAAAAACTAATAAATAGATAAACCTATAAATTGATAAATAGATAAACCTATAAACTAATAAATAGATACACCTATGAACTGATAAATAGATAAACCTATAAATTGATAAATAGATAAACCTATAAACTAATAAATAGATAAACCTAAAAACTAATAAATAGATTAACCTATAAATTGATAAATAGATAAACCTATAAACTAATAAATAGATAAACCTATAAACTGATAAATAGATAAACCTATAAATTGATAAACAGATAAACCTATAAACTAATAAATAGAGAAACGTATAAATTGATAAATAGATGAACCTATAAACTAATAAATAGATAAACCTATAAACTAATAAATAGATACACCTATAAATTGATAAATAGATAAACCTATAAATTGATAAATAGATAAACCTATAAACTAATAAATAGATAAACCTATAAACTAATAAATAGATAAACCTATAAACTAATAAATAGATAAACCTATAAATTGATAAATAGATAAACCTATAAACTAATAAATAGATAAACCTATAAATTGATAAATAGATAAAACTATAAACTGATAAATACATAAACCTATAAATTGATAAATAGATAAACCTATAAACTAATAAATAGATAAACCTATAAACTAATAAATAGATAAACCTATAAACTAATAAGTAGATAAACCTATAAATTGAAAAATAGATAAACCTATAAATTGATAAATAGATACACCTATAAACTAATAAATAGATAAACCTATACATTGATAAATAGATAAACCTATAAACTAATAAATAGATAAACCTATAAATTGATAAATAGATGAACCTATAAACTAATAAATAGATAAACCTATAAACTAATAAATAGATAAACCTATAAATTGATAAATAGATAAACCTATAAATTGATAAATAGATAAACCTATAAACTAATAAATAGATAAACCTATAAACTAATAAATAGATAAACCTATAAATAAATAAATAGATAAACCTATAAATTGATAAATAGATAAACCTATAAACTAATAAATAGATAAACCTATAAATTGATAAATAGATAAAACTATAAACTGATAAATAGATAAACCTATAAATTGATAAATAGATAAAACTATAAACTAATAAATAGATAAACCTATAAATTGATAAATAGATAAACCTATAAACTAATAAATAGATAAACCTATAAACTAATAAATAGATAAACCTATAAATTGATAAATAGATACACCTATAAACTAATAAATAGATAAAACTGTAAACTAATAAATAGATAAACCTATAAACTAATAAATAGATAAACCTATAAACTAATACATAGATAAACCTATAAATTGATAAATAGATAAACCTATAAACTAATAAATAGATAAAACTTTAAATTGATAAATAGATAGACCTATAAACTAATAAATAGATAAACCTATAAACTAATAAATAGATAAACCTAAAAACTAATAAATAGATAAACCTATAAACTAATAAATAGATAAACTTATAAACTAATAAATAGATACACCTATAAACTAATAAATAGATAAAACTATAAACTAATAAATAGATAAACCTATAAACTAATAAATAGATTAACCTATAAACTAATAAATACATAAACCTATAAACTAATAAATAGATAAACTTATAAACTAATAAATAGATAAACCTATAAACTAATAAATAGATAAACCTATAAATTGATAAATAGATAAACCTATAAAGTAATAAATAGATAAACCTAAAAACTAATAAATAGATAAACCTATAAATTGATAAATAGATAAACCTATAAACTAATACATAGATACACCTATAAACTGATAAATAGATAAACCTATAAATTGATAAATAGATAAACCTATAAACTAATAAATAGATAAACCTATAAACTAATAAATAGATAAACCTATAAACTAATAAATAGATAAAACTATAAACTAATAAATAGATACACCTATAAACTAATAAATAGAAAAACCTATAAACTAATAAATAGATAAACCTATAAATTGATAAATAGATAAACCTATAAACTAATAAATAGACAAACTATGAACTAATAAATAGATAAACCTATAAACTAATAAATAGATAAACCTGTAAACTAATAAATAGATAAACCTGTAAATTGATACATAGATAAACCTATAAACTAATAAATAGATAAACCTATAAACTGATAAATAGATAAACCTATAAACTAATAAATAGATAAACCTATAAATTGATAAATAGATAAACCTATAAACTAATAAATAGATAACCTTATAAACTAATAAATAGATAACTCTATAAAATAATAAATTGATAAACCTATAAACTAATAAATAGATAAACCTATAAACTAATAAATAGATAAACCTATGAACTGATAAATAGATAAACCTATAAATTGATAAATAGATAAACCTATAAACTAATAAATAGATAAACCTAAAAACTAATAAATAGATTAACCTATAAATTGATAAATAGATAAACCTATAAACTAATAAATAGATAAACCTATAAACTGATAAATAGATAAACCTATAAATTGATAAATAGATAAACCTATAAACTAATAAATAGAGAAACCTATAAATTGATAAATAGATGAACCTATAAACTAATAAATAGATAAACCTATAAACTAATAAATAGATACACCTATAAATTGATAAATAGATAAACCTATAAATTGATAAATAGATAAACCTATAAACTAATAAATAGATAAACCTATAAACTTATAAATAGATAAACCTATAAACTAATAAATAAATAAAGCTATAAATTGATAAATAGATAAACCTAAAACTAATAAATAGATAAACCTATAAATTGATAAATAGATAAAACTATAAACTGATAAATACATAAACCTATAAATTGATAAATAGATAAACCTATAAACTAATAAATAGATAAACCTATAAACTAATAAATAGATAAACCTATAAACTAATAAATAGATAAACTTATAAACTAATAAATAGATAAAACTATAAACTAATAAATAGATAAACCTATAAATTGATAAATAGATAAACCTATAAACTAATAAATAGATAAACCTAAAAACTAATAAATAGATAAACCTATAAATTGATAAATAGATAAACCTATAAACTAATAAATAGATACACCTATGAACTGATAAATAGATAAACCTATAAATTGATAAATAGATAAACCTATAAACTAATAAATAGATAAACCTAAAAACTAAGAAATAGATTAACCTATAAATTGATAAATAGATAAACATATAAACTAATAAATAGATAAACCTATAAACTGATAAATAGATAAACCTATAAATTGATAAATAGATAAACCTATAAACTAATAAATAGAGAAACCTATAAATTGATAAATAGATGAACCTATAAACTAATAAATAGATAAACCTATAAACTAATAAATAGATACACCTATAAATTGATAAATAGATAAACCTATAAATTGATAAATAGATAAACCTATAAACTAATAAATAGATAAACCTATAAACTAATAAATAGATAAACCTATAAACTAATAAATAAATAAACCTATAAATTGATAAATAGATAAACCTAAAACTAATAAATAGATAAACCTACAAATTGATAAATAGATAAAACTATAAACTGATAAATACATAAACCTATAAATTGATAAATAGATAAACCTATAAACTAATAAATAGATAAACCTATAAACTAATAAATAGATAAACCTATAAACTAATAAATAGATAAACCTATAAATTGATAAATAGATAAACCTATAAATTGATAAATAGATACACCTATAAACTAATAAATAGATAAACCTATACATTGATAAATAGATAAACCTATAAACTAATAAATAGATAAACCTATAAATTGATAAATAGATGAACCTATAAACTAATAAATAGATAAACCTATAAACTAATAAATAGATAAACCTATAAATTGATAAATAGATAAACCTATAAATTGATAAATAGATAAACCTATAAACTAATAAATAGATAAACCTATAAACTAATAAATAGATAAACCTATAAATTAATAAATAGATAAACCTATAAATTGATAAATAGATAAACCTATAAACTAATAAATAGATAAACCTATAAATTGATAAATAGATAAAACTATAAACTGATAAATAGATAAACCTATAAATTGATAAATAGATAAACCTATAAACTAATAAATAGATAAACATATAAACTAATAAATAGATAAACCTATAAACTAATAAATAGATAAACCTATAAACTAATAAATAGATAAACCTATAAACTAATAAATAGCTAAACTTATAAACTAATAAATAGATAAACCTATAAACTAATAAATAGATAAAACTATAAATTAATAAATAGATAAACCTATAAACTAATAAATAGATACACCTATAAACTAATAAATAGATAAACCTATAAACTAATAAATAGATAAAACTATAAACTAATAAATAGATAAACCTATAAACTAATAAATAGATAAAACTATAAACTAATAAATAGATAAACCTATACACTAATAAATAGATAAATTTATAAACTAATAAATAGATAAACCTATAAATTGATAAATAGATAAACCTATAAACTAATAAATAGATAAACCTATAAACTAATAAATAGATAAACCTATAAATTGATAAATAGATACACCTATAAACTAATAAATAGATAAAACTATAAACTAATAAATAGATAAACCTATAAACTAATAAATAGATAAACCTATAAATTGATAAATAGATAAACCTATAAACTAATAAATAGATAAACCTATAAATTGATAAATAGATAAAACTATAAACTAATAAATAGATAACCTTATAAATTAATAAATAGATAAAACTATAAACTCATAAATAGATAAACCTATAAACTAATAAATAGATAAACCTATAAACTAATAAATAGATAAACCTATAAACTAATAAATAGATAAACCTATAAACTAATAAATAGATAAACCTATAAACTAATAAATAGACAAACTATAAACTAATAAATAGATAAACCTATAAACAAATAAATAGATAAACCTATAAACTAATAAATAGATAAACCTATAAATTGATACATAGAAAAACCTATAAACTACTAAATAGATAAACCTCTAAACTGATAAATAGATAAACCTGTAAACTAATAAATAGATAAACCTATAAATTGATAAATAGATAAACCTATAAACTAATAAATAGATAAACCTATAAATTGATAAATAGACAAAACTATAAACTGATAAATAGATAAACCTACAAATTGATAAATAGATAAACCTATAAATTGATAAATAGATAAACCTATAAACTAATAAATAGATAAACCTATAAATTGATAAATAGATGAACCTATAAACTAATAAATAGATAAACCTATAAACTAATAAATAGATACACCTATAAATTGATAAATAGATAAACCTATAAATTGATAAATAGATAAACCTATAAACTAATACATAGATAAACCTATAAACTAATAAATAGATAAACCTATAAACTAATAAATAGATAAACCTATACATTGATAAATAGATAAACCTATAAACTAATAAATAGATAAACCTATAAATTGATAAATAGATAAAACTATAAACTGATAAATAGATAAACCTATAAATTGATAAATAGATAAACCTATAAACTAATAAATAGATAAACATATAAACTAATAAATAGATAAACATATAAACAAATAAATAGATAAACCTATAAACTAATAAATAGATAAACCTATAAACTAATAAATAGATAAACCTATAAACTAATAAATAGCTTAACTTATAAACTAATAAATAGATAAACCTATAAACTAATAAATAGATAAAACTATAAATTAATAAATAGATAAACCTATAAACTAATAAATAGATAAACCTATAAACTAATAAATAGATAAACCTATAAACTAATAAATAGATAAAACTATAAACTAATAAATAGATAAACCTATAAACTAATAAATAGATAAACCTATAAACTAATAAATAGATAAACCTATAAACTAATAAATAGATAAACCTATAAACTAATAAATAGATAAACCTATAAATTGATAAATAGATAAACCTATAAACTAATAAATAGATAAACCTATAAACTAATAAATAGATAAACCTATAAATTGATAAATAGATACACCTATAAACTAATAAATAGATAAAACTATAAACTAATAAATAGATAAACCTATAAACTAATAAATAGATAAACCTATAAACTAATACATAGATAAACCTATAAATTGATAAATAGATAAACCTATAAACTAATAAATAGATAAACCTATAAACTGATAAATAGATAAACCTATAAACTAATAAATAGATAAACCTATAAATTGATAAATAGATAAACCTATAAACTAATAAATAGATAACCTTATATACTAATAAATAGATAAAACTATAAACTAATAAATAGATAAACCTATAAACTAATAAATAGATAAACCTATAAACTAATAAATAGATAAACCTATAAACTAATAAATAGATAAACCTATAAACTAATAAATAGACAAACTATAAACTAATAAATAGATAAACCTATAAACTAATAAATAGATAAACCTATAAACTAATAAATAGATAAACCTATAAATTGATACATAGATAAACCTATAAACTACTAAATAGATAAACCTCTAAACTGATAAATTGATAAACCTATAAACTAATAAATAGATAAAATTATAAATTGATAAATAGATAAACCTATAAACTAATAAATAGATAAACCTATAAATTGATAAATAGATAAAACTATAAACTGATAAATAGATAAACCTACAAATTGATAAATAGATACACCTATAAACTAATAAATAGATAAACATATAAACTAATAAATAGATAAACATATAAACTAATAAATAGATAAACCTATAAACTAATAAATAGATAAACCTATAAACAAATAAATAGATAAACCTATAAACTAATAAAAAGCTAAACTTATAAACTAATAAATAGATAAACCTATAAACTAGTAAATAGATAAAACTATAAATTAATAAATAGATAAACCTATAAACTAATAAATAGATAAACCTATAAACTAATAAATAGATAAACCTATAAACTAATAAATAGATAAAACTATAAACTAATAAATAGATAAACCTATAAAGTAATAAATAGATAAACCTATAAACTAATAAATAGATAAACCTATAAACTAATAAATAGATAAACCTATAAACTAATAAATAGACAAACTATAAACTAATAAATAGATAAACCTAAAAACTAATAAATAGATAAACCTATAAACTAATAAATAGATAAACCTATAAATTGATACATAGATAAACCTATAAACTACTAAATAGATAAACCTATAAACTGATGAATAGATAAACTTATAAACTAATAAATAGATAAACCTAATAATTGATTAAAAGATAAACCTATAAACTAATAAATAGATAACCTTATAAAGTAAAAAATAGACAAACCTATAAACTAATAAATAGATAAACTTATAAACTAATGAATAGATAAAACTATAAACTAATAAATAGATTAACCTATAAATTGATAAATAGATAAACCTATAAACTAATAAATAGATAAAACTTTAAATTGATAAATAGATAAACCTATAAACTAATAAATAGATAAACCTATAAACTAATAAATAGATAAACCTATAAACTAATAAATAGATAAACCTATAAACTAATAAATAGATAAACTTATAAACTAATAAATAGATAAACCTATAAACTAATAAATAGATAAAACTATAAACTAATAAATAGATAAACCTATAAACTAATAAATAGATAAACCTATAAACTAATAAATAGATAAACCTATAAACTAATACATAGATAAACTTATAAACTAATAAATAGATAAACCTATAAACTAATAAATAGATAAACCTATAAATGGATAAATAGATAAACCTATAAATTAATAAATAGATAAATCTAAAAACTAATAAATAGATAAACCTATAAATTGATAAATAGATAAACCTATAAACTAATACATAGATACACCTATAAACTGATAAATAGATAAACCTATAAATTGATAAATAGATAAACCTATAAACTAATAAATAGATAAACCTATAAACTAATAAATAGATAAACCTATAAACTAATAAATAGATAAAACTATAAACTAATAAATAGATAAACCTATAAACTAATAAATAGAAAAACCTATAAACTAATAAATAGATAAACCTATAATTTGATAAATAGATAAACCTATAAACTAATAAATAGACAAACTATAAACTAATAAATATATAAACCTATAAACTAATAAATAGATGAACCTATAAACTAATAAATAGATAAACCTATAAATTGATACATAGATAAACCTATAAACTAATAAATAGATAAACCTATAAACTGATAAATAGATAAACCTATAAACTAATAAATAGATAAACCTATAAATTGATAAATAGATAAACCTATAAACTAATAAATAGATAACCTTATAAACTAATAAATAGATAATACTATAAATTAATAAATAGATAAACCTATAAACTAATAAATAGATAAACCTATAAACTAATAAATAGATAAACTTATAAACTAATAAATAGATAAAACTATAAAGTAATAAATAGATAAACCTATAAATTGATAAATAGATAAACCTATAAACTAATAAATAGATAAAACTAAAAATTGATAAATAGATAATCCTATAAACTAATAAATAGATAAACCTATAAACTAATAAATAGATAAACCTATAAACTAATAAATAGATAAAACTATAAACTAATAAATAGATAAACCTATAATCTAATAAATAGATAAACCTATAAACTAATAAATAGATAAACCCATAAACTTATAAATTGATAAACTTATAAACTAATAAATAGATAAACCTATAAACTAATAAATAGATAAACCTATAAATTGATAAATAGATAAACCTATAAACTAATAAATAGATAAACCAAAAAACAAATAAATAGATAAACCTATAAATTGATAAATAGATAAACCTATAAACTAATAAATAGATACACCTATAAACTGATAAATAGATAAACCTATAAATTGATAAATAGATAAACCTTTAAACTTGATAAATTGATAAATAGATAAACCTAAAAACTAATAAATAGATTAACCTATAAATTGATAAATAGGTAAACCTATAAACTAATAAATAGACAAACCTATAAACTGATAAATAGATAAACCTATAAATTGATAAATAGATAAACCTATCAACTAATAAATAGATAAACCTATAAACTAATAAATAGATAAACCTATAAACTAATAAATAGATAAACCTATAAACTAATAGATAAACTTATAAACTAATAAATAGATAAACCTATAAACAAATAAATAGATAAACCTATAAATTGATAAATAGATAAACCTATAAACTAACAAATGGATAAACCTATAAACTGATAAATAGATAAACCTATAAACTAATAAATAGATAAACCTATAAATTGATAAATAGACAAACCTATAAACTAATAAATAGATAAAACTTTAAATTGATAAATAGATAAACCTATAAACTAATAAATAGATAAACCTATAAACTAATACATAGATAAACTTATAAACTAATACATAGATAAACTTATAAACTAATAAATAGATAAACCTATAAACTAATAAATAGATAAACCTATAAATTGATAAATAGATAAACCTATAAACTAATAAATAGATAAACCTAAAAACTAATAAATAGATAAACCTATAAATTGATAAATAGATAAACCTATAAACTAATACATAGATACACCTATAAACTGATAAATAGATAAACCTATAAATTGATAAATAGATAAACCTATAAACTAATAAATAGATAAACCTATAAACTAATAAATAGATAAACCTATAAACTAATAAATAGATAAAACTATAAACTAATAAATAGATAAACCTATAAACTAATAAATAGAAAAACCGATAAACTAATAAATAGATAAACCTATAAATTGATAAATAGATAAACCTATAAACTAATAAATAGACAAACTATAAACTAATAAATATATAAACCTATAAACTAATAAATAGATAACCCTATAAACTAATAAATAGATAAACCTATAAATTGATACATAGATAAACCTATAAACTAATAAATAGATAAACCTATAAACTGATAAATAGATAAACCTATAAACTAATAAATAGATAAACCTATAAATTGATAAATAGATAAACCTATAGACTAATCAATAGATAACCTTATAAACTAATAAATACATAATACTATAAATTAATAAATAGATAAACCTATAAACTAATAAATAGATAAACCTATAAACTAATAAATAGATAAACTTATAAACTAATAAATAGATAAAACTGTAAACTAATAAATAGATAAACCTATAAATTGGTAAATAGATAAACCTATAAACTAATAAATAGATAAAACTATAAATTGATAAATAGATAAACCTATAAACTAATAAATAGATAAACCTATAAACTAATAAATGGATAAAACTATAAACTAATAAATAGATAAACCTATAATCTAATTAATAGATAAACCTATAAACTAATAAATAGATAAACTTATAAACTAAAAAATAGATAAACCTATAAACTAATAAATAGATAAACCTATAAATTGATAAATAGATAAACCTATAAACTAATAAATAGATAAACTTAAATACTAATAAAGTGATAAACCTATAAATTGATAAATAGATAAACCTGTAAACTAATAATTAGATACACCTATAAACTGATAAATAGATAAACCTATAAATTGATAAATAGATAAACCTATAAACTAATAAATAGATAAACCTAAAAACTAATAAATAGATTAACCTATAAATTGATAAATAGATAAACCTATAAACTAATGAATAGATGAACCTATAAACTGATAAATAGGTAAACCTATAAATTGATAAATAGATAAACCTATCAACTAATAAATAGATAAACCTATAAACTAATAAATAGATAAACCTATAAACTAATAAATAGATAAACCTATAAACTAATAAATAGATAAACTTATAAACTAATAAATAGATAAACCTATAAACAAATAAATAGATAAACCTATAAATTGATAAATAGATAAACCCATAAACTAATAAATAGATAAACCTATAAACTGATAAATAGATAAACCTATAAACTAATAAATAGATAAACCTATAAACTAATAAATAGATAAACCTATAAACTAATAAATAGATAAACTTATAAACTAATAAATAGATAAACCTATAAACTAATAAATAGATAAAACTATAAACTAATAAATAGATAAACCTATAAACTAATAAATAGATAAACCTATAAACAAATAAATAGATAAACCTATAAACTAATACATAGATAAACTTATAAACTAATAAATAGATAAACCTATAAACTAATAAATAGATAAACCTATAAATTGATAAATAGATAAACCTATAAACTAATAAATAGATAAACCTAAAAACTAATAAATAGATAAACCTATAAATTGATAAATAGATAAACCTATAAACCAATACATAGATACACCTATAAACTGATAAATAGATAAACCTATAAATTGATAAATAGATAAACCTATAAACTAATAAATAGATAAACCTATAAACTAATAAATAGATAAACCTATAAACTAATAAATAGATAAAACTATAAACTAATAAATAGATAAACCTATAAACTAATAAATAGAAAAACCTATAAACTAATAAATAGATAAAACTATAAATTGATAAATAGATAAACCTATAAACTAATAAATAGACTAACTATAAACTAATAAATATATAAACCTATAAACTAATAAATAGATAAACCTATAAACTAATAAATAGATAAACCTATAAATTGATACATAGATAAACCTATAAACTAATAAATAGATAAACCTATAAACTGATAAATAGATAAACCTATAAACTAATAAATAGATAAACCTATAAATTGATAAATAGATGAACCTATAAACTAATAAATAGATAACCTTATAAACTAATAAATAGATAATACTATAAATTAATAAATAGATAAACCTATAAACTAATAAATAGATAAACCTATAAACTAATAAATAGATAAACTTATAAACTAATAAATAGATAAAACTATAAACTAATAAATAGATAAACCTATAAATTGATAAATAGATAAACCTATAAACTAATAAATAGATAAAACTATAAATTGACAAATAGATAAACCTATAAACTAATAAATAGATAAACCTATAAACTAATAAATAGATAAACATATAAACTAATAAATAGATAAACCTATAAACTAATAAATATATAAACCTATAATCTAATAAATAGATAAACCTATAAACTAATAAACAGATAAACCTATAAACTAATAAATAGATAAACTTATACACCAATTAATAGATAAACCTATAAACTAATAAATAGATAAACCTATAAATTGATAAATTGATAAACCTATGAACTAATAAATAGATAAACCTAAAAACTAATAAATAGATAAACCTATAAATTGATAAATAGATAAACCTATAAACTAATAAATAGATACACCTATAAACTGATAAATAGATAAACCTATAAATTGATAAATAGATAAACCTATAAACTAATAAATAGATAAACCTAAAACCTAATAAATAGAATAACCTATAAATTGATAAATAGATAAACCTATCAACTAATAAATAGATAAACCTATTATCTAATAAATAGATAAACCTATAAACTAATAAATAGATAAACCTATAAACTAATAAATAGATAAACTTATAAACTAATAAATAGATAAACCTATAAACAAATAAATAGATAAAACTATAAATTGTTAAATAGATAAACCCATAAACTAATAAATAGATAAACGTATAAACTGATAAATAGATAAACCTATAAACTAATAAATAGATAAACCTATAAATTGATAAATAGACAAACCTATAAACTAATAAATAGATAAACCTATAAATTGATAAATAGATAAACCTATAAACTAATAAATAGATAAACCTATAAACTAATAAATAGATAAACCTATAAACTAATAAATAGATAAACCTATAAACTAATAAATAGATAAACTTATAAACTAATAAATAGATAAACCTATAAACTAATAAATAGATAAAACTATAAACTAATAAATAGATAAACCTATAAACTAATAAATAGATAAACCTATAAACTAATAAATAGATAAACCTATAAACTAATACATAGATAAACTTATAAACTAATAAATAGATAAACCTATAAACTAATAAATAGATAAACCTATAAATTGATAAATAGATAAACCTATAAACTACTAAATAGATAAACCTAAAAACTAATAAATAGATAAACCTATAAATTGATAAATAGATAAACCTATAAACCAATACATAGATACACCTATAAACTGATAAATAGATAAACCTATAAATTGATAAATAGATAAACCTATAAACTAATAAATAGATAAACCTATAAACTAATAAATAGATAAACCTATAAACTAATAAATAGATAAAACTATAAACTAATAAATAGATAAACCTATAAACTAATAAATAGAAAAACCTATAAACTAATAAATAGATAAAACTATAAATTGATAAATAGATAAACCTATAAACTAATAAATAGACTAACTATAAACTAATAAATATATAAACCTATAAACTAATAAATAGATAAACCTATAAACTAATAAATAGATAAACCTATAAATTGATACATAGATAAACCTATAAACTAATAAATAGATAAACCTATAAACTGATAAATAGATAAACCTATAAACTAATAAATAGATAAACCTATAAATTGATAAATAGATAAACCTATAAACTAATAAATAGATAACCTTATAAACTAATAAATAGATAATACTATAAATTAATAAATAGATAAACCTATAAACTAATAAATAGATAAACCTATAAACTAATAAATAGATAAACTTATAAACTAATAAATAGATAAAACTATAAACTAATAAATAGATAAACCTATAAATTGATAAATAGATAAACCTATAAACTAATAAATAGATAAAACTATAAATTGACAAATAGATAAACCTATAAACTAATAAATAGATAAACCTATAAACTAATAAATAGATAAACATATAAATTAATAAATAGATAAAACTATAAACTAATAAATATATAAACCTATAATCTAATAAATAGATAAACCTATTAACTAATAAATAGATAAACCTATAAACTAATAAATAGATAAACTTATACACTAATAAATAGATAAACCTATAAACTAATAAATAGATCAACCTATAAATTGATAAATTGATAAACCTATGAACTAATAAATAGATAAACCTAAAAACTAATAAATAGATAAACCTATAAATTGATAAATAGATAAACCTATAAACTAATAAATAGATACACCTATAAACTGATAAATAGATAAACCTATAAATTGATAAATAGATAAACCTATAAACTAATAAATAGATAAACCTAAAACCTAATAAATAGAATAACCTATAAATTGATAAATAGATAAACCTATCAACTAATAAATAGATAAACCTATAAACTAATAAATAGATAAACCTATAAACTAATAAATAGATAAACCTATAAACTAATAAATAGATAAACTTATAAACTAATAAATAGATAAACCTATAAACAAATAAATAGATAAACCTATAAACTAATAAATAGATAAACCTATAAATTGATAAATAGATAAACCTATAAATTAATAAATAGATAAACCTATAAACTAATAAATAGATAAACCTTTAAACTAATAAATAGATAAACCTATAAATTGATAAATAGATAAACCTATAAATTGATACATAGATGAACCTATAAACTAATAAATAGATAAACCTATAAACTAATAAATAGATACACCTATAAATTGATAAATAGATAAACCTATAAATTTATAAATAGATAAACCTATAAACTAATAAATGATAAACCTATAAACTAATAAATAGATAAACCTATAAACTAATAAATAGATAAACTTATAAACTAATACATAGATAAACCTATAAACTAATAAATAGATAAAACTATAAATTAATAAATAGATAAACCTATAAACTAATAAATAGATAAACCTATAAACTAATAAATAGATAAACCTATAAACTAATAAATAGATAAAACTATAAACTAATAAATAGATAAACCTATAAACTAATAAATAGATAAACCTATAAACTAATAAATAGATAAACCTATAAACTAATAAATAGATAAACCTATAAATTGATAAATAGATACATCTACAAACTAATAAATAGATAAAACTATAAACTAATAAATAGATAAACCTATAAACTAATAAATAGATAAACCTATAAATTGATACATAGATAAACCTATAAATTGATAAATAGATAAACATATAAACTAATAAATAGATAAACCTATAAACTGATAAATAGATAAACCTATAAACTAATAAATAGATAAACCTATAAATTGATAAATAGATAAACCTATAAACTAATAAATAGATAACCTTATAAACTAATAAATAGATAAAACTATAAACTAATAAATAGATAAACCTATAAACTAATAAATAGATAAACATGTAAACTAATAAATAGACAAACTTATAAACTAATAAATAGATAAAACTATAAACTAATAAATAGATAACCCTATTAATTGATAAATAGATAAACCTATAAACTAATAAATAGATAAAACTATAAATTGATAAATAGATAAACCTATAAACTAATATATAGATAAACCTATAAATTGATAAATAGATATACCTATAAACTAATAAATAGATAAACCTATAAACTAATAAATAGATAAACTTATATACTAATAAATAGATAAACCTATAAACTAATAAATAGATAAAACTATAAACTAATAAAAGATAAACCTATAAACTATTAAATAGATAAACCTATAAACTAATAAATAGATAAACCTATAAACTAATAAATAGATAAACTTATAAACTAATAAATAGATAAACCTATAAACTAATAAATAGATAAACCTATAAATTGATAAATAGATAAACCTATAAACTAATAAATAGATAAACCTATAAACTGATAAATAGATAAACCTATAAATTGATACATAGATAAACCTATAAACTAATAAATAGATAAACCAAAAAACTAATAAATAGATAAACCTATAAATTGATAAATAGACAAACCTATAAACTAATAAATAGATAAACCTATAAACTGATAAATAGATAAACCTTTAAATTGATAAATAGATAAACCTATAAACTAATAAATAGATAAACCTATAAACTAATAAATAGATAAACCTATAAACTAATAAATAGATAAACCTATAAATTGATAAATAGATAAACCTATAAACTAATAAATAGATAAACCTATAAATTGATAAATAGATACACTTATAAACTAATAAATAGATAAACCTATAAACTAATAAATAGATAAACCTATAAATTGATAAATAGATTAACCTATAAATTGATAAATAGATAAACCTATAAACTAATAAATAGATAAACCTCTAAATTGATACATAGATAACCTTATAAACTAATAAATAGATAAACCTATAAATTGATAAATAGATAACATTGTAAACTAATAAATAGATAAACCTATAAACTAATAAATAGATAAACCTATAAACTAATAAATAGATAAACTTATAAACTAATAAATAGATAAACCTATAAATTGATAAATAGATAAACTTATAAACTAATAAATAGATAAACCTATAAATTGATTAATAGATAAACCTATAAACTAATAAATAGATAAACCTATAAACTAATAAATAGAAAAACCGATAAACTAATAAATAGATAAACCTATAAACTAATAAATAGATAAACCTATAAACTAATAAATAGACAAACTATAAACTAATAAATATATAAACCTATAAACTAATAAATAGATAAACCTATAAACTAATAAATAGATAAACCTATAAATTGATACATAGATAAACCTATAAACTAATAAATAGATAAACCTATAAACTGATAAATAGATATACCTATAAACTAATAAATAGATAAACCTATAAATTGATAAATAGATAAACCTATAGACTAATCAATAGATAACCTTATAAACTAATAAATAGATAATACTATAAATTAATAAATAGATAAACCTATAAACTAATAAATAGATAAACCTATAAACTAATAAATAGATAAACTTATCAACTAATAAATAGATAAAACTATAAACTAATAAATAGATAAACCTATAAATTTATAAATAGATAAACCTATAAACTAATAAATAGATAAAACTATAAATTGATAAATAGATAAACCTATAAACTAATAAATAGATAAACCTATAAACTAATAAATAGATAAAACTATAAACTAATAAATAGATAAACCTATAATCTAATTAATAGATAAACCTATAAACTAATAAATAGATAAACCTATAAACTAATAAATAGATAAACTTATAAACTAAAAAATAGATAAACCTATAAACTAATAAATAGATAAACCTATAAATTGATAAATAGATAAACCTATAAACTAATAAATAGATAAACCTAAATACTAATAAATAGATAAACCTATAAATTGATAAATAGATAAACCTATAAACTAATAATTAGATACACCTATAAACTGATAAATAGATAAACCTATAAATTGATAAATAGATAAACCTATAAACTAATAAATAGATAAACCTAAAAACTAATAAATAGATTAACCTATAAATTGATAAATAGATAAACCTATAAACTAATGAATAGATAAACCTATAAACTGATAAATAGGTAAACCTATAAATTGATAAATAGATAAACCTATCAACTAATAAATAGATAAACCTATAAACTAATAAATAGATAAACCTATAAACTAATAAATAGATAAACCTATAAACTAATAAATAGATAAACTTATAAACTAATAAATAGATAAACCTATAAACAAATAAATAGATAAACCTATAAATTGATAAATAGATAAACCCAGAAACTAATAAATAGATAAACCTATAAAATGATAAATAGATAAACCTATAAACTAATAAATAGATAAACCTATAAATTGATAAATAGACAAACCTATAAACTAATAAATAGATAAACCTATAAATTGATAAATAGATAAACCTATAAACATATAAATAGATAAACCTATAAACTAATAAATAGATAAACCTATAAACTAATAAATAGATAAACCTATAAACAAATAAATAGATAAACTTATTAACTAATAAATAGATAAACCTATAAACTAATAAATAGATAAAACTATAAACTAATAAATAGATAAACCTATAAACTAATAAATAGATAAACCTATAAATTGATAAATAGATACACTTATAAACTAATAAATAGATAAACCTATAAACTAATAAATAGATAAACCTATAAATTGATAAATAGATTAACCTATAAATTGATAAATAGATAAACCTATAAACTAATAAATAGATAAACCTCTAAATTGATACATAGATAACCTTATAAACTAATAAATAGATAAACCTATAAATTGATAAATAGATAACATTGTAAACTAATAAATAGATAAACCTATAAACTAATAAATAGATAAACCTATAAACTAATAAATAGATAAACTTATAAACTAATAAATAGATAAACCTATAAATTGATAAATAGATAAACTTATAAACTAATAAATAGATAAACCTATAAATTGATTAATAGATAAACCTATAAACTAATAAATAGATAAACCTATAAACTAATAAATAGAAAAACCGATAAACTAATAAATAGATAAACCTATAAACTAATAAATAGATAAACCTATAAACTAATAAATAGACAAACTATAAACTAATAAATATATAAACCTATAAACTAATAAATAGATAAACCTATAAACTAATAAATAGATAAACCTATAAATTGATACATAGATAAACCTATAAACTAATAAATAGATAAACCTATAAACTGATAAATAGATATACCTATAAACTAATAAATAGATAAACCTATAAATTGATAAATAGATAAACCTATAGACTAATCAATAGATAACCTTATAAACTAATAAATAGATAATACTATAAATTAATAAATAGATAAACCTATAAACTAATAAATAGATAAACCTATAAACTAATAAATAGATAAACTTATCAACTAATAAATAGATAAAACTATAAACTAATAAATAGATAAACCTATAAATTTATAAATAGATAAACCTATAAACTAATAAATAGATAAAACTATAAATTGATAAATAGATAAACCTATAAACTAATAAATAGATAAACCTATAAACTAATAAATAGATAAAACTATAAACTAATAAATAGATAAACCTATAATCTAATTAATAGATAAACCTATAAACTAATAAATAGATAAACCTATAAACTAATAAATAGATAAACTTATAAACTAAAAAATAGATAAACCTATAAACTAATAAATAGATAAACCTATAAATTGATAAATAGATAAACCTATAAACTAATAAATAGATAAACCTAAATACTAATAAATAGATAAACCTATAAATTGATAAATAGATAAACCTATAAACTAATAATTAGATACACCTATAAACTGATAAATAGATAAACCTATAAATTGATAAATAGATAAACCTATAAACTAATAAATAGATAAACCTAAAAACTAATAAATAGATTAACCTATAAAATGATAAATAGATAAACCTATAAACTAATGAATAGATAAACCTATAAACTGATAAATAGGTAAACCTATAAATTGATAAATAGATAAACCTATCAACTAATAAATAGATAAACCTATAAACTAATAAATAGATAAACCTATAAACTAATAAATAGATAAACCTATAAACTAATAAATAGATAAACTTATAAACTAATAAATAGATAAACCTATAAACAAATAAATAGATAAACCTATAAATTGATAAATAGATAAACCCAGAAACTAATAAATAGATAAACCTATAAAATGATAAATAGATAAACCTATAAACTAATAAATAGATAAACCTATAAATTGATAAATAGACAAACCTATAAACTAATAAATAGATAAACCTATAAATTGATAAATAGATAAACCTATAAACATATAAATAGATAAACCTATAAACTAATAAATAGATAAACCTATAAACTAATAAATAGATAAACCTATAAACAAATAAATAGATAAACTTATTAACTAATAAATAGATAAACCTATAAACTAATAAATAGATAAAACTATAAACTAATAAATAGATAAACCTATAAACTAATAAATAGATAAACCTATAAACTAATAAATAGATAAACCTAAAAACTAATAAATAGATAAACATATAAATTGATAAATAGATAAACCTATAAACTAATACATAGATTCACCTATAAACTGATAAATAGATAAACCTATAAATTGATAAATAGATAAACCTATAAACTAATAAATAGATAAACCTATAAACTAATAAATAGATAAACCTATAAACTAATAAATAGATAAAACTATAAACTAATAAATAGAAAAACCTATAAACTAATAAATAGAAAAACCTATAAACTAATAAATAGATAAAACTATAAATTGATAAATAGATAAACCTATAAACTAATAAATAGACTAACTATAAACTAATAAATATATAAACCTATAAACTAATAAATAGATAAACCTATAAACTAATAAATAGATAAACCTATAAATTGATACATAGATAAACCTATAAACTAATAAACAGATAAACCTATAAACTGATAAATAGATAAACATATAAACTAATAAATAGATAAACCTATAAATTGATAAATAGATAAACCTATAACTAATAAATAGATAACCTTATAAACTAATAAATAGATAATACTATAAATTAATAAATAGATAAACCTATAAACTAATAAATAGATAAACCTATAAACTAATAAATAGATAAACTTATAAACTAATAAATAGATAAAACTATAAACTAATAAATAGATAAACCTATAAATTGATAAATAGATAAACCTATAAACTAATAAATAGATAACCTTATAAACTAATAAATAGATAACTCTATAAATAAATAAATTGATAAACCTATAAACTAATAAATAGATAAACCTATAAACTAATAAATAGATAAACTTATAAACTAATAAATAGATAAAACTATAAACTAATAAATAGATAAACCTATAAATTGATAAATAGATAAACCTATAAACTAATAAATAGATAAACCTAAAAACTAATAAATAGATAAACCTATAAATTGATAAATAGATAAACCTATAAACTAATAAATAGATACACCTATTAACTGATAAATAGATAAACCTATAAATTGATAAATAGATAAACCTATAAACTAATAAATAGATAAACCTAAAAACTAATAAATAGATTAACCTATAAATTGATAAATAGATAAACCTATAAACTAATAAATATATAAACCTATAAACTGATAAATAGATAAACATATAAATTGATAAATAGATAAACCTATAAACTAATAAATAGAGAAACCTATAAATTGATAAATAGATGAACCTATAAACTAATAAATAGATAAACCTATAAACTAATAAATAGATACACCTATAAATTGATAAATAGATAAACCTATAAATTGATAAATAGATAAACCTATAAACTAATAAATAGATAAACCTGTAAACTAATAAATAGATAAACCTATAAATTGATAAATAGATTAACCTATAAATTGATAAATAGATAAACCTATAAACTAATAAATAGATAAACCTCTAAATTGATACATAGATAACCTTATAAACTAATAAATAGATAAACCTATAAATTGATAAATAGATAACATTGTAAACTAATAAATAGATAAACCTATAAACTAATAAATAGATAAACCTATAAACTAATAAATAGATAAACTTATAAACTAATAAATAGATAAACCTATAAATTGATAAATAGATAAACTTATAAACTAATAAATAGATAAACCTATAAATTGATTAATAGATAAACCTATAAACTAATAAATAGATAAACCTATAAACTAATAAATAGAAAAACCGATAAACTAATAAATAGATAAACCTATAAACTAATAAATAGATAAACCTATAAACTAATAAATAGACAAACTATAAACTAATAAATATATAAACCTATAAACTAATAAATAGATAAACCTATAAACTAATAAATAGATAAACCTATAAATTGATACATAGATAAACCTATAAACTAATAAATAGATAAACCTATAAACTGATAAATAGATATACCTATAAACTAATAAATAGATAAACCTATAAATTGATAAATAGATAAACCTATAGACTAATCAATAGATAACCTTATAAACTAATAAATAGATAATACTATAAATTAATAAATAGATAAACCTATAAACTAATAAATAGACAAACTTATAAACTAATAAATAGATACACCTATAAACTAATAAATAGATAAAACTATAAAATAATAAATAGATAAACCTATAAACTAATAAATAGATTAACCTATAAACTAATAAATAGATAAACCTATAAACTAATAAATAGATAAACTTATAAACTAATAAATAGATAAACCTATAAACTAATAAATAGATAAACCTATAAATTTATAAATAGATAAACCTATAAAGTAATAAATAGATAAACCTAAAAACTAATAAATAGATAAACCTATAAATTGATAAATAGATAAACCTATAAACTAATACATAGATACACCTATAAACTGATAAATAGATAAACCTATAAATTGATAAATAGATAAACCTATAAACTAATAAATAGATAAACCTATAAACTAAGAAATAGATAAACCTATAAATTGATAAATAGATAAAACTATAAACTAATAAATAGATACACCTATAAACTAATAAATAGAAAAACCTATAAACTAATAAATAGATAAACCTATAAATAGATAAATAGACAAACCTATAAACTAATAAATAGACAAACTATAAACTAATAAATAGATAAACCTATAAACTAATAAATAGATAAACCTATAAACTAATAAATAGATAAACCTGTAAATTGATACATAGATAAACCTATAAACTAATAAATAGATAAACCTATAAACTGATAAATAGATAAACCTATAAACTAATAAATAGATAAACCTATAAATTGATAAATAGATAAACCTATAAACTAATAAATAGATAACCTTATAAACTAATAAATAGATAACTCTATAAATAAATAAATTGATAAACCTTTAAACTAATAAATAGATAAACCTATAAACTAATAAATAGATAAACTTATAAACTAATAAATAGATAAAACTATAAACTAATAAATAGATAAACCTATAAATTGATAAATAGATAAACCTATAAACTAATAAATAGATAAACCTAAAAACTAATAAATAGATAAACCTATAAATTGATAAATAGATAAACCTATAAACTAATAAATAGATACACCTATTAACTGATAAATAGATAAACCTATAAATTGATAAATAGATAAACCTATAAACTAATAAATAGATAAACCTAAAAACTAATAAATAGATTAACCTATAAATTGATAAATAGATAAACCTATAAACTAATAAATATATAAACCTATAAACTGATAAATAGATAAACATATAAATTGATAAATAGATAAACCTATAAACTAATAAATAGAGAAACCTATAAATTGATAAATAGATGAACCTATAAACTAATAAATAGATAAACCTATAAACTAATAAATAGATACACCTATAAATTGATAAATAGATAAACCTATAAATTGATAAATAGATAAACCTATAAACTAATAAATAGATAAACCTGTAAACTAATAAATAGATAAACCTATAAATTGATAAATAGATTAACCTATAAATTGATAAATAGATAAACCTATAAACTAATAAATAGATAAACCTCTAAATTGATACATAGATAACCTTATAAACTAATAAATAGATAAACCTATAAATTGATAAATAGATAACATTGTAAACCAATAAATAGATAAACCTATAAACTAATAAATAGATAAACCTATAAACTAATAAATAGATAAACTTATAAACTAATAAATAGATAAACCTATAAATTGATAAATAGATAAACTTATAAACTAATAAATAGATAAACCTATAAATTGATTAATAGATAAACCTATAAACTAATAAATAGATAAACCTATAAACTAATAAATAGAAAAACCGATAAACTAATAAATAGATAAACCTATAAACTAATAAATAGATAAACCTATAAACTAATAAATAGACAAACTATAAACTAATAAATATATAAACCTATAAACTAATAAATAGATAAACCTATAAACTAATAAATAGATAAACCTATAAATTGATACATAGATAAACCTATAAACTAATAAATAGATAAACCTATAAACTGATAAATAGATATACCTATAAACTAATAAATAGATAAACCTATAAATTGATAAATAGATAAACCTATAGACTAATCAATAGATAACCTTATAAACTAATAAATAGATAATACTATAAATTAATAAATAGATAAACCTATAAACTAATAAATAGATAAACCTATAAACTAATAAATAGATAAACTTATCAACTAATAAATAGATAAAACTATAAACTAATAAATAGATAAACCTATAAATTTATAAATAGATAAACCTATAAACTAATAAATAGATAAAACTATAAATTGATAAATAGATAAACCTATAAACTAATAAATAGATAAACCTATAAACTAATAAATAGATAAAACTATAAACTAATAAATAGATAAACCTATAATCTAATTAATAGATAAACCTAGAAACTAATAAATAGATAAACCTATAAACTAATAAATAGATAAACTTATAAACTAAAAAATAGATAAACCTATAAACTAATAAATAGATAAACCTATAAATTGATAAATAGATAAACCTATAAACTAATAAATAGGTAAACCTAAATACTAATAAATAGATAAACCTATAAATTGATAAATAGATAAACCTATAAACTAATAATTAGATACACCTATAAACTGATAAATAGATAAACCTATAAATTGATAAATAGATAAACCTATAAACTAATAAATAGATAAACCTAAAAACTAATAAATAGATTAACCTATAAATTGATAAATAGATAAACCTATAAACTAATGAATAGATAAACCTATAAACTGATAAATAGGTAAACCTATAAATTGATAAATAGATAAACCTATCAACTAATAAATAGATAAACCTATAAACTAATAAATAGATAAACCTATAAACTAATAAATAGATAAACCTATAAACTAATAAATAGATAAACTTATAAACTAATAAATAGATAAACCTATAAACAAATAAATAGATAAACCTATAAATTAATAAATAGATAAACCCAGAAACTAATAAATAGATAAACCTATAAAATGATAAATAGATAAACCTATAAACTAATAAATAGATAAACCTATAAATTGATAAATAGACAAACCTATAAACTAATAAATAGATAAACCTATAAATTGATAAATAGATAAACCTATAAACATATAAATAGATAAACCTATAAACTAATAAATAGATAAACCTATAAACTAATAAATAGATAAACCTATAAACAAATAAATAGATAAACTTATTAACTAATAAATAGATAAACCTATAAACTAATAAATAGATAAAACTATAAACTAATAAATAGATAAACCTATAAACTAATAAATAGATAAACCTATAAACTAATAAATAGATAAACCTAAAAACTAATAAATAGATAAACATATAAATTGATAAATAGATAAACCTATAAACTAATACATAGATACACCTATAAACTGATAAATAGATAAACCTATAAATTGATAAATAGATAAACCTATAAACTAATAAATAGATAAACCTATAAACTAATAAATAGATAAACCTATAAACTAATAAATAGATAAAACTATAAACTAATAAATAGATAAACCTATAAACTAATAAATAGAAAAACCTATAAACTAATAAATAGATAAAACTATAAATTGATAAATAGATAAACCTATAAACTAATAAATAGACTAACTATAAACTAATAAATATATAAACCTATAAACTAATAAATAGATAAACCTATATAACTAATAAATAGATAAACCTATAAATTGATACATAGATAAACCTATAAACTAATAAACAGATAAACCTATAAACTGATAAATAGATAAACCTATAAACTAATAAATAGATAAACCTATAAATTGATAAATAGATAAACCTATAACTAATAAATAGATAACCTTATAAACTAATAAATAGATAATACTATAAATTAATAAATAGATAAACCTATAAACTAATAAATAGATAAACCTATAAACTAATAAATAGATAAACTTATAAACTAATAAATAGATAAAACTATAAACTAATAAATAGATAAACCTATAAATTGATAAATAGATAAACCTATAAACTAATAAATAGATAAAACTATAAATTGACAAATAGATAAACCTATAAACTAATAAATAGATAAACCTATAAACTAATAAATAGATAAACATATAAACTAATAAATAGATAAAACTATAAACTAATAAATATATAAACCTATAATCTAATAAATAGATAAACCTATAAACTAATAAATAGATAAACCTATAAACTAATAAATAGATAAACTTATAAACTAATAAATAGATAAACCTATAAACTAATAAATAGATAAACCTATAAATTGATAAATTGATAAACCTATAAACTAATAAATAGATAAACCTAAAAACTAATAAATAGATAAACCTATAAATAGATAAATAGATAAACCTATAAACTAATAAATAGATACACCTATAAACTGATAAATAGATAAACCTATAAATTGATAAATAGATAAACCTATAAACTAATAAATAGATAAACCTAAAACCTAATAAATAGAATAACCTATAAATTGATAAATAGATAAACCTATCAACTAATAAATAGATAAACCTATAAACTAATAAATAGATAAACCTATAAACTAATAAATAGATAAACCTATAAACTAATAAATAGATAAACTTATAAACTAATAAATAGATAAACCTATAAACAAATAAATAGATAAACCTATAAATTGATAAATAGATAAACCTATAAACTAATAAATAGATAAACCTATAAACTGATAAATAGATAAACCTATAAACTAATAAATAGATAAACCTATAAATTGATACATAGACAAACCTATAAACTAATAAATCGATAAACCTATAAATTGATAAATAGATAAACCTATAAACTAATAAATAGATAAACCTATAAACTAATAAATAGATAAACCTATAAACTAATAAATAGATAAACCTATAAATTGATAAATAGATAAACCTATAAACTAATAAATAAATACACCTATAAACTGATAAATAGATAAACCTATAAATTGATAAATAGATAAACCTATAAATTGATAAATAGATAAACTATAAACTGATAAATAGATAAACCTATAAACTGATAAATAGATAAACCTATAAACTAATAAATAGATAAACCTATAAACTGATAAATAGATAAACCTATAAACTAATAAATAGATAAACCTATAAACTAATAAATAGATAAACCTATAAACTAATAAATAGATAAACCTATAAACTAATAAATAGCTAAACTTATAAACTAATAAATAGATAAACCTATAAACTAATAAATAGATAAAACTATAAATTAATAAATAGATAAACCTATAAACTAATAAATAGATAAACCTATAAACTAATAAATAGATAAACCTATAAACTAATAAATAGATAAAACTATAAACTAATAAATAGATAAACCTATAAACTAATAAATAGATAAACCTATAAACTAATAAATAGATAAACCTATAAACTAATAAATAGATAAACCTATAAACTAATAAATAGATAAACCTATAAATTGATAAATAGATAAACCTATAAACTAATAAATAGATAAACCTATAAACTAATAAATAGATAAACCTATAAATTGATAAATAGATACACCTATAAACTAATAAATAGATAAAACTGTAAACTAATAAATAGATAAACCTATAAACTAATAAATAGATAAACCTATAAACTAATACATAGATAAACCTATAAATTGATAAATAGATAAACCTATAAACTAATACATAGATAAAACTTTAAATTGATAAATAGATAGACCTATAAACTAATAAATAGATAAACCTATAACTAATAAATAGATAAACCTATAAACTAATAAATAGACAAACTTATAAACTAATAAATAGATACACATATAAACTAATAAATAGATAAAACTATAAAATAATAAATAGATAAACCTATAAACTAATAAATAGATTAACCTATAAACTAATAAATAGATAAACCTATAAACTAATAAATAGATAAACTTATAAACTAATAAATAGATAAACCTATAAACTAATAAATAGATAAACCTATAAATTTATAAATAGATAAACCTATAAAGTAATAAATAGATAAACCTAAAAACTAATAAATAGATAAACTTATAAATTGATAAATAGATAAACCTATAAACTAATACATAGATACACCTATAAACTGATAAATAGATAAACCTATAAATTGATAAATAGATAAACCTATAAACTAATAAATAGATAAACCTATAAACTAAGAAATAGATAAACCTATAAACTAATAAATAGATAAAACTATAAACTAATAAATAGATACACCTATAAACTAATAAATAGAAAAACCTATAAACTAATAAATAGATAAACCTATAAATAGATAAATAGACAAACCTATAAACTAATAAATAGACAAACTATAAACTAATAAATAGATAAACCTATAAACTAAAAAATAGATAAACCTATAAACTAATAAATCGATAAACCTGTAAATTGATACATAGATAAACCTATAAACTAATAAATAGATAAACCTATAAACTGATAAATAGATAAACCTATAAACTAATAAATAGATAAACCTATAAATTGATAAATAGATAAACCTATAAACTAATAAATAGATAACCTTATAAACTAATAAATAGATAACTCTATAAATAAATAAATTGATAAACCTATAAACTAATAAATAGATAAACCTATAAACTAATAAATAGATAAACTTATAAACTAATAAATAGATAAAACTATAAACTAATAAATAGATAAACCTATAAATTGATAAATAGATAAACCTATAAACTAATAAATAGATAAACCTAAAAACTAATAAATAGATAAACCTATAAATTGATAAATAGATAAACCTATAAACTAATAAATAGATACACCTATTAACTGATAAATAGATAAACCTATAAATTGATAAATAGATAAACCTATAAACTAATAAATAGATAAACCTAAAAACTAATAAATAGATTAACCTATAAATTGATAAATAGATAAACCTATAAACTAATAAATATATAAACCTATAAACTGATAAATAGATAAACATATAAATTGATAAATAGATAAACCTATAAACTAATAAATAGAGAAACCTATAAATTGATAAATAGATGAACCTATAAACTAATAAATAGATAAACCTATAAACTAATAAATAGATACACCTATAAATTGATAAATAGATAAACCTATAAATTGATAAATAGATAAACCTATAAACTAATAAATAGATAAACCTGTAAACTAATAAATAGATAAACCTATAAACTAATAAATAGATAAACCTACAAATTGATAAATAGATAAACCTATAAACTAATAAATAGATAAACCTCTAAATTGATAAATAGATAAAACTATAAACTGATAAATACATAAACCTATAAATTGATAAATAGATAAACCTATAAACTAATAAATAGATAAACCTATAAACTAATAAATAGATAAACCTATAAACTAATAAATAGATAAACCTATAAATTGATAAATAGATAAACCTATAAATTGATAAATAGATACACCTATAAACTAATAAATAGATAAACCTATACATTGATAAATAGATAAACCTATAAACTAATAAATAGATAAACCTATAAATTGATAAATAGATGAACCTATAAACTAATAAATAGATAAACCTATAAACTAATAAATAGATAAACCTATAAATTGATAAATAGATAAACCTATAAATTGATAAATAGATAAACCTATAAACTAATAAATAGATAAACCTATAAACTAATAAATAGATAAACCTATAAATTAATAAACAGATAAACCTATAAATTGATAAATAGATAAACCTATAAACTAATAAATAGATAAACCTATAAATTGATAAATAGATAAAACTATAAACTGATAAATAGATAAACCTATAAATTGATAAATAGATAAACCTATAAACTAATAAATAGATAAACATATAAACTAATAAATAGATAAACCTATACACTAATAAATAGATAAACCTATAAACTAATAAATAGATAAACCTATAAACTAATAAATAGCTAAACTTATAAACTAATAAATAGATAAACCTATAAACTAATAAATAGATAAAACTATAAATTAATAAATAGATACACCTATAAACTAATAAATAGATACACCTATAAACTAATAAATAGATAAACCTATAAACTAATAAATAGATAAAACTATAAACTAATAAATAGATAAACCTATAAACTAATAAATAGATAAACCTATAAACTAATAAATAGATAAACCTATAAACTAATAAATAGATAAATTTATAAACTAATAAATAGATAAACCTATAAATTGATAAATAGATAAACCTATAAACTAATAAATAGATAAACCTATAAACTAATAAATAGATAAACCTATAAATTGATACATAGAAAAACCTATAAACTACTAAATAGATAAACCTCTAAACTGATAAATAGATAAACCTATAATCTAATACATAGATAAACCTATAAATTGATAAATAGATAAACCTATAAACTAATAAATAGATAAACCTATAAATTGATAAATAGACAAAACTATAAACTGACAAATAGATAAACCTACAAATTGATAAATAGATAAACCTATAAATTGATAAATAGATAAACCTATAAACTAATAAATAGATAAACCTATAAATTGATAAATAGATGAACCTATAAACTAATAAAGAGATAAACCTATAAACTAATAAATAGATACACCTATAAATTGATAAATAGATAAACCTATAAATTGATAAATAGATAAACCTATAAACTAATAAATAGATAAACCTATAAACTAATAAATAGATAAACCTATAAACTAATAAATAGATAAACCTATAAATTGATAAATAGATAAACCTATAAACTAATAAATAGATAAACCTATAAATTGATAAATAGATAAAACTATAAACTGATAAATAGATAAACCTATACATTGATAAATAGATAAACCTATAAACTAATAAATAGATAAACCTATAAATTGATAAATAGATACACCTATAAACTAATAAATAGATAAAACTGTAAACTAATAAATAGAAAAACCTATAAACTAATAAATAGATAAACCTATAAACTAATACATAGATAAACCTATAAATTGATAAATAGATAAACCTATAAACTAATAAATAGATAAAACTTTAAATTGATAAATAGATAGACCTATAAACTAATAAATAGATAAACCTATAAACTAATAAATATATAAACCTATAAACTAATAAATAGATAAACCTATAAACTAATAAATAGATAAACTTATAAACTAATAAATAGATACACCTATAAACTAATAAATAGATAAAACTATAAACTAATAAATAGATAAACCTATTACCTAATAAATAGATTAACCTATAAACTAATAAATAGATAAACCTATAAACTAATAAATAAATAAACTTATAAACTAATAAATAGATAAACCTATAAACTAATAAATAGATAAACCTATAAACTAATAAATAGATAAACCTATAAACTAATAAATAGATAAAACTATAAACTAATAAATAGATAAACCTATAAACTAATAAATAGAAAAACCTATAAACTAATAAATAGATAAAACTATAAATTGATAAATAGATAAACCTATAAACTAATAAATAGACTAACTATAAACTAATAAATATATAAACCTATAAACTAATAAATAGATAAACCTATAAACTAATAAATAGATAAACCTATAAATTGATACATAGATAAACCTATAAACTAATAAACAGATAAACCTATAAACTGATAAATAGATAAACCTATAAACTAATAAATAGATAAACCTATAAATTGATAAATAGATAAACCTATAACTAATAAATAGATAACCTTATAAACTAATAAATAGATAATACTATAAATTAATAAATAGATAAACCTATAAACTAATAAATAGATAAACCTATAAACTAATAAATAGATAAACTTATAAACTAATAAATAGATAAAACTATAAACTAATAAATAGATAAACCTATAAATTGATAAATAGATAAACCTATAAACTAATAAATAGACAAAACTATAAATTGACAAATAGATAAACCTATAAACTAATAAATAGATAAACCTATAAACTAATAAATAGATAAACATATAAACTAATAAATAGATAAAACTATAAACTAATAAATATATAAACCTATAATCTAATAAATAGATAAACCTATAAACTAATAAATAGATAAACCTATAAACTAATAAATAGATAAACTTATAAACTAATAAATAGATAAACCTATAAACTAATAAATAGATAAACCTATAAATTGATAAATTGATAAACCTATAAACTAATAAATAGATAAACCTAAAAACTAATAAATAGATAAACCTATAAATAGATAAATAGATAAACCTATAAACTAATAAATAGATACACCTATAAACTGATAAATAGATAAACCTATAAATTGATAAATAGATAAACCTATAAACTAATAAATAGATAAACCTAAAACCTAATAAATAGAATAACCTATAAATTGATAAATAGATAAACCTATCAACTAATAAATAGATAAACCTATAAACTAATAAATAGATAAACCTATAAACTAATAAATAGATAAACCTATAAACAAATAAATAGATAAACTTATAAACTAATAAATAGATAAACCTATAAACAAATAAATAGATAAACCTATAAATTGATAAATAGATAAACCTATAAACTAATAAATAGATAAACCTATAAACTGATAAATAGATAAACCTATAAACTAATAAATAGATAAACCTATAAATTGATACATAGACAAACCTATAAACTAATAAATAGATAAACCTTTAAATTGATAAATAGATAAACCTATAAACTAATAAATAGATAAACCTATAAACTAATAAATAGATAAACCTATAAACTAATAAATAGATAAACCTATAAATTGATAAATAGGTAAACCTATAAACTAATAAATAGATACACCTATAAACTGATAAATAGATAAACCTATAAATTGATAAATAGATAAACCTATAAATTGATAAATAGATAAAACTATAAACTGATAAATAGATAAACCTATAAACTGATAAATAGATAAACCTATAAACTAATAAATAGATAAACCTATAAACTGATAAATAGATAAACCTATAAACTAATAAATAGATAAACCTATAAACTAATAAATAGATAAACCTATAAACTAATAAATAGATAAACCTATAAACTAATAAATAGCTAAACTTATAAACTAATAAATAGATAAACCTATAAACTAATAAATAGATAAAACTATAAATTAATAAATAGATAAACCTATAAACTAATAAATAGATAAACCTATAAACTAATAAATAGATAAACCTATAAACTAATAAATAGATAAAACTATAAACTAATAAATAGATAAACCTATAAACTAATAAATAGATAAACCTATAAACTAATAAATAGATAAACCTATAAACTAATAAATAGATAAACCTATAAACTAATAAATAGATAAACCTATAAATTGATAAATAGATAAACCTATAAACTAATAAATAGATAAACCTATAAACTAATAAATAGATAAACCTATAAATTGATAAATAGATACACCTATAAACTAATAAATAGATAAAACTGTAAACTAATAAATAGATAAACCTATAAACTAATAAATAGATAAACCTATAAACTAATACATAGATAAACCTATAAATTGATAAATAGATAAACCTATAAACTAATACATAGATAAAACTTTAAATTGATAAATAGATAGACCTATAAACTAATAAATAGATAAACCTATAAACTAATAAATAGATAAACCTATAAACTAATAAATAGACAAACTTATAAACTAATAAATAGATACACCTATAAACTAATAAATAGATAAAACTATAAACTAATAAATAGATAAACCTATAAACTAATAAATAGATTAACCTATAAACTAATAAATAGATAAACCTATAAACTAATAAATAGATAAACTTATAAACTAATAAATAGATAAACCTATAAACTAATAAATAGATAAACCTATAAATTTATAAATAGATAAACCTATAAAGTAATAAATAGATAAACCTAAAAACTAATAAATAGATAAAACTATAAATTGATAAATAGATAAACCTATAAACTAATACATAGATACACCTATAAACTGATAAATAGATAAACCTATAAATTTATAAATAGATAAACCTATAAACTAATAAATAGATAAACCTATAAACTAAGAAATAGATAAACCTATAAACTAATAAATAGATAAAACTATAAACTAATAAATAGATACACCTATAAACTAATAAATAGAAAAACCTATAAACTAATAAATAGATAAACCTATAAATAGATAAATAGACAAACCTATAAACTTATAAATAGACAAACTATAAACTAATAAATAGATAAACCTATAAACTAATAAATAGATAAACCTATAAACTAATAAATAGATAAACCTGTAAATTGATACATAGATAAACCTATAAACTAATAAATAGATAAACCTATAAACTGATAAATAGATAAACCTATAAACTAATAAATAGATAAACCTATAAATTGATAAATAGATAAACCTATAAACTAATAAATAGATAACCTTATAAACTAATAAATAGATAACTCTATAAATAAATAAATTGATAAACCTATAAACTAATAAATAGATAAACCTATAAACTAATAAATAGATAAACTTATAAACTAATAAATAGATAAAACTATAAACTAATAAATAGATAAACCTATAAATTGATAAATAGATAAACCTATAAACTAATAAATAGATAAACCTAAAAACTAATAAATAGATAAACCTATAAATTGATAAATAGATAAACCTATAAACTAATAAATAGATACACCTATTAACTGATAAATAGATAAACCTATAAATTGATAAATAGATAAACCTATAAACTAATAAATAGATAAACCTATAAACTGATAAATAGATAAACATATAAATTGATAAATAGATAAACCTATAAACTAATAAATAGAGAAACCTATAAATTGATAAATAGATGAACCTATAAACTAATAAATAGATAAACCTATAAACTAATAAATAGATACACCTATAAATTGATAAATAGATAAACCTATAAATTGATAAATAGATAAACCTATAAACTAATAAATAGATAAACCTGTAAACTAATAAATAGATAAACCTATAAACTAATAAATAGATAAACCTACAAATTGATAAATAGATAAACCTATAAACTAATAAATAGATAAACCTCTAAATTGATAAATAGATAAAACTATAAACTGATAAATACATAAACCTATAAATTGATAAATAGATAAACCTATAAACTAATAAATAGATAAACCTATAAACTAATAAATAGATAAACCTATAAACTAATAAATAGATAAACCTATAAATTGATAAATAGATAAACCTATAAATTGATAAATAGATACACCTATAAACTAATAAATAGATAAACCTATACATTGATAAATAGATAAACCTATAAACTAATAAATAGATAAACCTATAAATTGATAAATAGATGAACCTATAAACTAATAAATAGATAAACCTATAAACTAATAGATAGATAAACCTATAAATTGATAAATAGATAAACCTATAAATTGATAAATAGATAAACCTATAAACTAATAAATAGATAAACCTATAAACTAATAAATAGATAAACCTATAAATTAATAAACAGATAAACCTATAAATTGATAAATAGATAAACCTATAAACTAATAAATAGATAAACCTATAAATTGATAAATAGATAAAACTATAAACTGATAAATAGATAAACCTATAAATTGATAAATAGATAAACCTATAAACTAATAAATAGATAAACATATAAACTAATAAATAGATAAACCTATACACTAATAAATAGATAAACCTATAAACTAATAAATAGATAAACCTATAAACTAATAAATAGCAAAATTTATAAACTAATAAATAGATAAACCTATAAACTAATAAATAGATAAAACTATAAATTAATAAATAGATACACCTATAAACTAATAAATAGATACACCTAGAAACTAATAAATAGATAAACCTATAAACTAATAAATAGATAAAACTATAAACTAATAAATAGATAAACCTATAAACTAATAAATAGATAAACCTATAAACTAATAAATAGATAAATTTATAAACTAATAAATAGATAAACCTATAAATTGATAAATAGATAAACCTATAAACTAATAAATAGATAAACCTATAAACTAATAAATAGATAAACCTATAAATTGATACATAGAAAAACCTATAAACTACTAAATAGATAAACCTCTAAACTGATAAATAGATAAACCTATAAACTAATAAATAGATAAACCTATAAATTGATAAATAGATAAACCTATAAACTAATAAATAGATAAACCTATAAATTGATTAATAGACAAAACTATAAACTGATAAATAGATAAACCTACAAATTGATAAATAGATAAACCTATAAATTGATAAATAGATAAACCTATAAACTAATAAATAGATAAACCTATAAATTGATAAATAGATGAACCTATAAACTAATAAAGAGATAAACCTATAAACTAATAAATAGATACACCTATAAATTGATAAATAGATAAACCTATAAATTGATAAATAGATAAACCTATAAACTAATAAATAGATAAACCTATAAACTAATAAATAGATAAACCTATAAACTAATAAATAGATAAACCTATAAATTGATAAATAGATAAACCTATAAACTAATAAATAGATAAACCTATAAATTGATAAATAGATAAAACTATAAACTGATAAATAGATAAACCTATACATTGATAAATAGATAAACCTATAAACTAATAAATAGATAAACCTATAAATTGATAAATAGATACACCTATAAACTAATAAATAGATAAAACTGTAAACTAATAAATAGATAAACCTATAAACTAATAAATAGATAAACCTATAAACTAATACATAGATAAACCTATAAATTGATAAATAGATAAACCTATAAACTAATAAATAGATAAAACATTAAATTGATAAATAGATAGACCTATAAACTAATAAATAGATAAACCTATAAACTAATAAATATATAAACCTATAAACTAATAAATAGATAAACCTATAAACTAATAAATAGATAAACTTATAAACTAATAAATAGATACACCTATAAACTAATAAATAGATAAAACTATAAACTAATAAATAGATAAACCTATTAACTAATAAATAGATTAACCTATAAACTAATAAATAGATAAACCTATAAACTAATAAATAAATAAACTTATAAACTAATAAATAGATAAACCTATAAACTAATAAATAGATAAACCTATAAATTGATAAATAGATAAACCTATAAAGTAATAAATAGATAAACCTAAAAACTAATAAATAGATAAACCTATAAATTGATAAATAGATAAACCTATAAACTAATACATAGATACACCTATAAACTGATAAATAGATAAACCTATAAATTGATAAATAGATAAACCTATAAACTAATAAATAGATAAACCTATAAACTAATAAATAGATAAACCTATAAACTAATAAATAGATAAAACTATAAACTAATAAATAGATACACCTATAAACTAATAAATAGAAAAACCTATAAACTAATAAATAGATAAACCTATAAATTGATAAATAGATAAACCTATAAACTAATAAATAGACAAACTATAAACTAATAAATAGATAAACCTATAAACTAATAAATAGATAAACCTATAAACTAATAAATAGATAAACCTGTAAATTGATACATAGATAAACCTATAAACTAATAAATAGATAAACCTATAAACTGATAAATAGATAAACCTATAAACTAATAAATAGATAAACCTATAAATTGATAAATAGATAAACCTATGAACTAATACATAGATAACCTTATAAACTAATAAATAGATAACTCTATAAATTAATAAATTGATAAACCTATAAACTAATAAATAGATAACCCTATAAACTAATAAATAGATAAACTTATAAACTAATAAATAGATAAAACTATAAATTAATAAATAGATAAACCTATAAATTGATAAATAGATAAACCTATAAACTAATAAATAGATAAACCTATAAACTAATAAATAGATAAACCTATAAATTGATAAATAGATAAACCTATAAACTAATAAATAGATACACCTATGAACTGATAAATAGATAAACCTATAAATTGATAAATAGATAAACCTATAAACTAATAAATAGATAAACCTAAAAACTAATAAATAGATTAACCTATAAATTGATAAATAGATAAACCTATAAACTAATAAATAGATAAACCTATAAACTGATAAATAGATAAACCTATAAATTGATAAATAGATAAACCTATAAACTAATAAATAGAGAAACCTATAAATTGATAAATAGATGAACCTATAAACTAATAAATAGATAAACCTATAAACTAATAAATAGATACACCTATAAATTGATAAATAGATAAACCTATAAATTGATAAATAGATAAACCTATAAACTAATAAATAGATAAACCTATAAACTAATAAATAGATAAACCTATAAACTAATAAATAGATAAACCTATAAATTGATAAATAGATAAACCTATAAACTAATAAATAGATAAACCTATAAATTGATAAATAGATAAAACTATAAACTGATAAATACATAAACCTATAAATTGATAAATAGATAAACCTATAAACTAATAAATAGATAAACCTATAAACTAATAAATAGATAAACCTATAAACTAATAAATAGATAAACCTATAAATTGAAAAATAGATAAACCTATAAATTGATAAATAGATACACCTATAAACTAATAAATAGATAAACCTATACATTGATAAATAGATAAACCTATAAACTTATAAATAGATAAACCTATAAATTGATAAATAGATGAACCTATAAACTAATAAATAGATAAACATATAAACTAATAAATAGATAAACCTATAAATTGATAAATAGATAAACCTAAAAATTGATAAATAGATAAACCTATAAACTAATAAATAGATAAACCTATAAACTAATAAATAGATAAACCTATAAATAAATAAATAGATAAACCTATAAATTGATAAATAGATAAACCTATAAACTAATAAATAGATAAACCTATAAATTGATAAATAGATAAAACTATAAACTGATAAATAGATAAACCTATAAATGGATAAATAGATAAACCTATAAACTAATAAATAGATAAACCTATAAATTGATAAATAGATAAACCTATAAACTAATAAATAGATAAACCTATAAACTAATAAATAGATAAACCTATAAATTGATAAATAGATACACCTATAAACTAATAAATAGATAAAACTGTAAACTAATAAATAGATAAACCTATAAACTAATAAATAGATAAACCTATAAACTAATACATAGATAAACCTATAAATTGATAAATAGATAAACCTATAAACTAATAAATAGATAAAACTTTAAATTGATAAATAGATAGACCTATAAACTAATAAATAGATAAACCTATAAACTAATAAATAGATAAACCTTAAAACTAATAAATAGATAAACCTATAAACTAATAAATAGATAAACTTATAAACTAATAAATAGATACACCTATAAACTAATAAATAGATAAAACTATAAACTAATAAATAGATAAACCTATAAACTAATAAATAGATTAACCTATAAACTAATAAATAGATAAACCTATAAACTAATAAATAGATAAACTTATAAACTAATAAATAGATAAACCTATAAACTAATAAATAGATAAACCTATAAATTGATAAATAGATAAACCTATAAAGTAATAAATAGATAAACCTAAAAACTAATAAATAGATAAACCTATAAATTGATAAATAGATAAACCTATAAACTAATACATAGATACACCTATAAACTGATAAATAGATAAACCTATAAATTGATAAATAGATAAACCTATAAACTAATAAATAGATAAACCTATAAACTAATAAATAGATAAACCTATAAACTAATAAATAGATAAAACTATAAACTAATAAATAGATACACCTATAAACTAATAAATAGAAAAACCTATAAACTAATAAATAGATAAACCTATAAATTGATAAATAGATAAACCTATAAACTAATAAATAGACAAACTATAAACTAATAAATAGATAAACCTATAAACTAATAAATAGATAAACCTATAAACTAATAAATAGATAAACCTATAAATTGATAAATAGATAAACCTATAAACGAATAAATAGATAAACCTAAAAACTAATAAATAGATAAACCTATAAACTAATAAATAGCTAAACTTATAAACTAATAAATAGATAAACCTATAAACTAATAAATAGATAAAACTATAAATTAATAAATAGATAAACCTATAAACTAATAAATAGATACACCTATATACTAGTAAATAGATAAACCTATAAACTAATAAATAGATAAAACTATAAACTAATAAATAGATAAACCTATAAACTAATAAATAGATAAAACTATAGACTAATAAATAGATAAACCTATACACTAATAAATAGATAAATTTATAAACTAATAAATAGATAAACCTATAAATTGATAAATAGATAAACCTATAAAGTAATAAATAGATAAACCTATAAACTAATAAATAGATAAACCTATAAATTGATAAATAGATAAACCTATAAACTAATACATAGATAAACCTATAAACTGATAAATAGATAAACCTATAAATTGATAAATAGATAAACCTATAAACTAATAAATAGATAAACCTATAAACTAATAAATAGATAAACCTATAAACTAATAAATAGATAAAACTATAAACTAATAAATAGATACACCTATAAACTAATAAATAGAAAAACCTATAAACTAATAAATAGATAAACCTATAAATTGATAAATAGATAAACCTATAAACTAATAAATAGACAAACTATAAACTAATAAATAGATAAACCTATAAACTAATAAATAGATAAACCTATAAACTAATAAATAGATAAACCTATAAACTAATAAATAGATAAACCTATAAATTGATAAATAGATAAACCTATAAACGAATAAATAGATAAACCTAAAAACTAATAAATAGATAAACCTATAAACTAATAAATAGCTAAACTTATAAACTAATAAATAGATAAACCTATAAACTAATAAATAGATAAAACTATAAATTAATAAATAGATAAACCTATAAACTAATAAATAGATACACCTATATACTAGTAAATAGATAAACCTATAAACTAATAAATAGATAAAACTATAAACTAATAAATAGATAAACCTATAAACTAATAAATAGATAAAACTATAAACTAATAAATAGATAAACCTATACACTAATAAATAGATAAATTTATAAACTAATAAATAGATAAACCTATAAATTGATAAATAGATAAACCTATAAACTAATAAATAGATAAACCTATAAACTAATAAATAGATAAACCTATAAATTGATAAATAGATACACCTATAAACTAATAAACAGATAAAACTATAAACTAATAAATAGATAAACCTATAAACTAATAAATAGATAAACCTATAAATTGATAAATAGATAAACCTATAAACTAATAAATAGATAAACCTATAAATTGATAAATAGATAAAACTATAAACTAATAAATAGATAACCTTATAAACTAATAAATAGATAAAACTATAAACTCATAAATAGATAAACCTATAAACTAATAAATAGATAAACCTATAAACTAATAAATAGATAAACCTATAAACTAATAAATAGATAAACCTATAAACTAATAAATAGATAAACCTATAAACTAATAAATAGATAAAACTATAAACTAATAAATAGATACACCTATAAACTAATAAATAGAAAAACCTATAAACTAATAAATAGATAAACCTATAAATTGATAAATAGATAAACCTATAAACTAATAAATAGACAAACTATAAACTAATAAATAGATAAACCTATAAACTAATAAATAGATAAACCTATAAACTAATAAATAGATAAACCTATAAACTGATAAATAGATAAACCTATAAACTAATAAATAGATAAACCTATAAATTGATAAATAGATAAACCTATAAACTAATAAATAGATAACCTTATAAACTAATAAATAGATAACTCTATAAATTAATAAATTGATAAACCTATAAACTAATAAATAGATAAACCTATAAACTAATAAATAGATAAACCTATGAACTGATAAATAGATAAACCTATAAATTGATAAATAGATAAACCTATAAACTAATAAATAGATAAACCTAAAAGCTAATAAATAGATTAACCTATAAATTGATAAACAGATAAACCTATAAACTAATAAATAGATAAACCTATAAACTGATAAATAGATAAACCTATAAATTGATAAATAGATAAACCTATAAACTAATAAATAGAGAAACCTATAAATTGATAAATAGATGAACCTATAAACTAATAAATAGATGAACCTATAAACTAATAAATAGATAAACCTATAAACTAATAAATAGATACACCTATAAATTGATAAATAGATAAACCTATAAATTGATAAATAGATAAACCTATAAACTAATAAATAGATAAACCTATAAACTTATAAATAGATAAACCTATAAACTAATAAATAAATAAACCTATAAATTGATAAATAGATAAACCTTAAACTAATAAATAGATAAACCTATAAATTGATAAATAGATAAAACTATAAACTGATAAATACATAAACCTATAAATTGATAAATAGATAAACCTATAAACTAATAAATAGATAAACCTATAAACTAATAAATAGATAAACCTATAAACTAATAAATAGATAAACTTATAAACTAATAAATAGATAAAACTATAAACTAATAAATAGATAAACCTATAAATTGATAAATAGATAAACCTATAAACTAATAAATAGATAAACCTAAAAACTAATAAATAGATAAACCTATAAATTGATAAATAGATAAACCTATAAACTAATAAATAGATACACCTATGAACTGATAAATAGATAAACCTATAAATTGATAAATAGATAAACCTATAAACTAATAAATAGATAAACCTAAAAACTAAGAAATAGATTAACCTATAAATTGATAAATAGATAAACCTATAAACTAATAAATAGATAAACCTATAAACTGATAAATAGATAAACCTATAAATTGATAAATAGATAAACCTATAAACTAATAAATAGAGAAACCTATAAATTGATAAATAGATGAACCTATAAACTAATAAATAGATAAACCTATAAACTAATAAATAGATACACCTATAAATTGATAAATAGATAAACCTATAAATTGATAAATAGATAAACCTCTAAACTAATAAATAGATAAACCTATAAACTAATAAATAGATAAACCTATAAACTAATAAATAAATAAACCTATAAATTGATAAATAGATAAACCTAAAACTAATAAATAGATAAACCTATAAATTGATAAATAGATAAAACTATAAACTGATAAATACATAAACCTATAAATTGATAAATAGATAAACCTATAAACTAATAAATAGATAAACCTATAAACTAATAAATAGATAAACCTAAAAACTAATAAATAGATAAACCTATAAATTGATAAATAGATAAACCTATAAATTGATAAATAGATACACCTATAAACTAATAAATAGATAAACCTATGCATTGATAAATAGATAAACCTATAAACTAATAAATAGATAAACCTATAAATTGATAAATAGATGAACCTATAAACTAATAAATAGATAAACCTATAAACTAATAAATAGATAAACCTATAAATTGATAAATAGATAAACCTATAAATTGATAAATAGATAAACCTATAAACTAATAAATAGATAAACCTATAAACTAATAAATAGATAAACCTATAAATTAATAAATAGATAAACCTATAAATTGATAAATAGATAAACCTATAAACTAATAAATAGATAAACCTATAAATTGATAAATAGATAAAACTATAAACTGATAAATAGATAAACCTATAAATTGATAAATAGATAAACCTATAAACTAATAAATAGATAAACATATAAACTAATAAATAGATAAACCTATAAACTAATAAATAGATAAACCTATAAACTAATAAATAGATAAACCTATAAACTAATAAATAGCTAAACTTATAAACTAATAAATAGATAAACCTATAAACTAATAAATAGATAAAACTATAAATTAATAAATAGATAAACCTATAAACTAATAAATAGATACACTTATAAACTAATAAATAGATAAACCTATAAACTAATAAATAGATAAAACTATAAACTAATAAATAGATAAACCTATAAACTAATAAATAGATAAAACTATAAACTAATAAATAGATAAACCTATACACTAATAAATAGATAAATTTATAAACTAATAAATAGATAAACCTATAAATTGATAAATAGATAAACCTATAAACTAATAAATATATAAACCTATAAACTAATAAATAGATAAACCTATAAATTGATAAATAGATACACCTATAAACTAATAAACAGATAAAACTATAAACTAATAAATAGATAAACCTATAAACTAATAAATAGATAAACCTATAAATTGATAAATAGATAAACCTATAAACTAATAAATAGATAAACCTATAAATTGATAAATAGATAAAACTATAAACTAATAAATAGATAACCTTATAAACTAATAAATAGATAAAACTATAAACTCATAAATAGATAAACCTATAAACTAATAAATAGATAAACCTATAAACTAATAAATAGATAAACCTATAAACTAATAAATAGATAAACCTATAAACTAATAAATAGATAAACCTATAAACTAATAAATAGACAAACTATAAACTAATAAATAGATAAACCTATAAACTAATAAATAGATAAACCTATGAACTGATAAATAGATAAACCTATAAATTGATAAATAGATAAACCTATAAACTAATAAATAGATAAACCTAAAAACTAATAAATAGATTAACCTATAAATTGATAAATAGATAAACCTATAAACTAATAAATAGATAAACCTATAAACTGATAAATAGATAAACCTATAAATTGATAAATAGATAAACCTATAAACTAATAAATAGAGAAACCTATAAATTGATAAATAGATGAACCAATAAACTAATAAATAGATAAACCTATAAACTAATAAATAGATACACCTATAAATTGATAAATAGATAAACCTATAAATTGATAAATAGATAAACCTATAAACTAATAAATAGATAAACCTATAAACTTATAAATAGATTAACCTATAAACTAATAAATAAATAAACCTATAAAATGATAAATAGATAAACCTAAAACTAATAAATAGATAAACCTATAAATTGATAAATAGATAAAACTATAAACTGATAAATACATAAACCTATAAATTGATAAATAGATAAACCTATAAACTAATAAATAGATAAACCTATAAACTAATAAATAGATAAACCTATAAACTAATAAATAGATAAACTTATAAACTAATAAATAGATAAAACTATAAACTAATAAATAGATAAACCTATAAATTGATAAATAGATAAACCTATAAACTAATAAATAGATAAACCTAAAAACTAATAAATAGATAAACCTATAAATTGATAAATAGATAAACCTATAAACTAATAAATAGATACACCTATGAACTGATAAATAGATAAACCTATAAATTGATAAATAGATAAACCTATAAACTAATAAATAGATAAACCTAAAAACTAAGAAATAGATTAACCTATAAATTGATAAATAGATAAACCTATAAACTAATAAATAGATAAACCTATAAACTGATAAATAGATAAACCTATAAATTGATAAATAGATAAACCTATAAACTAATAAATAGAGAAACCTATAAATTGATAAATAGATGAACCTATAAACTAATAAATAGATAAACCTATAAACTAATAAATAGATACACCTATAAATTGATAAATAGATAAACCTATAAATTGATAAATAGATAAACCTATAAACTAATAAATAGATAAACCTATAAACTAATAAATAGATAAACCTATAAACTAATAAATAAATAAACCTATAAATTGATAAATAGATAAACCTAAAACTAATAAATAGATAAACCTATAAATGGATAAATAGATAAAACTATAAACTGATAAATACATAAACCTATAAATTGATAAATAGATAAACCTATAAACTAATAAATAGATAAACCTATAAACTAATAAATAGATAAACCTATAAACTAATAAATAGATAAACCTATAAATTGATAAATAGATAAACCTATAAATTGATAAATAGATACACCTATAAACTAATAAATAGATAAACCTATGCATTGATAAATAGATAAACCTATAAACTAATAAATAGATAAACCTATAAATTGATAAATAGATGAACCTATAAACTAATAAATAGATAAACCTATAAACTAATAAATAGATAAACCTATAAATTGATAAATAGATAAACCTATAAATTGATAAATAGATAAACCTATAAACTAATAAATAGATAAACCTATAAACTAATAAATAGATAAACCTATAAATTAATAAATAGATAAACCTATATATTGATAAATAGATAAACCTATAAACTAATAAATAGATAAACCTATAAATTGATAAATAGATAAAACTATAAACTGATAAATAGATAAACCTATAAATTGATAAATAGATAAACCTATAAACTAATAAATAGATAAACATATAAACTAATAAATAGATAAACCTATAAACTAATAAATAGATAAACCTATAAACTAATAAATAGATAAACCTATACACTAATAAATAGCTAAACTTATAAACTAATAAATAGATAAACCTATAAACTAATAAATAGATAAAACTATAAATTAATAAATAGATAAACCTATAAACTAATAAATAGATACACCTATAAACTAATAAATAGATAAACCTATAAACTAATAAATAGATAAAACTATAAACTAATAAATAGATAAACCTATAAACTAATAAATAGATAAAACTATAAACTAATAAATAGATAAACCTATACACTAATAAATAGATAAATTTATAAACTAATAAATAGATAAACCTATAAATTGATAAATAGATAAACCTATAAACTAATAAATAGATAAACCTATAAACTAATAAATAGATAAACCTATAAATTGATAAATAGATACACCTATAAACTAATAAACAGATAAAACTATAAACTAATAAATAGATAAACCTATAAACTAATAAATAGATAAACCTATAAATTGATAAATAGATAAACCTATAAACTAATAAATAGATAAACCTATAAATTGATAAATAGATAAAACTATAAACTAATAAATAGATAACCTTATAAACTAATAAATAGATAAAACTATAAACTCATAAATAGATAAACCTATAAACTAATAAATAGATAAACCTATAAACTAATAAATAGATAAACCTATAAACTAATAAATAGATAAACCTATAAACTAATAAATAGATAAACCTATAAACTAATAAATAGACAAACTATAAACTAATAAATAGATAAACCTATAAACTAATAAATAGATAAACCTATGAACTGATAAATAGATAAACCTATAAATTGATAAATAGATAAACCTATAAACTAATAAATAGATAAACCTAAAAACTAATAAATAGATTAACCTATAAATTGATAAATAGATAAACCTATAAACTAATAAATAGATAAACCTATAAACTGATAAATAGATAAACCTATAAATTGATAAATAGATAAACCTATAAACTAATAAATAGAGAAACCTATAAATTGATAAATAGATGAACCTATAAACTAATAAATAGATAAACCTATAAACTAATAAATAGATACACCTATAAATTGATAAATAGATAAACCTATAAATTGATAAATAGATAAACCTATAAACTAATAAATAGATAAACCTATAAACTTATAAATAGATAAACCTATAAACTAATAAATAAATAAACCTATAAATTGATAAATAGATAAACCTAAAACTAATAAATAGATAAACCTATAAATTGATAAATAGATAAAACTATAAACTGATAAATACATAAACCTATAAATTGATAAATAGATAAACCTATAAACTAATAAATAGATAAACCTATAAACTAATAAATAGATAAACCTATAAACTAATAAATAGATAAACTTATAAACTAATAAATAGATAAAACTATAAACTAATAAATAGATAAACCTATAAATTGATAAATAGATAAACCTATAAACTAATAAATAGATAAACCTAAAAACTAATAAATAGATAAACCTATAAATTGATAAATAGATAAACCTATAAACTAATAAATAGATACACCTATGAACTGATAAATAGATAAACCTATAAATTGATAAATAGATAAACCTATAAACTAATAAATAGATAAACCTAAAAACTAAGAAATAGATTAACCTATAAATTGATAAATAGATAAACCTATAAACTAATAAATAGATAAACCTATAAACTGATAAATAGATAAACCTATAAATTGATAAATAGATAAACCTATAAACTAATAAATAGAGAAACCTATAAATTGATAAATAGATGAACCTATAAACTAATAAATAGATAAACCTATAAACTAATAAATAGATACACCTATAAATTGATAAATAGATAAACCTATAAATTGATAAATAGATAAACCTATAAACTAATAAATAGATAAACCTATAAACTAATAAATAGATAAACCTATAAACTAATAAATAAATAAACCTATAAATTGATAAATAGATAAACCTAAAACTAATAAATAGATAAACCTATAAATGGATAAATAGATAAAACTATAAACTGATAAATACATAAACCTATAAATTGATAAATAGATAAACCTATAAACTAATAAATAGATAAACCTATAAACTAATAAATAGATAAACCTATAAACTAATAAATAGATAAACCTATAAATTGATAAATAGATAAACCTATAAATTGATAAATAGATACACCTATAAACTAATAAATAGATAAACCTATACATTGATAAATAGATAAACCTATAAACTAATAAATAGATAAACCTATAAATTGATAAATAGATGAACCTATAAACTAATAAATAGATAAACCTATAAACTAATAAATAGATAAACCTATAAATTGATAAATAGATAAACCTATAAATTGATAAATAGATAAACCTATAAACTAATAAATAGATAAACCTATAAACTAATAAATAGATAAACCTATAAATTAATAAATAGATAAACCTATAAATTGATAAATAGATAAACCTATAAACTAATAAATAGATAAACCTATAAATTGATAAATAGATAAAACTATAAACTGATAAATAGATAAACCTATAAATTGATAAATAGATAAACCTATAAACTAATAAATAGATAAACATATAAACTAATAAATAGATAAACCTATAAACTAATAAATAGATAAACCTATAAACTTATAAATAGATAAACCTATAAACTAATAAATAGCTAAACTTATAAACTAATAAATAGATAAACCTATAAACTAATAAATAGATAAAACTATAAATTAATAAATAGATAAACCTATAAACTAATAAATAGATACACCTATAAACTAATAAATAGATAAACCTATAAACTAATAAATAGATAAAACTATAAACTAATAAATAGATAAACCTATAAACTAATAAATATATAAAACTATAAACTAATAAATAGATAAACCTATACACTAATAAATAGATAAATTTATAAACTAATAAATAGATAAACCTATAAATTGATACATAGATAAACCTATAAACTAATAAATAGATAAACCTATAAACTAATAAATAGATAAACCTATAAATTGATAAATAGATACACCTATAAACTAATAAACAGATAAAACTATAAACTAATAAATAGATAAACCTATAAACTAATAAATAGATAAACCTATAAATTGATAAATAGATAAACCTATAAACTAATAAATAGATAAACCTATAAATTGATAAATAGATAAAACTATAAACTAATAAATAGATAACCTTATAAACTAATAAATAGATAAAACTATAAACTCATAAATAGATAAACCTATAAACTAATAAATAGATAAACCTATAAACTAATAAATAGATAAACCTATAAACTAATAAATAGATAAACCTATAAACTAATAAATAGATAAACCTATAAACTAATAAATAGACAAACTATAAACTAATAAATAGATAAACCTATAAACAAATAAATAGATAAACCTATAAACTAATAAATAGATAAACCTATAAATTGATACATAGAAAAACCTATAAACTACTAAATAGATAAACCTCTAAACTGATAAATAGATAAACCTATAAACTAATAAATAGATAAACCTATAAATTGATAAATAGATAAACCTATAAACTAATAAATAGATAAACCTATAAATTGATAAATAGACAAAACTATAAACTGATAAATAGATAAACCTACAAATTGATAAATAGATAAACCTATAAATTGATAAATAGATAAACCTATAAACTAATAAATAGATAAAACTATAAATTGATAAATAGATGAACCTATAAACTAATAAATAGATAAACCTATAAACTAATAAATAGATACACCTATAAATTGATAAATAGATAAACCTATAAATTGATAAATAGATAAACCTATAAACTAATAAATAGATAAACCTATAAACTAATAAATAGATAAACCTATAAACTAATAAATAGATAAACCTATACATTGATAAATAGATAAACCTATAAACTAATAAATAGATAAACCTATAAACTGATAAATAGATAAACCTATAAATTTATAAATAGATAAACCTATAAACTAATAAATAGATAAACATATAAACTAATAAATAGATAAACATATAAACAAATAAATAGATAAACCTATAAACTAATAAATAGATAAACCTATAAACTAATAAATAGATAAACCTATAAACTAATAAATAGCTTAACTTATAAACTAATAAATAGAAAAACCTATAAACTAATAAATAGATAAAACTATAAATTAATAAATAGATAAACCTATAAACTAATAAATAGATAAACCTATAAACTAATAAATAGATAAACCTATAAACTAATAAATAGATAAAACTATAAACTAATAAATAGATAAACCTATAAACTAATAAATAGATAAACCTATAAACTAATAAATAGATAAACCTATAAACTAATAAATAGATAAACCTATAAACTAATAAATAGATAAACCTATAAACTAATACATAGATAAACCTATAAATTGATAAATAGATAAACCTATAAACTAATAAATAGATAAACCTATAAACTGATAAATAGATAAACCTATAAACTAATAAATAGATAAACCTATAAATTGATAAATAGATAAACCTATAAACTAATAAATAGATAACCTTATAAACTAATAAATAGATAAAACTATAAACTAATAAATAGATAAACCTATAAACTAATAAATAGATAAACCTATAAACTAATAAATAGATAAACCTATAAACTAATAAATAGATAAACCTATAAACTAATAAATAGACAAACTATAAACTAATAAATAGATAAACCTATAAACTAATAAATAGATAAACCTATAAACTAATAAATAGATAAACCTATAAATTGATACATAGATAAACCTATAAACTACTAAATAGATAAACCTCTAAACTGATAAATTGATAAACCTATAAACTAATAAATAGATAAACTTATAAATTGATAAATAGATAAACCTATAAACTAATAAATAGATAAACCTATAAATTGATAAATAGATAAAACTATAAACTGATAAATAGATAAACCTACAACTTGATAAATAGATACACCTATAAACTAATAAATAGATAAACATATAAACTAATAAATAGATAAACATATAAACTAATAAATAGATAAACCTATAAACTAATAAATAGATAAACCTATAAACAAATAAATAGATAAACCTATAAACTAATAAAAAGCTAAACTTATAAACTAAAAAAAAGATAAACCTATAAACTAGTAAATAGATAAAACTATAAATTAATAAATAGATAAACCTATAAACTAATAAATAGATAAACCTATAAACTAATAAATAGATAAACCTATAAACTAATAAATAGATAAAACTATAAACTAATAAATAGATAAACCTATAAAGTAATAAATAGATAAACCTATAAACTAATAAATAGATAAACCTATAAACTAATAAATAGATAAACCTATAAACTAATAAATAGACAAACTATAAACTAATAAATAGATAAACCTAAAAACTAATAAATAGATAAACCTATAAACTAATAAATAGATAAACCTATAAATTGATACATAGATAAACCTATAAACTACTAAATAGATAAACCTATAAACTGATGAATAGATAAACCTATAAACTAATAAATAGATAAACCTAAAAATTGATAAAAAGATAAACCTATAAACTAATAAATAGATAACCTTATAAAGTAAAAAATAGACAAACCTATAAACTAATAAATAGATAAACTTATAAACTAATGAATGGATAAAACTATAAACTAATAAATAGATTAACCTATAAATTGATAAATAGATAAACCTATAAACTAATAAATAGATAAAACTTTAAATTGATAAATAGATAAACCTATAAACTAATAAATAGATAAACCTATAAACTAATAAATAGATAAACCTATAAACTAATAAATAGATAAACCTATAAACTAATAAATAGATAAACTTATAAACTAATAAATAGATAAACCTATAAACTAATAAATAGATAAAACTATAAACTAATAAATAGATAAACCTATAAACTAATAAATAGATAAACCTATAAACTAATAAATAGATAAACCTATAAACTAATACATAGATAAACTTATAAACTAATAAATAGATAAACCTATAAACTAATAAATAGATAAACCTATAAATGGATAAATAGATAAACCTATAAATTAATAAATAGATAAATCTAAAAACTAATAAATAGATAAACCTATAAATTGATAAATAGATAAACCTATAAACTAATACATAGATACACCTATAAACTGATAAATAGATAAACCTATAAATTGATAAATAGATAAACCTATAAACTAATAAATAGATAAACCTATAAACTAATAAATAGATAAACCTATAAACTAATAAATAGATAAAACTATAAACTAATAAATAGATAAACCTATAAACTAATAAATAGAAAAACCTATAAACTAATAAATAGATAAACCTATAAATTGATAAATAGATAAACCTATAAACTAATAAATAGACAAACTATAAACTAATAAAAATATAAACCTATAAACTAATAAATAGATGAACCTATAAACTAATAAATAGATAAACCTATAAATTGATACATAGATAAACCTATAAACTAATAAATAGATAAACCTATAAACTGATAAATAGATAAACCTATAAACTAATAAATAGATAAACCTATAAATTGATAAATAGATAAACCTATAAACTAATAAATAGATAACCTTATAAACTAATAAATAGATAATACTATAAATTAATAAATAGATAAACCTATAAACTAATAAATAGATAAACCTATAAACTAATAAATAGATAAACCTATAAACTAATAAATAGATAAACTTATAAACTAATAAATAGATAAAACTATAAACTAATAAATAGATAAACCTATAAATTGATAAATAGATAAACCTATAAACTAATAAATAGATAAAACTATAAATTGATAAATAGATAATCCTATAAACTAATAAATAGATAAACCTATAAACTAATAAATAGATAAACCTATAAACTAATAAATAGATAAAACTATAAACTAATAAATAGATAAACCTATAATCTAATAAATAGAAAAACCTATAAACTAATAAATAGATAAACCCATAAACTAATAAATTGATAAACTTATAAACTAATAAATAGATAAACCTATAAACTAATAAATAGATAAACCTATAAATTGATAAATAGATAAACCTATAAACTAATAAATAGATAAACCTAAAAACTAATAAATAGATAAACCTATAAATTGATAAATAGATAAACCTATAAACTAATAAATAGATACACCTATAAACTGATAAATAGATAAACCTATAAATTGATAAATAGATAAACCTATAAACTAATAAATAGATAAACCTAAAAATTAATAAATAGATTAACCTATAAATTTATAAATAGGTAAACCTATAAACTAATGAATAGACAAACCTATAAACTGATAAATAGATAAACCTATAAATTGATAAATAGATAAACCTATCAACTAATAAATAGATAAACCTATAAACTAATAAATAGATAAACCTATAAACTAATAAATAGATAAACCTATAAACTAATAAATAGATAAACTTATAAACTAATAAATAGATAAACCTATAAACAAATAAATAGATAAACCTATAAATTGATAAATAGATAAACCTATAAACTAATAAATGGATAAACCTATAAACTGATAAATAGATAAACCTATAAACTAATAAATAGATAAACCTATAAATTGATAAATAGACAAACCTATAAACTAATAAATAGATAAAACTTTAAATTGATAAATAGATAAACCTATAAACTAATAAATAGATAAACCTATAAACTAATAAATAGATAAACCTATAAACTAATAAATAGATAAACCTATAAACTAATAAATAGATAAACTTATAAACTAATAAATAGATAAACCTATAAACTAATAAATAGATAAAACTATAAACTAATAAATAGATAAACCTATAAACTAATAAATAGATAAACCTATAAACTAATAAATAGATAAACCTATAAACTAATACATAGATAAACTTATAAACTAATAAATAGATAAACCTATAAACTAATAAATAGATAAACCTATAAATTGATAAATAGATAAACCTATAAACTAATAAATAGATAAACCTAAAAACTAATAAATAGATAAACCTATAAATTGATAAATAGATAAACCTATAAACTAATACATAGATACACCTATAAACTGATAAATAGATAAACCTATAAATTGATAAATAGATAAACCTATAAACTAATAAATAGATAAACCTATAAACTAATAAATAGATAAACCTTTAAACTAATAAATAGATAAAACTATAAACTAATAAATAGATAAACCTATAAACTAATAAATAGAAAAACCGATAAACTAATAAATAGATAAACCTATAAATTGATAAATAGATAAACCTATAAACTAATAAATAGACAAACTATAAACTAATAAATATATAAACCTATAAACTAATAAATAGATAACCCTATAAACTAATAAATAGATAAACCTATAAATTGATACATTGATAAACCTATAAACTAATAAATAGATAAACCTATAAACTGATAAATAGATAAACCTATAAACTAATAAATAGATAAACCTATAAATTGATAAATAGATAAACCTATAGACTAATCAATAGATAACCTTATAAACTAATAAATACATAATACTATAAATTAATAAATAGATAAACCTATAAACTAATAAATAGATAAACCTATAAACTAATAAATAGATAAACTTATAAACTAATAAATAGATAAAACTGTAAACTAATAAATAGATAAACCTATAAATTGATAAATAGATAAACCTATAAACTAATAAATAGATAAAACTATAAATTGATAAATAGATAAACCTATAAACTAATAAATAGATAAACCTATAAACTAATAAATGGATAAAACTATAAACTAATAAATAGATAAACCTATAATCTAATTAATAGATAAACCTATAAACTAATAAATAGATAAACTTATAAACTAAAAAATAGATAAACCTATAAACTAATAAATAGATAAACCTATAAATTGATAAATAGATAAACCTATAAACTAATAAATAGATAAACTTAAATACTAATAAAGTGATAAACCTATAAATTGATAAATAGATAAACCTGTAAACTAATAATTAGATACACCTATAAACTGATAAATAGATAAACCTATAAATTGATAAATAGATAAACCTATAAACTAATAAATAGATAAACCTAAAAACTAATAAATAGATTAACCTATAAATTGATAAATAGATAAACCTATAAACTGATGAATAGATGAACCTATAAACTGATAAATAGGTAAACCTATAAATTGATAAATAGATAAACCTATCAACTAATAAATAGATAAACCTATAAACTAATAAATAGATAAACCTATAAACTAATAAATAGATAAACCTATAAACTAATAAATAGATAAACTTATAAACTAATAAATAGATAAACCTATAAACAAATAAATAGATAAACCTATAAATTGATAAATAGATAAACCCATAAACTAATAAATAGATAAACCTATAAACTGATAAATAGATAAACCTATAAACTAATAAATAGATAAACCTATAAACTAATAAATAGATAAACCTATAAACTAATAAATAGATAAACTTATAAACTAATAAATAGATAAACCTATAAACTAATAAATAGATAAAACTATAAACTAATAAATAGATAAACCTATAAACTAATAAATAGATAAACCTATAAACTAATAAATAGATAAACCTATAAACTAATACATAGATAAACTTATAAACTAATAAATAGATAAACCTATAAACTAATAAATAGATAAACCTATAAATTGATAAATAGATAAACCTATAAACTAATAAATAGATAAACCTAAAAACTAATAAATAGATAAACCTATAAATTGATAAATAGATAAACCTATAAACCAATACATAGATACACCTATAAACTGATAAATAGATAAACCTATAAATTGATAAATAGATAAACCTATAAACTGATAAATAGATAAACCTATAAACTAATAAATAGATAAACCTATAAACTAATAAATAGATAAAACTATAAACTAATAAATAGATAAACCTATAAACTAATAAATAGATAAAACTATAAATTGATAAATAGATAAACCTATAAACTAATAAATAGACTAACTATAAACTAATAAATATATAAACCTATAAACTAATAAATAGATAAACCTATAAACTAATAAATAGATAAACCTTTAAATTGATACATAGATTAACCTATAAACTAATAAATAGATAAACCTATAAACTGATAAATAGATAAACCTATAAACTAATAAATAGATAAACCTATAAATTGATAAATAGATAAACCTATAAACTAATAAATAGATAACCTTATAAACTAATAAATAGATAATACTATAAATTAATAAATAGATAAACCTATAAACTAATAAATAGATAAACCTATAAACAAATAAATAGATAAACTTATAAACTAATAAATAGATAAAACTATAAACTAATAAATAGATAAACCTATAAATTGATAAATAGATAAACCTATAAACTAATAAATAGATAAAACTATAAATTGACAAATAGATAAACCTATAAACTAATAAATAGATAAACCTATAAACTAATAAATAGATAAACATATAAACTAATAAATAGATAAAACTATAAACTAATAAATATATAAACCTATAATCTAATAAATAGATAAACCTATAAACTAATAAACAGATAAACCTATAAACTAATAAATAGATAAACTTATACACTAATAAATAGATAAACCTATAAACTAATAAATAGATAAACCTATAAATTGATAAATTGATAAACCTATGAACTAATAAATAGATAAACCTAAAAACTAATAAATAGATAAACCTATAAATTGATAAATAGATAAACCTATAAACTAATAAATAGATACACCTATAAACTGATAAATAGATAAACCTATAAATTGATAAATAGATAAACCTATAAACTAATAAATAGATAAACCTAAAACCTAATAAATAGAATAACCTATAAATTGATAAATAGATAAACCTATCAACTAATAAATAGATAAACCTATAAACTAATAAATAGATAAACCTATAAACTAATAAATAGATAAACCTATAAACTAATAAATAGATAAACTTATAAACTAATAAATAGATAAACCTATAAACAAATAAATAGATAAACCTATAAATTGATAAATAGATAAACCCATAAACTAATAAATAGATAAACGTATAAACTGATAAATAGATAAACCTATAAACTAATAAATAGATAAACCTATAAATTGATAAATAGACAAACCTATAAACTAATAAATAGATAAACCTATAAATTGATAAATAGATAAACCTATAAACTAATAAATAGATAAACCTATAAACTAATAAATAGATAAACCTATAAACTAATAAATAGATAAACCTATAAACTAATAAATAGATAAACTTATAAACTAATAAATAGATAAACCTATAAACTAATAAATAGATAAAACTATAAACTAATAAATAGATAAACCTATAAACTAATAAATAGATAAACCTATAAACTAATAAATAGATAAACCTATAAACTAATACATAGATAAACTTATAAACTAATAAATAGATAAACCTATAAACTAATAAATAGATAAACCTATAAATTGATAAATAGATAAACCTATAAACTAATAAATAGATAAACCTAAATACTAATAAATAGATAAACCTATAAATTGATAAATAGATAAACCTATAAACCAATACATAGATACACCTATAAACTGATAAATAGATAAACCTATAAATTGATAAATAGATAAACCTATAAACTAATAAATAGATAAACCTATAAACTAATAAATAGATAAACCTATAAACTAATAAATAGATAAAACTATAAACTAATAAATAGATAAACCTATAAACTAATAAATAGAAAAACCTATAAACTAATAAATAGATAAAACTATAAATTGATAAATAGATAAACCTATAAACTAATAAATAGACTAACTATAAACTAATAAATATATAAACCTATAAACTAATAAATAGATAAACCTATAAACTAATAAATAGATAAACCTATAAATTGATACATAGATAAACCTATAAACTAATAAATAGATAAACCTATAAACTGATAAATAGATAAACCTATAAACTAATAAATAGATAAACCTATAAATTGATAAATAGATAAACCTATAAACTAATAAATAGATAACCTTATAAACTAATAAATAGATAATACTATAAATTAATAAATAGATAAACCTATAAACTAATAAATAGATAAACCTATAAACTAATAAATAGATAAACTTATAAACTAATAAATAGATAAAACTATAAACTAATAAATAGATAAACCTATAAATTGATAAATAGATAAACCTATAAACTAATAAATAGATAAAACTATAAATTGACAAATAGATAAACCTATAAACTAATAAATAGATAAACCTATAAACTAATAAATAGATAAACATATAAACTAATAAATAGATAAAACTATAAACTAATAAATATATAAACCTATAATCTAATAAATAGATAAACCTATAAACTAATAAATAGATAAACCTATAAACTAATAAATAGATAAACTTATACACTAATAAATAGATAAACCTATAAACTAATAAATAGATCAACCTATAAATTGATAAATTGATAAACCTATGAACTAATAAATAGATAAACCTAAAAACTAATAAATAGATAAACCTATAAATTGATAAATAGATAAACCTATAAACTAATAAATAGATACACCTATAAACTGATAAATAGATAAACCTATAAATTGATAAATAGATAAACCTATACACTAATAAATAGATAAACCTAAAACCTAATAAATAGAATAACCTATAAATTGATAAATAGATAAACCTATCAACTAATAAATAGATAAACCTATAAACTAATAAATAGATAAACCTATAAACTAATAAATAGATAAACCTATAAACTAATAAATAGATAAACTTATAAACTAATAAATAGATAAACCTATAAACAAATAAATAGATAACCTATAAACTAATAAATAGATAAACCTATAAATTGATAAATAGATAAACCTATAAACTAATAAATAGATAAACCTATAAACTAATCAATAGATAAACCTTTAAACTAATAAATAGATAAACCTATAAATTGATAAATAGATAAACCTATAAATTGATAAATAGATGAACCTATAAACTAATAAATAGATAAACCTATAAACTAATAAATAGATACACCTATAAATTGATAAATAGATAAACCTATAAATTTATAAATAGATAAACCTATAAACTAATAAATGATAAACCTATAAACTAATAAATAGATAAACCTATAAACTAATAAATAGATAAACTTATAAACTAATAAATAGATAAACCTATAAACTAATAAATAGATAAAACTATAAACTAATAAATAGATAAACCTATAAACTAATAAATAGATAAACCTATAAACTAATAAATAGATAAACCTATAAACTAATAAATAGATAAAACTATAAACTAATAAATAGATAAACCTATAAACTAATAAATAGATAAACCTATAAACTAATAAATAGATAAACCTATAAACTAATAAATAGATAAACCTATAAATTGATAAATAGATACATCTACAAACTAATAAATAGATAAAACTATAAACTAATAAATAGATAAACCTATAAACTAATAAATAGATAAACCTATAAACTAATACATAGATAAACCTATAAATTGATAAATAGATAAACATATAAACTAATAAATAGATAAACCTATAAACTGATAAATAGATAAACCTATAAACTAATAAATAGATAAACCTATAAATTGATAAATAGATAAACCTATAAACTAATAAATAGATAACCTTATAAACTAATAAATAGATAAAACTATAAACTAATAAATAGATAAACCTATAAACTAATAAATAGATAAACATGTAAACTAATAAATAGACAAACTTATAAACAAATAAATAGATAAAACTATAAACTAATAAATAGATAACCCTATTAATTGATAAATAGATAAACCTATAAACTAATAAATAGATAAAACTATAAACTAATAAATAGATAAACTTATATACTAATAAATAGATAAACCTATAAACTAATAAATAGATAAAACTATAAACTAATAAAAAGATAAACCTATAAACTATTAAATAGATAAACCTATAAACTAATAAATAGATAAACCTATAAACTAATAAATAGATAAACTTATAAACTAATAAATAGATAAACCTATTAACTAATAAATAGATGAACCTATAAATTGATAAATAGATAAACCTATAAACTAATAAATAGATAAACCTATAAACTGATAAATAGATAAACCTATAAATTGATACATAGATAAACCTATAAACTAATAAATAGATACACCTATAAACTGATAAATAGATAAACCTATAAATTGATAAATAGATAAACCTATAAACTAATAAATAGATAAACCTAAAACCTAATAAATAGAATAACCTATAAATTGATAAATAGATAAACCTATCAACTAATAAATAGATAAACCTATAAACTAATAAATAGATAAACCTATAAACTAATAAATAGATAAACCTATAAACTAATAAATAGATAAACTTATAAACTAATAAATAGATAAACCTATAAACAAATAAATAGATAAACCTATAAACTAATAAATAGATAAACCTATAAATTGATAAATAGATAAACCTATAAACTAATAAATAGATAAACCTTTAAACTAATAAATAGATAAACCTTTAAACTAATAAATAGATAAACCTATAAATTGATAAATAGATAAACCTATAAATTGATAAATAGATGAACCTATAAACTAATAAATAGATAAACCTATAAACTAATAAATAGATACACCTATAAATTGATAAATAGATAAACCTATAAATTTATAAATAGATAAACCTATAAACTAATAAATGATAAACCTATAAACTAATAAATAGATAAACCTATAAACTAATAAATAGATAAACTTATAAACTAATAAATAGATAAACCTATAAACTAATAAATAGATAAAACTATAAATTAATAAATAGATAAACCTATAAACTAATAAATAGATAAACCTATAAACTAATAAATAGATAAACCTATAAACTAATAAATAGATAAAACTATAAACTAATAAATAGATAAACCTATAAACTAATAAATAGATAAACCTATAAACTAATAAATAGATAAACCTATAAACTAATAAATAGATAAACCTATAAATTGATAAATAGATACATCTACAAACTAATAAATAGATAAAACTATAAACTAATAAATAGATAAACCTATAAACTAATAAATAGATAAACCTATAAACTAATACATAGATAAACCTATAAATTGATAAATAGATAAACATATAAACTAATAAATAGATAAACCTATAAACTGATAAATAGATAAACCTATAAACTAATAAATAGATAAACCTATAAATTGATAAATAGATAAACCTATAAACTAATAAATAGATAACCTTATAAACTAATAAATAGATAAAACTATAAACTAATAAATAGATAAACCTATAAACTAATAAATAGATAAACATGTAAACTAATAAATAGACAAACTTATAAACAAATAAATAGATAAAACTATAAACTAATAAATAGATAACCCTATTAATTGATAAATAGATAAACCTATAAACTAATAAATAGATAAAACTATAAACTAATAAATAGATAAACTTATATACTAATAAATAGATAAACCTATAAACTAATAAATAGATAAAACTATAAACTAATAAAAAGATAAACCTATAAACTATTAAATAGATAAACCTATAAACTAATAAATAGATAAACCTATAAACTAATAAATAGATAAACTTATAAACTAATAAATAGATAAACCTATCACTAATAAATAGATGAACCTATAAATTGATAAATAGATAAACCTATAAACTAATAAATAGATAAACTTATAAACTGATAAATAGATAAACCTATAAATTGATACATAGATAAACCTATAAACTAATAAATAGATAAACCTAAAAACTAATAAATAGATAAACCTATAAATTGATAAATAGATAAACCTATAAACTAATAAATAGATAAACCTATAAACTGATAAATAGATAAACCTTTAAATTGATAAATAGATAAACCTATAAACTAATAAATAGATAAACCTATAAACTAATAAATAGATAAACCTATAAACTAATAAATAGATAAACCTATAAATTGATAAATAGATAAACCTATAAACTAATAAATAGATAAACCTATAAATTGATAAATAGATACACTTATAAACTAATAAATAGATAAACCTATAAACTAATAAATAGATAAACCTATAAATTGATAAATAGATTAACCTATAAATTGATAAATAGATAAACCTATAAACTAATAAATAGATAAACCTCTAAATTGATACATAGATAACCTTATAAACTAATAAATAGATAAACCTATAAATTGATAAATAGATAACATTGTAAACTAATAAATAGATAAACCAATAAACTAATAAATAGATAAACCTATAAACTAATAAATAGATAAACTTATAAACTAATAAATAGATAAACCTATAAACTAATAAATAGATACACCTATAAATTGATAAATAGATAAACCTATAAATTTATAAATAGATAAACCTATAAACTAATAAATGATAAACCTATAAACTAATAAATAGATAAACCTATAAACTAATAAATAGATAAACTTATAAACTAATAAATAGATAAACCTATAAACTAATAAATAGATAAAACTATAAATTAATAAATAGATAAACCTATAAACTAATAAATAGATAAACCTATAAACTAATAAATAGATAAACCTATAAACTAATAAATAGATAAAACTATAAACTAATAAATAGATAAACCTATAAACTAATAAATAGATAAACCTATAAACTAATAAATAGATAAACCTATAAACTAATAAATAGATAAACCTATAAATTGATAAATAGATACATCTACAAACTAATAAATAGATAAAACTATAAACTAATAAATAGATAAACCTGTAAACTAATAAATAGATAAACCTATAAACTAATACATAGATAAACCTATAAATTGATAAATAGATAAACATATAAACTAATAAAGAGATAAACCTATAAACTGATAAATAGATAAACCTATAAACTAATAAATAGATAAACCTATAAATTGATAAATAGATAAACCTATAAACTAATAAATAGATAACCTTAAAAACTAATAAATAGATAAAACTATAAACTAATAAATAGATAAACCTATAAACTAATAAATAGATAAACATGTAAACTAATAAATAAACAAACTTATAAACTAATAAATAGATAAAACTATAAACTAATAAATAGATAACCCTATTAATTGATAAATAGATAAACCTATAAACTAATAAATAGATAAAACTATAAACTAATAAATAGATAAACTTATATACTAATAAATAGATAAACCTATAAACTAATAAATAGATAAAACTATAAACTAATAAAAAGATAAACCTATTAACTATTAAATAGATAAACCTATAAACTAATAAATAGATAAACCTATAAACTAATAAATAGATAAACTTATAAACTAATAAATAGATAAACCTATTAACTAATAAATAGATGAACCTATAAATTGATAAATAGATAAACCTATAAACTAATAAATAGATAAACCTATAAACTGATAAATAGATAAACCTATAAATTGATACATAGATAAACCTATAAACTAATAAATAGATAAACCTAAAAACTAATAAATAGATAAACCTATAAATTGATAAATAGATAAACCTATAAACTAATAAATAGATAAACCTATAAACTGATAAATAGATAAACCTTTAAATTGATAAATAGATAAACCTATAAACTAATAAATAGATAAACCTATAAACTAATAAATAGATAAACCTATAAACTAATAAATAGATAAACCTATAAATTGATAAATAGATAAACCTATAAACTAATAAATAGATAAACCTATAAATTGATAAATAGATACACTTATAAACTAATAAATAGATAAACCTATAAACTAATAAATAGATAAACCTATAAATTGATAAATAGATTAACCTATAAATTGATAAATAGATAAACCTATAAACTTATAAATAGATAAACCTCTAAATTGATACATAGATAACCTTATAAACTAATAAATAGATAAACCTATAAATTGATAAATAGATAACATTGTAAACTAATAAATAGATAAACCAATAAACTAATAAATAGATAAACCTATAAACTAATAAATAGAAAAACTTATAAACTAATAAATAGATAAACCTATAAATTGATAAATAGATAAACTTATAAACTAATAAATAGATAAACCTATAAATTGATTAATAAATAAACCTATAAACAAATAAATAGATAAACCTATAAACTAATAAATAGAAAAACCGATAAACTAATAAATAGATAAACCTATAAACTAATAAATAGATAAACCTATAAACTAATAAATAGACAAACTATAAACTAATAAATATATAAACCTATAAACTAATAAATAGATAAACCTATAAACTAATAAATAGATAAACCTATAAATTGATACATAGATAAACCTATAAACTAATAAATAGATAAACCTATAAACTGATAAATAGATAAACCTATAAACTAATAAATAGATAAACCTATAAATTGATAAATAGATAAACCTATAGACTAATCAATAGATAACCTTATAAACTAATAAATAGATAATACTATAAATTAATAAATAGATAAACCTATAAACTAATAAATAGATAAACCTATAAACTAATAAATAGATAAACTTATCAACTAATAAATAGATAAAACTATAAACTAATAAATAGATAAACCTATAAATTTATAAATAGATAAACCTATAAACTAATAAATAGATAAAACTATAAATTGATAAATAGATAAACCTATAAACTAATAAATAGATAAACCTATAAACTAATAAATAGATAAAACTATAAACTAATAAATAGATAAACCTATAATCTAATTAATAGATAAACCTATAAACTAATAAATAGATAAACCTATAAACTAATAAATAGATAAACTTATAAACTAAAAAATAGATAAACCTATAAACTAATAAATAGATAAACCTATAAATTGATAAATAGATAAACCTATAAACTAATAAATAGATAAACCTAAATACTAATAAATAGATAAACCTATAAATTGATAAATAGATAAACCTATAAACTAATAATTAGATACACCTATAAACTGATAAATAGATAAACCTATAAATTGATAAATAGATAAACCTATAAACTAATAAATAGATAAACCTAAAAACTAATAAATAGATTGACCTATAAATTGATAAATAGATAAACCTATAAACTAATGAATAGATAAACCTATAAACTGATAAATAGGTAAACCTATAAATTGATAAATAGATAAACCTATCAACTAATAAATAGATAAACCTATAAAATAATAAATAGATAAACCTATAAACTAATAAATAGATAAACCTATAAACTAATAAATAGATAAACTTATAAACTAATAAATAGATAAACCTATAAACAAATAAATAGATAAACCTATAAATTGATAAATAGATAAACCCATAAACTAATAAATAGATAAACCTATAAAATGATAAATAGATAAACCTATAAACTAATAAATAGATAAACCTATAAATTGATAAATAGACAAACCTATAAACTAATAAATAGATAAACCTATAAATTGATAAATAGATAAACCTATAAACTAATAAATAGATAAACCTATAAACTAATAAATAGATACACCTATAAACTAATAAATAGATAAACCTATAAACAAATAAATAGATGAACTTATTAACTAATAAATAGATAAACCTATAAACTAATAAATAGATAAAACTATAAACTAATAAATAGATAAACCTATAAACTAATAAATAGATAAACCTATAAACTAATAAATAGATAAACCTAAAAACTAATAAATAGATAAACATATAAATTGATAAATAGATAAACCTATAAACTAATACATAGATACACCTATAAACTGATAAATAGATAAACCTATAAATTGATAAATAGATAAACCTATAAACTAATAAATAGATAAACCTATAAACTAATAAATAGATAAACCTATAAACTAATAAATAGATAAAACTATAAACTAATAAATAGATAAACCTATAAACTAATAAATAGAAAAACCTATAAACTAATAAATAGATAAAACTATAAATTGATAAATAGATAAACCTATAAACTAATAAATAGACTAACTATAAACTAATAAATATATAAACCTATAAACTAATAAATAGATAAACCTATAAACTAATAAATAGATAAACCTATAAATTGATACATAGATAAACCTATAAACTAATAAACAGATAAACCTATAAACTGATAAATAGATAAACCTATAAACTAATAAATAGATAAACCTATAAATTGATAAATAGATAAACATATAACTAATAAATAGATAACCTTATAAACTAATAAATAGATAATACTATAAATTAATAAATAGATAAACCTATAAACTAATAAATAGATAAACCTATAAACTAATAAATAGATAAACTTATAAACTAATAAATAGATAAAACTATAAACTAATAAATAGATAAACCTATAAATTGATAAATAGATAAAACTATAAACTAATAAATAGATAAAACTATAAATTGACAAATAGATAAACCTATAAACTAATAAATAGATAAACCTATAAACTAATAAATAGATAAACATATAAACTAATAAATAGATAAAACTATAAACTAATAAATATATAAACCTATAATCTAATAAATAGATAAACCTATAAACTAATAAATAGATAAACCTATAAACTAATAAATAGATAAACTTATAAACTAATAAATAGATAAACCTATAAACTAATAAATAGATAAACCTATAAATTGATAAATTGATAAACCTATAAACTAATAAATAGATAAACCTATAAATTGATAAATAGACAAACCTATAAACTAATAAATAGATAAACCTATAAACTAATAAATAGATACACCTATAAACTGATAAATAGATAAACCTATAAATTGATAAATAGATAAACCTATAAACTAATAAATAGATAAACCTAAAACCTAATAAATAGAATAACCTATAAATTGATAAATAGATAAACCTATCAACTAATAAATAGATAAACCTATAAACTAATAAATAGATAAACCTATAAACTAATAAATAGATAAACCTATAAACAAATAAATAGATAAACTTATAAACTAATAAATAGATAAACCTATAAACAAATAAATAGATAAACCTATAAATTGATAAATAGATAAACCTATAAACTAATAAATAGATAAACCTATAAACTGATAAATAGATAAACCTATAAACTAATAAATAGATAAACCTATAAATTGATAAATAGACAAACCTATATACTAATAAATAGATAAACCTATAAATTGATAAATAGATAAACCTATAAACTAATAAATAGATAAACCTATAAACTAATAAATAGATAAACCTATAAACTAATAAATAGATAAACCTATAAATTGATAAATAGATAAACCTATAAATTGATAAATAGATAAACCTATAAACTAATAAATAGATAAACCTACAAATTGATAAATAGATAAACCTATAAACTAATAAATAGATAAACCTATAAATTGATAAATAGATGAACCTATAAACTAATAAATAGATAAACCTATAAACTAATAAATAGATACACCTATAAATTGATAAATAGATAAACCTATAAATTTATAAATAGATAAACCTATAAACTAATAAATGATAAACCTATAAACTAATAAATAGATATACCTATAAACTAATAAATAGATAAACTTATAAACTAATAAATAGATAAACCTATAAACTAATAAATTGATAAAACTATAAATTAATAAATAGATAAACCTATAAACTAATAAATAGATAAACCTATAAACTAATAAATAGATAAACCTATAAACTAATAAATAGATAAAACTATAAACTAATAAATAGATAAACCTATAAACTAATAAATAGATAAACCTATAAACTAATAAATAGATAAACCTATAAACTAATAAATAGATAAACCTATAAATTTATAAATAGATACATCTACAAACTAATAAATACATAAAACTATAAACTAATAAATAGATAAACCTATAAACTAATAAATAGATAAACCTATAAACTAATACATAGATAAACCTATAAATTGATAAATAGATAAACATATAAACTAATAAATAGATAAACCTATAAACTGATAAATAGATAAACCTATAAACTAATAAATAGATAAACCTATAAATTGATAAATAGATAAACCTATAAACTAATAAATAGATAACCTTATAAACTAATAAATAGATAAAACTATAAATTGACAAATAGATAAACCTATAAACTAATAAATAGATAAACCTATAAACTAATAAATAGATAAACATATAAACTAATAAATAGATAAAACTATAAACTAATAAATATATAAACCTATAATCTAATAAATAGATAAACCTATAAACTAATAAATAGATAAACCTATAAACTAATAAATAGATAAACTTATAAACTAATAAATAGATAAACCTATAAACTAATAAATAGATAAACCTATAAATTAATAAATTGATAAACCTATAAACTCATAAATAGATAAACCTAAAAACTAATAAATAGATAAACCTATAAATTGATAAATAGATAAACCTATAAACTAATAAATAGATACACCTATAAACTGATAAATAGATAAACCTATAAATTGATAAATAGATAAACCTATAAACTAATAAATAGATAAACCTAAAACCTCATAAATAGAATAACCTATAAATTGATAAATAGATAAACCTATCAACTAATAAATAGATAAACCTATAAACTAATAAATAGATAAACCTATTAACTAATAAATAGATAAACCTATAAACTAATAAATAGATAAACTTATAAACTAATAAATAGATAAACCTATAAACAAATAAATAGATAAACCTATAAATTGATAAATAGATAAACCTATAAACTAATAAATAGATAAACCTATAAACTGATAAATAGATAAACCTATAAACTAATAAATAGATAAACCTATAAATTGATAAACAGACAAACCTATAAACTAATAAATAGATAAACCTATAAATTGATAAATAGATAAACCTATAAACTAATAAATAGATAAACCTATAAAATAATAAATAGATAAACCTATAAACTAATAAATAGATAAACCTATAAATTGATAAATAGATAAACCTATAAATTGATAAATAGATAAACCTATACACTAATAAATAGATAAACCTACAAATTGATAAATAGATAAACCTATAAACTAATAAATAGATAAACCTATAAATTGATAAATAGATGAACCTATAAACTAATAAATAGATAAACCTATAAACTAATAAATAGATACACCTATAAATTGATAAATAGATAAACCTATAAATTTATAAATAGATAAACCTATAAACTAATAAATGATAAACCTATAAACTAATAAATAGATAAACCTATAAACTAATAAATAGATAAACTAATAAGCTAATAAATAGATAAACCTATAAACTAATAAATTGATAAAACTATAAATTAATAAATAGATAAACCTATAAACTAATAAATAGATAAACCTATAAACTAATAAATAGATAAACCTATAAACTAATAAATAGATAAAACTATAAACTAATAAATAGATAAACCTATAAACTAATAAATAGATAAACCTATAAACTAATAAATAGATAAACCTATAAACTAATAAATAGATAAACCTATAAATTGATAAATAGATACATCTACAAACTAATAAATACATAAAACTATAAACTAATAAATAGATAAACCTATAAACTAATAAATAGATAAACCTATAAACTAATACATAGATAAACCTATAAATTGATAAATAGATAAACATATAAACTAATAAATAGATAAACCTATAAACTGATAAATAGATAAACCTATAAACTAATAAATAGATAAACCTATAAATTGATAAATAGATAAACCTATAAACTAATAAATAGATAACCTTATAAACTAATAAATAGATAAAACTATAAATTGACAAATAGATAAACCTATAAACTAATAAATAGATAAACCTATAAACTAATAAATAGATAAACATATAAACTAATAAATAGATAAAACTATAAACTAATAAATATATAAACCTATAATCTAATAAATAGATAAACCTATAAACTAATAAATAGATAAACCTATAAACTAATAAATAGATAAACTTATAAACTAATAAATAGATAAACCTATAAACTAATAAATAGATAAACCTATAAATTGATAAATTGATAAACCTATAAACTAATAAATAGATAAACCTAAAAACTAATAAATAGATAAACCTATAAATTGATAAATAGATAAACCTATAAACTAATAAATAGATACACCTATAAACTGATAAATAGATAAACCTATAAATTGATAAATAGATAAACCTATAAACTAATAAATAGATAAACCTAAAACCTAATAAATAGAATAACCTATAAATTGATAAATAGATAAACCTATCAACTAATAAATAGATAAACCTATAAACTAATAAATAGATAAACCTATAAACTAATAAATAGATAAACCTATAAACAAATAAATAGATAAACTTATAAACTAATAAATAGATAAACCTATAAACAAATAAATAGATAAACCTATAAATTGATAAATAGATAAACCTATAAACTAATAAATAGATAAACCTATAAACTGATAAATAGATAAACCTATAAACTAATAAATAGATAAACCTATAAATTGATAAATAGACAAACCTATATACTAATAAATAGATAAACCTATAAATTGATAAATAGATAAACCTATAAACTAATAAATAGATAAACCTATAAACTAATAAATAGATAAACCTATAAACTAATAAATAGATAAACCTATAAATTGATAAATAGATAAACCTATAAATTGATAAATAGATAAACCTATAAAGTAATAAATAGATAAACCTACAAATTGATAAATAGATAAACCTATAAACTAATAAATAGATAAACCTATAAATTGATAAATAGATGAACCTATAAACTAATAAATAGATAAACCTATAAACTAATAAATAGATACACCTATAAATTGATAAATAGATAAACCTATAAATTTATAAATAGATAAACCTATAAACTAATAAATGATAAACCTATAAACTAATAAATAGATAAACCTATAAACTAATAAATAGATAAACTTATAAACTAATAAATAGATAAACCTATAAACTAATAAATTGATAAAACTATAAATTAATAAATAGATAAACCTATAAACTAATAAATAGATAAACCTATAAACTAATAAATAGATAAACCTATAAACTAATAAATAGATAAAACTATAAACTAATAAATAGATAAACCTATAAACTAATAAATAGATAAACCTATAAACTAATAAATAGATAAACCTATAAACTAATAAATAGATAAACCTATAAATTTATAAATAGATACATCTACAAACTAATAAATACATAAAACTATAAACTAATAAATAGATAAACCTATAAACTAATAAATAGATAAACCTATAAACTAATACATAGATAAACCTATAAATTGATAAATAGATAAACATATAAACTAATAAATAGATAAACCTATAAACTGATAAATAGATAAACCTATAAACTAATAAATAGATAAACCTATAAATTGATAAATAGATAAACCTATAAACTAATAAATAGATAACCTTATAAACTAATAAATAGATAAAACTATTAATTGACGAATAAATAAACCTATAAACTAATAAATAGATAAACCTAAGAACTAATAAATAGATAAACATATAAACTAATAAATAGATAAAACTATAAACTAATAAATATATAAACCTATAATCTAATAAATAGATAAACCTATAAACTAATAAATAGATAAACCTATAAACTAATAAATAGATAAACTTATAAACTAATAAATAGATAAACCTATAAACTAATAAATAGATAAACCTATAAATTAATAAATTGATAAACCTATAAACTAATAAATAGATAAACCTAAAAACTAATTAATAGATAAACCTATAAATTGATAAATAGATAAACCTATAAACTAATAAATAGATACACCTATAAACTGATAAATAGATAAACCTATAAATTGATAAATAGATAAACCTATAAACTAAAAAATAGATAAACCTAAAACCTAATAAATAGAATAACCTATAAATTGATAAATAGATAAACCTATCAACTAATAAATAGATAAACCTTTAAACTAATAAATAGATAAACCTATAAACTAATAAATAGATAAACCTATAAACTAATAAATAGATAAACTTATATACTAATAAATAGATAAACCTATAAACAAATAAATAGATAAACCTATAAATTGATAAATAGATAAACCTATAAACTAATAAATAGATAAACCTATAAACTGATAAATAGATAAACCTATAAACTAATAAATAGATAAACCTATAAATTGATAAATAGAAAAACCTATAAACTAATAAATAGATAAACCTATAAATTGATAAATAGATAAACCTATAAACTAATAAATAGATAAACCTATAAACTAATAAATAGATAAACCTATAAACTAATAAATAGATAAACCTATAAATTGATAAATAGATAAACCTATAAATTGATAAATAGATAAACCTATAAACCAATAAATAGATAAACCTACAAATTGATAAATAGATAAACCTATAAACTAATAAATAGATAAACCTATAAATTGATAAATAGATGAACCTATAAACTAATAAATAGATAAACCTATAAACTAATAAATAGATACACCTATAAATTAAAAAATAGATAAACCTATAAATTTATAAATAGATAAACCTATAAACTAATAAATGATAAACCTATAAACAAATAAATAGATAAACCTATAAACTAATAAATAGATAAACTTATAAACTAATAAATAGATAAACCTATAAACTAATAAATTGATAAAACTATAAATTAATAAATAGATAAACCTATAAACTAATAAATAGATAAACCTATAAACTAATAAATAGATAAACCTATAAACTAATAAATAGATAAAACTATAAACTAATAAATAGATAAACCTATAAACTAATAAATAGATAAACCTATAAACTAATAAATAGATAAACCTATAAACTAATAAATAGATAAACCTATAAATTGATTAATAGATACATCTACAAACTAATAAATACATAAAACTATAAACTAATAAATAGATAAACCTATAAACTAATAAATAGATGAACCTATAAACTAATACATAGATAAACCTATAAATTGATAAATAGATAAACATATAAACTAATAAATAGATAAACCTATAAACTGATAAATAGATAAACCTATAAACTAATAAATAGATAAACCTATAAATTGATAAATAGATAAACCTATAAACTAATAAATAGATAACCTTATAAACTAATAAATAGATAAAACTATAAATTGACAAATAGATAAACCTATAAACTAATAAATAGATAAACCTATAAACTAATAAATAGATAAACATATAAACTAATAAATAGATAAAACTATAAACTAATAAATATATAAACCTATAATCTAATAAATAGATAAACCTATAAACTAATAAATAGATAAACCTATAAACTAATAAATAGATAAACTTATAAACTAATAAATAGATAAACCTATAAACTAATAAATAGATAAACCTATAAATTAATAAATTGATAAACCTATAAACTAATAAATAGATAAACCTAAAAACTAATAAATAGATAAACCTATAAATTGATAAATAGATAAACCTATAAACTAATAAATAGATACACCTATAAACTGATAAATAGATAAACCTATAAATTGATAAATAGATAAACCTATAAACTAATAAATAGATAAACCTAAAACCTAATAAATAGAATAACCTATAAATTGATAAATAGATAAACCTATCAACTAATAAATAGATAAACCTATAAACTAATAAATAGATAAACCTATAAACTAATAAATAGATAAACCTATAAACTAATAAATAGATAAACTTATAAACTAATAAATAGATAAACCTATAAACAAATAAATAGATAAACCTATAAATTGATAAATAGATAAACCTATAAACTAATAAATAGATAAACCTATAAACTGATAAATAGATAAACCTATAAACTAATAAATAGATAAACCTATAAATTGATAAATAGACAAACCTATAAACTAATAAATAGATAAACCTATAAATTGATAAATAGATAAACCTATAAACTAATAAATAGATAAACCTATAAACTAATAAATAGATAAACCTATAAACTAATAAATAGATAAACCTATAAATTGATAAATAGATAAACCTATAAATTGATAAATAGATAAACCTATAAACTAATAAATAGATAAACCTACAAATTGATAAATAGATAAACCTATAAACTAATAAATAGATAAACCTATAAATTGATAAATAGATGAACCTATAAACTAATAAATAGATAAACCTATAAACTAATAAATAGATACACCTTTAAATTGATAAATAGATAAACCTATAAATTTATAAATAGATAAACCTATAAACTAATAAATGATAAACCTATAAACTAATAAATAGATAAACCTATAAACTAATAAATAGATAAACTTATAAACTAATAAATAGATAAACCTATAAACTAATAAATTGATAAAACTATAAATTAATAAATAGATAAACCTATAAACTAATAAATAGATAAACCTATAAACTAATAAATAGATAAACCTATAAACTAATAAATAGATAAAACTATAAACTAATAAATAGATAAACCTATAAACTAATAAATAGATAAACCTATAAACTAATAAATAGATAAACCTATAAACTAATAAATAGATAAACCTATAAATTGATAAATAGATACATCTACAAACTAATAAATAGATAAAACTATAAACTAATAAATAGATAAACCTATAAACTAATAAATAGATAAACCTATAAACTAATACATAGATAAACCTATAAATTGATAAATAGATAAACATATAAACTAATAAATAGATAAACCTATAAACTGATAAATAGATAAACCTATAAACTAATAAATAGATAAACCTATAAATTGATAAATAGATAAACCTATAAACTAATAAATAGATAACCTTATAAACTAATAAATAGATAAACCTATAAACTAATAAATAGATAACCCTATAAATTGATAAATAGATAAACCTATAAACTAATAAATAGATAAAACTATAAATTGATAAATAGATAAACCTATACACTAATACATAGATAAACCTATAAATTGATAAATAGATATACCTATAAACTAATAAATAGATAAACCTATAAACTAATAAATAGATAAACTTATAAACTAATAAATAGATAAACCTATAAACTAATAAATAGATAAAACTATAAACTAATAAATAGATAAACCTATAAACTAATAAATAGATAAACCTATAAACTAATAAATAGATAAACCTATAAACTAATAAATAGATAAACTTATAAACTAATAAATAGATAAACCTATAAACTAAAAAATAGATAAACCTATAAATTGATAAATAGATAAACCTATAAACTAATAAAAAGATAAACCTAAAAACTAATAAATAGATAAACCTATAAATTGATAAATAGATAAACCTATAAACTAATAAATAGATAAACCTATAAACTGATAAATAGATAAACCTATAAATTAGTACATAGATAAACCTATAAACTAATAAATAGATAAACCTAAAAACTAATAAATAGATAAACCTATAAATTGATAAATATATAAACCTATAAACTAATAAATAGATAACCCTATAAACTAATAAATAGATAAACCTATAAATTGATACATAGATAAACCTATAAACTAATAAATAGATAAACCTATAAACTGATAAATTGATAAACCTATAAACTAATAAATAGATAAACCTATAAATTGATAAATAGATAAACCTATAGACTAATCAATAGATAACCTTATAAACTAATAAATACATAATACTATAAATTAATAAATAGATAAACCTATAAACTAATAAATAGATAAACCTATAAACTAATAATAGATAAACTTATAAACTAATAAATAGATAAAACTGTAAACTAATAAATAGATAAACCTATAAATTGATAAATAGATAAACCTATAAACTAATAAATAGATAAAACTATAAATTGATAAATAGATAAACCTATAAACTAATAAATAGATAAACCTATAAACTAATAAATGGATAAAACTATAAACTAATAAATAGATAAACCTATAATCTAATTAATAGATAAACCTATAAACTAATAAATAGATAAACTTATAAACTAAAAAATAGATAAACCTATAAACTAATAAATAGATAAACCTATAAATTGATAAATAGATAAACCTATAAACTAATAAATAGATAAACTTAAATACTAATAAAGTGATAAACCTATAAATTGATAAATAGATAAACCTGTAAACTAATAATTAGATACACCTATAAACTGATAAATAGATAAACCTGTAAATTGATAAATAGATAAACCTATAAACTAATAAATAGATAAACCTAAAAACTAATAAATAGATTAACCTACTAATTGATAAATAGATAAACCTATAAACTAATGAATAGATGAACCTATAAACTGATAAATAGGTAAACCTATAAATTGATAAATAGATAAACCTATCAACTAATAAATAGATAAACCTATAATCTAATAAATAGATAAACCTATAAACTAATAAATAGATAAACCTATAAACTAATAAATAGATAAACTTATAAACTAATAAATAGATAAACCTATAAACAAATAAATAGATAAACCTATAAATTGATAAATAGATAAACCCATAAACTAATAAATAGATAAACCTATAAACTGATAAATAGATAAACCTATAAACTAATAAATAGATAAACCTATAAATTGATAAATAGACAAACCTATAAACTAATAAATAGATAAACCTATGAATTGATAAATAGATAAACCTATAAACTAATAAATAGATAAACCTATAAACTAATAAATAGATAAACCTATAAACTAATAAATAGATAAACCTATAAACTAATAAATAGATAAACTTATAAACTAATAAATAGATAAACCTATAAACTAATAAATAGATAAAACTATAAACTAATAAATAGATAAACCTATAAACTAATAAATAAATAAACCTATAAACTAATAAATAGATAAACCTATAAACTAATACATAGATAAACTTATAAACTAATAAATAGATAAACCTATAAACTAATAAATAGATAAACCTATAAATTGATAAATAGATAAACCTATAAACTAATAAATAGATAAACCTAAAAACTAATAAATAGATAAACCTATAAATTGATAAATAGATAAACCTATAAACCAATACATAGATACACCTATAAACTGATAAATAGATAAACCTATAAATTGATAAATAGATAAACCTATAAACTAATAAATAGATAAACCTATAAACTAATAAATAGATAAACCTATAAACTAATAAATAGATAAAACTATAAACTAATAAATAGATAAACCTATAAACTAATAAATAGAAAAACCTATAAACTAATAAATAGATAAAACTATAAATTGATAAATAGATAAACCTATAAACTAATAAATAGACTAACTATAAACTAATAAATATATAAACCTATAAACTAATAAATAGATAAACCTATAAACTAATAAATAGATAAACCTATAAATTGATACATAGATAAACCTATAAACTAATAAATAGATAAACCTATAAACTGATAAATAGATAAACCTATAAACTAATAAATAGATAAACCTATAAATTGATAAATAGATAAACCTATAAACTAATAAACAGATAACCTTATAAACTAATAAATAGATAATACTATGAATTAATAAATAGATAAACCTATAAACTAATAAATAGATAAACCTATAAACTAATAAATAGATAAACTTATAAAGTAATAAATAGATAAAACTATAAACTAATAAATAGATAAACCTATAAATTGATAAATAGATAAACCTATAAACTAATAAATAGATAAAACTATAAATTGACAAATAGATAAACCTATAAACTAATAAATAGATAAACCTATAAACTAATAAATAGATAAACATATTAACTAATAAATAGATAAAACTATAAACTAATAAATATATAAACCTATAATCTAATAAATAGATAAACCTATAAACTAATAAATAGATAAACCTATAAACTAATAAATAGATAAACTTATACACTAATAAATAGATAAACCTATAAACTAATAAATAGATAAACCTATAAATTGATAAATTGATAAACCTATGAACTAATAAATAGATAAACCTAAAAACTAATAAATAGATAAACCTATAAATTGATAAATAGATAAACCTATAAACTAATAAATAGATACACCTATAAACTGATAAATAGATAAACCTATAATTTGATAAATAGATAAACCTATAAACTAATAAATAGATAAACCTAAAACCTAATAAATAGAATAACCTATAAATTGATAAATAGATAAACCTATCAACTAATAAATAGATAAACCTATAAACTAATAAATAGATAAACCTATAAACTAATAAATAGATAAACCTATAAACTAATAAATAGATAAACTTATAAACTAATAAATAGATAAACCTATAAACAAATAAATAGATAAACCTATAAATTGATAAATAGATAAACCCATAAACTAATAAATAGATAAACCTATAAACTGATAAATAGATAAACCTATAAACTAATAAATAGATAAACCTATAAATTGATAAATAGACAAACCTATAAACTAATAAATAGATAAACCTATAAATTGATAAATAGATAAACCTATAAACTAATAAATAGATAAACCTATAAACTAATAAATAGATAAACCTATAAACTAATAAATAGATAAACCTATAAACTAATAAATAGATAAACTTATAAACTAATAAATAGATAAACCTATAAACTAATAAATAGATAAAACTATAAACTAATAAATAGATAAACCTATAAACTAATAAATAGATAAACCTATAAACTAATAAATAGATAAACCTATAAACTAATACATAGATAAACTTATAAACTAATAAATAGATAAACCTATAAACTAATAAATAGATAAACCTATAAATTGATAAATAGATAAACCTATAAACTAATAAATAGATAAACCTAAAAACTAATAAATAGATAAACCTATAAATTGATAAATAGATAAACCTATAAACCAATACATAGATACACCTATAAACTGATAAATAGATAAACCTATAAATTGATAAATAGATAAACCTATAAACTAATAAATAGATAAACCTATAAACTAATAAATAGATAAACCTATAAACTAATAAATAGATAAAACTATAAACTAATAAATAGATAAACCTATAAACTAATAAATAGAAAAACCTATAAACTAATAAATAGATAAAACTATAAATTGATAAATAGATAAACCTATAAACTAATAAATAGACTAACTATAAACTAATAAATATATAAACCTATAAACTAATAAATAGATAAACCTATAAACTAATAAATAGATAAACCTATAAATTGATACATAGATAAACCTATAAACTAATAAATAGATAAACCTATAAACTGATAAATAGATAAACCTATAAACTAATAAATAGATAAACCTATAAATTGATAAATAGATAAACCTATAAACTAATAAATAGATAACCTTATAAACTAATAAATAGATAATACTATAAATTAATAAATAGATAAACCTATAAACTAATAAATAGATAAACCTATAAACTAATAAATAGATAAACTTATAAACTAATAAATAGATAAAACTATAAACTAATAAATAGATAAACCTATAAATTGATAAATAGATAAACCTATAAACTAATAAATAGATAAAACTATAAATTGACAAATAGATAAACCTATAAACTAATAAATAGATAAACCTATAAACTAATAAATAGATAAACATATAAACTAATAAATAGATAAAACTATAAACTAATAAATATATAAACCTATAATCTAATAAATAGATAAACCTATAAACTAATAAATAGATAAACCTATAAACTAATAAATAGATAAACTTATACACTAATAAATAGATAAACCTATAAACTAATAAATAGATCAACCTATAAATTGATAAATTGATAAACCTATGAACTAATAAATAGATAAACCTAAAAACTAATAAATAGATAAACCTATAAATTGATAAATAGATAAACCTATAAACTAATAAATAGATACACCTATAAACTGATAAATAGATAAACCTATAAATTGATAAATAGATAAACCTATAAACTAATAAATAGATAAACCTAAAACCTAATAAAAAGAATAACCTATAAATTGATAAATAGATAAACCTATAAACTAATAAATAGATAAACCTATAAACTAATAAATAGATAAACCTATAAACTAATAAATAGATAAACCTATAAACTAATAAATAGATAAACTTATAAACAAATAAATAGATAAACCTATAAACAAATAAATAGATAAACCTATAAACTAATAAATAGATAAACCTATAAATTGATAAATAGATAAACCTATAAACTAATAAATAGATAAACCTATAAACTAATAAATAGATAAACCTTTAAACTAATAAATAGATGAACCTATAAATTGATAAATAGATAAACCTATAAATTGATAAATAGATGAACCTATAAACTAATAAATAGATAAACCTATAAACTAATAAATAGATACACCTATAAATTGATAAATAGATAAACCTATAAATTTATAAATAGATAAACCTATAAACTAATAAATGATAAACCTATAAACTAATAAATAGATAAACCTATAAACTAATAAATAGATAAACTTATAAACTAATAAATAGATAAACCTATAAACTAATAAATAGATAAAACTATAAATTAATAAATAGATAAACCTATAAACTAATAAATAGATAAACCTATAAACTAATAAATAGATAAACCTATAAACTAATAAATAGATAAAAGTATAAACTAATAAATAGATAAACCTATAAACTAATAAATAGATAAACCTATAAACTAATAAATAGATAAACCTATAAACTAATAAATAGATAAACCTATAAATTGATAAATAGATACATCTACAAACTAATAAATAGATAAAACTATAAACTAATAAATAGATAAACCTATAAACTAATAAATAGATAAACCTATAAACTAATACATAGATAAACCTATAAATTGATAAATAGATAAACATATAAACTAATACATAGATAAACCTATAAACTTATAAATAGATAAACCTATAAACTAATAAATAGATAAACCTATAAATTGATAAATAGATAAACCTATAAACTAATAAATAGATAACCTTATAAACTAATAAATAGATAAAACTATAAACTAATAAATAGATAAACCTATAAACTAATAAATAGATAAACATGTAAACTAATAAATAGACAAACTTATAAACTAATAAATAGATAAAACTATAAACTAATAAATAGATAACCCTATTAATTGATAAATAGATAAACCTATAAACTAATAAATAGATAAAACTATAAATTGATAAATAGATAAACCTATAAACTAATACATAGATAAACCTATAAATTGATAAATAGATATACCTATAAACTAATAAATAGATAAACCTATAAACTAATAAATAGCTAAACTTATATACTAATAAATAGATAAACCAATAAACTAATAAATAGATAAAACTATAAACTAATAAAAAGATAAACCTATAAACTATTAAATAGATAAACCTATAAACTAATAAATAGATAAACCTATAAACTAATAAATAGATAAACTTATAAACTAATAAATAGATAAACCTATAAACTAATAAATAGATAAACCTATAAATTGATAAATAGATAAACCTATAAACTAATAAATAGATAAACCTATAAACTGATAAATAGATAAACCTATAAATTGATACATAGATAAACCTATAAACTAATAAATAGATAAACCTAAAAACTAATAAATAGATAAACCTATAAATTGATAAATAGATAAACCTATAAACTAATAAATAGATAAACCTATAAACTGATAAATAGATAAACCTTTAAATTGATAAATAGATAAACCTATAAACTAATAAATAGATAAACCTATAAACTAATAAATAGATAAACCTATAAACTAATAAATAGATAAACCTATAAATTGATAAATAGATAAACCTATAAACTAATAAATAGATAAACCTATAAATTGATAAATAGATACACTTATAAACTAATAAATAGATAAACCTATAAACTAATAAATAGATAAACCTATAAATTGATAAATAGATTAACCTATAAATTGATAAATAGATAAACCTATAAACTAATAAATAGATAAACCTCTAAATTGATACATAGATAACCTTATAAACTAATAAATAGATAAACCTATAAATTGATAAATAGATAACATTGTAAACTAATAAATAGATAAACCTATAAACTAATAAATAGATAAACCTATAAACTAATAAATAGATAAAGTTATAAACTAATAAATAGATAAACCTATAAATTGATAAATAGATAAACTTATAAACTAATAAATAGATAAACCTATAAATTGATTAATAGATAAACCTATAAACTAATAAATAGATAAACCTATAAACTAATAAATAGAAAAACCGATAAACTAATAAATAGATAAACCTATAAACTAATAAATAGATAAACCTATAAACTAATAAATAGACAAACTATAAACTAATAAATATATAAACCTATAAACTAATAAATAGATAAACCTATAAACTAATAAATAGATAAACCTATAAATTGATACATAGATAAACCTATAAACTAATAAATAGATAAACCTATAAACTGATAAATAGATAAACCTATAAACTAATAAATAGATAAACCTATAAATTGATAAATAGATAAACCTATAGACTAATCAATAGATAACCTTATAAACTAATAAATAGATAATACTATAAATTAATAAATAGATAAACCTATAAACTAATAAATAGATAAACCTATAAACTAATAAATAGATAAACTTATCAACTAATAAATAGATAAAACTATAAACTAATAAATAGATAAACCTATAAATTTATAAATAGATAAACCTATAAACTAATAAATAGATAAAACTATAAATTGATAAATAGATAAACCTATAAACTAATAAATAGATAAACCTATAAACTAATAAATAGATAAAACTATAAACTAATAAATAGATAAACCTATAATCTAATTAATAGATAAACCTATAAACTAATAAATAGATAAACCTATAAACTAATAAATAGATAAACTTATAAACTAAAAAATAGATAAACCTATAAACTAATAAATAGATAAACCTATAAATTGAAAAATAGATAAACCTATAAACTAATAAATAGATAAACCTAAATACTAATAAATAGATAAACCTATAAATTGATAAATAGATAAACCTATAAACTAATAATTAGATACACCTATAAACTGATAAATAGATAAACCTATAAATTGATAAATAGATAAACCTATAAACTAATAAATAGATAAACCTAAAAACTAATAAATAGATTAACCTATAAATTGATAAATAGATAAACCTATAAACTAATGAATAGATAAACCTATAAACTGATAAATAGGTAAACCTATAAATTGATAAATAGATAAACCTATCAACTAATAAATAGATAAACCTATAAACTAATAAATAGATAAACCTATAAACTAATAAATAGATAAACCTATAAACTAATAAATAGATAAACTTATAAACTAATAAATAGATAAACCTATAAACAAATAAATAAATAAACCTATAAATTGATAAATAGATAAACCCATAAACTAATAAATAGATAAACCTATAAAATGATAAATAGATAAACCTATAAACTAATAAATAGATAAACCTATAAATTGATAAATAGACAAACCTATAAACTAATAAATAGATAAACCTATAAATTGATAAATAGATAAACCTATAAACTAATAAATAGATAAACCTATAAACAAATAAATAGATAAACTTATTAACTAATAAATAGATAAACCTATAAACTAATAAATAGATAAAACTATAAACTAATAAATAGATAAACCTATAAACTAATAAATAGATAAACCTATAAACTAATAAATAGATAAACCTAAAAACTAATAAATAGATAAACATATAAATTTATAAATAGATAAACCTATAAACTAATACATAGATACACCTATAAACTGATAAATAGATAAACCTATAAATTGATAAATAGATAAACCTATAAACTAATAAATAGATAAACCTATAAACTAATAAATAGATAAACCTATAAACTAATAAATAGATTAAACTATAAACTAATAAATAGATAAACCTATAAACTAATAAATAGAAAAACCTATAAACTAATAAATAGATAAAACTATAAATTGATAAATAGATAAACCTATAAACTAATAAATAGACTAACTATAAACTAATAAATATATAAACCTATAAACTAATAAATAGATAAACCTATAAACTAATAAATAGATAAACCTATAAATTGATACATAGACAAACCTATAAACTAATAAACAGATAAACCTATAAACTGATAAATAGATAAACCTATAAACTAATAAATAGATAAACCTATAAATTGATAAATAGATAAACCTATAACTAATAAATAGATAACCTTATAAACTAATAAATAGATAATACTATAAATTAATAAATAGATAAACCTATAAACTAATAAATAGATAAACCTATAAACTAATAAATAGATAAACTTATAAACTAATAAATAGATAAAACTATAAACTAATAAATAGATAAACCTATAAATTGATAAATAGATAAACCTATAAACTAATAAATAGATAAAACTATAAATTGACAAATAGATAAACCTATAAACTAATAAATAGATAAACCTATAAACTAATAAATAGATAAACATATAAACTAATAAATAGATAAAACTATAAACTAATAAATATATAAACCTATAATCTAATAAATAGATAAACCTATAAACTAATAAATAGATAAACCTATAAACTAATAAATAGATAAACTTATAAACTAATAAATAGATTAACCTATAAACTAATAAATAGATAAACCTATAAATTGATAAATTGATAAACCTATAAACTAATAAATAGATAAACCTAAAAACTAATAAATAGATAAACCTATAAATTGATAAATAGATAAACCTATAAACTAATAAATAGATACACCTATAAACTGATAAATAGATAAACCTATAAATTGATAAATAGATAAACCTATAAACTAATAAATAGATAAACCTAAAACCTAATAAATAGAATAACCTATAAATTGATAAATAGATAAACCTATCAACTAATAAATAGATAAACCTATAAACTAATAAATAGATAAACCTATAAACTAATAAATAGATAAACCTATAAACTAATAAATAGATAAACTTATAAACTAATAAATAGATAAACCTATAAACAAATAAATAGATAAACCTATAAATTGATAAATAGATAAACCTATAAACTAATAAATAGATAAACCTATAAACTGATAAATAGATAAACCTATAAACTAATAAATAGATAAACCTATAAATTGATAAATAGACAAACCTATAAACTAATAAATAGATAAACCTATAAATTGATAAATAGATAAACCTATAAACTAATAAATAGATAAACCTATAAACTAATAAATAGATAAACCTCTAAACTAATAAATAGATAAACCTATAAATTGATAAATAGATAAACCTATAAATTGATAAATAGATAAACCTATAAACTAATAAATAGATAAACCTACAAATTGATAAATAGATAAACCTATAAACTAATAAATAGATAAACCTATAAATTGATAAATAGATGAACCTATAAACTAATAAATAGATAAACCTATAAACTAATAAATAGATACACCTATAAATTGATAAATAGATAAACCTATAAATTTATAAATAGATAAACCTATAAACTAATAAATGATAAACCTATAAACTAATAAATAGATAAACCTATAAACTAATAAATAGATAAACTTATAAACTAATAAATAGATAAACCTATAAACTAATAAATTGATAAAACTATAAATTAATAAATAGATAAACCTATAAACTAATAAATAGATAAACCTATAAACTAATAAATAGATAAACCTATAAACTAATAAATAGATAAAACTATAAACTAATAAATAGATAAAACTATAAACTAATAAATAGATAAACCTATAAACTAATAAATAGATAAACCTATAAACTAATAAATAGATAAACCTATAAATTGATAAATAGATACATCTACAAACTAATAAATACATAAAACTATAAACTAATAAATAGATAAACCTATAAACTAATAAATAGATAAACCTATAAACTAATAAATAGATAAAACTATAAATTGACAAATAGATAAACCTATAAACTAATAAATAGATAAACCTATAAACTAATAATTAGATAAACATATAAACTAATAAATAGATAAAACTATAAACTAATAAATATATAAACCTATAATCAAATAAATAGATAAACCTATAAACTAATAAATAGATAAACCTATAAACTAATAAATAGATAAACTTATAAACTAATAAATAGATAAACCTATAAACTAATAAATAGATAAACCTATAAATTAATAAATTGATAAACCTATAAACTAATAAATAGATAAACCTAAAAACTAATAAATAGATAAACCTATAAATTGATAAATAGATAAACCTATAAACTAATAAATAGATACACCTATAAACTGATAAATAGATAAACCTATAAATTGATAAATAGATAAACCTATAAACTAATAAATAGATAAACCTAAAACCTAATAAATAGAATAACCTATAAATTGATAAATAGATAAACCTATAAACTAATAAATAGATAAACCTATAAACTAATAAATAGATAAACCTATAAACTAATACATAGATAAACCTATAAACTAATAAATAGATAAACTTATAAACTAATAAATAGATAAACCTATAAACAAATAAATAGATAAACCTATAAATTGATAAATAGATAAACCTATAAACTAATAAATAGATAAACCTATAAACTGATAAATAGATAAACCTATAAACTAATAAATAGATAAACCTATAAATTGATAAATAGACAAACCTATAAACTAATAAATAGATAAACCTATAAATTGATAAATAGATAAACCTATAAACTAATAAATAGATAAACCTATAAACTAATAAATAGATAAACCTATAAACTAATAAATAGATAAACCTATAAATTGATAAATAGATAAACCTATAAATTGATAAATAGATAAACCTATAAACTAATAAATAGATAAACCTACAAATTGATAAATAGATAAACCTATAAACTAATAAATAGATAAACCTATAAATTGATAAATAGATGAACCTATAAACTAATAAATAGATAAACCTATAAACTAATAAATAGATACACCTATAAATTGATAAATAGATAAACCTATAAATTTATAAATAGATAAACCTATAAACTAATAAATGATAAACCTATAAACTAATAAATAGATAAACCTATAAACTAATAAATAGATAAACTTATAAACTAATAAATAGATAAACCTATAAACTAATAAATTGATAAAACTATAAATTAATAAATAGATAAACCTATAAACTAATAAATAGATAAACCTATAAACTAATAAATAGATAAACCTATAAACTAATAAATAGATAAAACTATAAACTAATAAATAGATAAACCTATAAACTAATAAATAGATAAACCTATAAACTAATAAATAGATAAACCTATAAACTAATAAATAGATAAACCTATAAATTGATAAATAGATACATCTACAAACTAATAAATAGATAAAACTATAAACTAATAAATAGATAAACCTATAAACTAATAAATAGATAAACCTATAAACTAATACATAGATAAACCTATAAATTGATAAATAGATAAACATATAAACTAATAAATAGATAAACCTATAAACTGATAAATAGATAAACCTATAAACTAATAAATAGATAAACCTATAAATTGATAAATAGATAAACCTATAAACTAATAAATAGATAACCTTATAAACTAATAAATAGATAAAACTATAAACTAATAAATAGATAAACCTATAAACTAATAAATAGATAAACCTGTAAACTAATAAATAGACAAACTTATAAACTAATAAATAGATAAAACTATAAACTAATAAATAGATAACCCTATAAATTGATAAATAGATAAACCTATGAACTTATAAATAGATAAAACTATAAATTGATATATAGATAAACCTATACACTAATACATAGATAAACCTATAAATTGATAAATAGATATACCTATAAACTAATAAATAGATAAACCTATAAACTAATAAATAGATAAACTTATAAACTAATAAATAGATAAACCTATAAACTAATAAATAGATAAAACTATAAACTAATAAATAGATAAACCTATAAACTAATAAATAGATAAACCTATAAACTAATAAATAGATAAACCTATAAACTAATAAATAGATAAACTTATAAACTAATAAATAGATAAACCTATAAACTAAAAAATAGATAAACCTATAAATTGATAAATAGATAAACCTATAAACTAATAAAAAGATAAACCTAAAAACTAATAAATAGATAAACCTATAAATTGATAAATAGATAAACCTATAAACTAATAAATAGATAAACCTATAAACTGATAAATAGATAAACCTATAAACTAATAAATAGATAAACCTATAAACTAATAAATAGATAAACCTAAAAACTAATAAATAGATAAACCTATAAATTGATAAATAGATAAACCTATAAGCTAATAAATAGATAAACCTATAAACTGATAAATAGATAAACCTTTAAATTGATAAATAGATAAACCTATAAACTAATAAATAGATAAACCTATAAACTAATAAATAGATAAACCTATAAACTAATAAATAGATAAACCTATAAATTGATAAATAGATAAACCTATAAACTAATAAATAGATAAACCTATAAATTGATAAATAGATACACTTATAAACTAATAAATAGATAAACCTATAAACTAATAAATAGATAAACCTATAAATTGATACATAGATAAACTTATAAACTAATAAATAGATAAACCTATAAATTGATAAATAGATAACATTGTAAACTAATAAATAGATAAACCTATACACTAATAAATAGATTAACCTATAAACTAATAAATAGATAAACTTATAAACTAATAAATAGATAAACCTATAAATTGATAAATAGATAAACTTATAAACTACTAAATAGATAAACCTATAAATTGATAAATAGATAAACCTATAAACTAATAAATAGATAAACCTATAAACTAATAAATAGATAAACTTATAAACTAATAAATAGATAAACCTATAAATTGATAAATAGATAAACCTATAAACTAATAAGTAGATAAACCTATAAACTGATAAATAGATAAACTTATAAACTAATAAATAGATAAACCTATAAATTTATAAATAGATAAACCTATAAACTAATAAATAGATAAACCTATAAACTAATAAATAGATAAACCTATAAACTAATAAATAGATAAACCTATAAATTGATAAATAGATAAACTTATAAACTAATAAATAGATAAACCTATAAATTGATAAATAGATAAACCTATAAACTAATAAATAGATAAACCTATAAATTGATAAATAGATAAACCTATAAACTCATAAATAGATAAACCTATAAATTGATAAATAGATAAACTTATAAACTAATAAATAGATAAACCTATAAACTAATAAATAGATAAACCTATAAATTGATAAATAGATAAACCTATAAACTACTAAATAGATAAACCTATAAATTGATAAATAGATAAACCTATAAACTAATAAATGTATAAACCTATAAATTGATAAATAGATAAACTTATAAACTAATAAATAGATAAACCTATAAACTAATAAATAGATAAACATATAAATAGATAAACCTATAAATTGATAAATAGATAAACCTATAAATTGATAAATAGATAAACCTATAAACTAATAAATAGATAAACCTACAAACTAATAAATAGATATACCCATAAATTGATAAATAGATAACTCTATAAACTAATAAATAGATAAACTTATAAACTAATAAATAGATAAACCTATAAATTGATAAATAGATAAACTTATAAACTAATAAATAGATAAACCTATAAATTGATAAATAGATAAACCTATAAACTAATAAATAGATAAACCTACAAACTAATAAATAGATAAACATATAAATTGATAAATAGATAAACCTATAAACTAATAAATAGATAAACTTATAAACTGATAAATAGATAAACCTATAAATTGATAAATAGATAAACCTATAAACTAATAAATAGATAAACCTATAAACTAATAAATAGATAAACCTATAAATTGATAAATAGATAAACTTATAAACTAATAAATAGATAAACCTATAAACTAATAAATAGATAAACCTATAAACTAATAAATAGATAAACCTATAAATTGATAAAAAGATAAACTTATAAACAAATAAATAGATAAACCTATAAATTGATAAATAGATAAACCTATAAACTAATAAATAGATAAACCTATAAACTAATAAATAGATAAACTTATAAACTAATAAATAGATAAACCTATACACTAATAAATAGATAAACCTATAAACTAAAAAATAGATAAACCTATAAATTGATAAATAGATAAACTTATAAACTAATAAATAGATAAACCTATAAATTGATAAATAGATAAACCTATAAACTAATAAATAGATAAACCTATAAATTTATAAATAGATAAACTTATAAACTAATAAATAGATAAACCTATAAACTAATAAATAGATAAACCTATAAATTGATAAATAGATAAACCTATAAATTGATAAATAGATAAACCTATAAATTGATAAATAGATAAACCTATAAACTAATAAATAGATAAACCTATAAACTAATAAATAGATAAACCTATAAACTAATAAATAGATAAACCTATAAACTAATAAATAGATAAACCTATAAACTAATAAATAGATAAACCTACAAACTAATAAATAGATAAACATATAAATTGATAAATAGATAAACCTATAAACTAATAAATAGATAAACTTATAAACTGATAAATAGATAAACCTATAAATTGATAAATAGATAAACCTATAAACTAATAAATAGATAAACCTATAAACTAAAAATTAGATAAACCTATAAACTAATAAATAGATAAACCTATAAATTGATAAATAGATAAACTTATAAACTAATAAATAGATAAACCTATAAACTAATAAATAGATAAACCTGTAAACTAATAAATAGATAAACCTATAAATTGATAAACAGATAAACTTATAAACAAATAAATAGATAAACCTATAAATTGATAAATAGATAAACCTATAAACTAATAAATAGATAAACCTATAAACTAATAAATAAATAAACTTATAAACTAATAAATAGATAAACCTATAAACTAATAAATAGATAAACCTATAAACTAATAAATAGATAAACCTATAAACTTATAAATAGATAAACCTCTAAACTAATAAATAGATAAACCTATAAATTGATAAATAGATAAACCTATAAACTAATAAATAGATAAACCTATAAATTTATAAATAGATCAACTTATAAACTAATAAATAGATAAACCTATAAACTAATAAATAGATAAACCTATAAATTGATAAATAGATAAAGCTATAAATTGATAAATAGATAAACCTATAAATTGATAAATAGATAAACCTATAAACTAATAAATAGATAAACCTATAAACTAATAAATAGATAAACCTATAAACTAATTAATAGATAAACCTATAAACTAATAAATAGATAAACCTATAAACTAATAAATAGATAAAACTATAAACTAATAAACAGATAAACCTATAAACTAATAAATAGATAAACCTATAAACTAATAAATAGATAAACCTATAAACTGATAAATAGATAAACCTATAAACTACTAAATAGATAAACCTGTAAACTAATAAATAGATAAACCTATAAACTAATAAATAGATAAACCTATAAACTAATAAATAGACAAACCTATAAATTGATAAATAGATAAACCTATATACTAATAAATACATAAACCTATAAACTAATAACTAGATAAACCTATAAACTAATAAATAGATAAACCTATAAACTAATAAAACGATAAAACTCTAAATTGATAAATAGATAAACCTATAAACTAATAAATAGATAAACCTATAAACTAATAAAAAGATAAACCTATAAACTAATAAAAAGATAAACCAATACATTAATTAATAGATAAACCTATAAACTAATAAATAGATAAACCTATAAACTGATAAATAGATAAACCTATAAACTAATAAATAGATAAACCTATAAATTGATAAATAGATAACCCTATAAACTAATAAATAGATAAACCTATAAACTTATAAATAGATAAACCTATAAACGAATAAATATATAAAACTATAAATTGATAAATAGATAAACCTATAAATTGATTAATACATAAACCTATTAATTGATAAATAGATAAACCTAAAAACTAATAAATAGATAAATCTATAAATTGATAAATAGATAAACCTATCAACGGATGAATAAATAAACCTATAAACTACCAAATAGATAAACCTATAAACTAATAAATAGATAAACCTATAAAGTGATAAATAGATAAACTTATAAACTAATAAATAGATAAACCTATAAATTGATAAATAGATAAGCCTAAAAACTAATAAATAGATAAACATTTAAATTGATAAATAGATAAACTTACAAACTAATAAATAGATAAACCTATAAATTGATAAAAAGATAAACCTATAAACTGATAAATAGATACACTTATAAACTATTAAATAGATAAACCTATAAACTAATAAATAGATAAACCTATAAACTAATAAATAGATAAACCTATAAATTGATAAATAGATAAACCTATAAATTGATAAACAGATAAACCTATAAACTAATAAATAGATAAAACTATAAACTGATAAATAGATAAACTTATAAACTAATAAATAGATAAACCTATAAACTAATAAATAGATAAACCTATAAACTGATAAATAGATAAACCTATAAATTGATAAATAGATAAACTTATAAACTAATAAATAGATAAACCTATAAATTGATAAATAGATAAACCTATAAACAAATAAATAGATAAAACTATAAACTAATAAATAGATAAACTTCTAAACTAATAAATAGATAAACCTATAAACTAATAAATAGATAAACCTATAAACTAATAAATAGATAAATCTATAAATTAATTAATAGATAAACCTATAAACTAATAAATAGATAAACCTATAAACTAATAAATAGATAAACCTATAAACAAATAAATAGATAAAACTATAAACTGTTAAATAGATAAACCTATAAACTGATACATAGATAAACCTATAAACAAATAAATAGATAAACCTATACACAAATAAATAGATAAACTTATAAACTAATAAATAGATAAACCTATAAACTAATAAATAGATAAACCTATAAACTAATAAATAGATAAACCTATAAACTGATAAATAGATAAACTTATAAACTAATAAATAGATAAACCTATAAACTAATAAATAGATAAACCTATAAACTAATCAATAGATAAACCTATAAACTAATAAATAGATAAACCTATAAACAAATAAATAGATAAACCTATAAACTAATAAATAGATAAACCTATAAATTGATAAATAGATAAACCTATAAACTAATAAATAGATAACCCTATAAACTAATAAATAGATAAACCTATAAATTGATAAATAGATAAACCTATATTCAAATAAACAGATAAACCTATAAACTGATAAATATATAAACTAAGAAACTAATAAATAGATAAACCTATAAACTAATAAATAGATAAACCTATAAACAAATAAATAGATACACTTATAAACTAATAAATAGATAACCCTATAAACTAACAAATCAATGAACCTATAAATTAATAAATAGATAAACATATAAACTAATAAATAGATAAACCTATAAATTGATAAATAGATAAACCTATAAACTAATAAATAGATAAACTTATAAACTGATAAATAGATACACCTATAAACTAATAAATAGATAAACCTATAAACTAATAAATAGATAAACCTATAAACAAATAAATAGATAAACCTATAAACTAATAAATAGATAAACCTATAAACTTATAAATAGATACACCTATAAACTGATAAATAGAGAAAACCTATAAACTAATAAATAGATAAACCAATAAACTAATAAATAGATAAACCTATAAATTGATTAATTGATAAACTTATAAACTAATGAATAGATAAACCTATAAACTAATAAATATATAAACCTATAAACTAATAAATAGATAAACCTATAAACTAATAAATAGATAAACCTATAAACTAATAAATAGATAAACCTATAAACTAATAAATAGATAAACCTATAAACTAATAAATAGATAAAACTATGAATTGATAAATAGATAAACCTATAAATTAATAAACAGATAAACCTATAAATTGATAAATAGATACACCTATAAACTAATAAATAGATAAACCTATAAACTAATAAATAGATAAAACTATAAATTAATGAATAGATAAACCTATAAATTGATAAATAGATAAACTTATAAACTAATAAATAGATACACCTATAAACTAATAAATAGATAAACCTATAAACTAATAAATAGATAAACCTATAAACTAATAAATAGATAAAACTATAAACTAATAAATAGATAAACCTATAAACTAATAAATAGATAAACCTTTAAACTAATAAATAGATAAACCTATAAATTGATAAATAGATAAACTTATAAACTAATAAATAGATAAACCTATAAATTGATAAATAGATAAACCTATAAACTGATAAATAGATACACTTATACACTAATAAATAGAAAAACCTATAAACTAATAAATAGATAAACCTATAAACTAATAAATAGATAAACCTATAAACTAATAAATAGATACACCTATAAACTAATACATAGATAAACCTATAAACTAATAAATAGATAAACCTATAAACTGATAAATAGATAAACCTATAAACTAATAAATAGATAAACTTATAAATTGATAAATAGATAAACCTACAAACTAATAAATAGATAAACCTATAAATTGATAAATAGATAAACCTATAAACTGATACATAGATAAACCTATAAACTAATAAATAGATAACCATATAAACAAATAAATAGATAAACTTATAAACTAATAAATAGATAAACCTATAAACTAATAAATAGATAAACCTATAAACTAATAAATAGATAAACCTATAAACTGATAAATAGATAAACTTATAAACTAATAAATAGATAAACCTATAAACTAATAAATAGATAAACCTATAAACTAATAAATAGATAAACCTATAAACTAATAAATAGATAAACCTATAAACTAATAAATAGATAAACCTATAAACTAATAAATAGATAAACCTATAAATTGATAAATAGATAAACCTATAAACTAATAAATAGATAACCCTATAAACTACTAAATAGATAAACCTATAAATTGATAAATAGATAAACCTATAAACAAATAAATAGATAAACCTATAAACTGATAAATAGATAAACTTATAAACTAATAAATAGATAAACCTATAAATTAATAAATAGCTAAACCTATAAACTAATAAATAGATACACTTATAAACTAATAAATAGATAACCCTATAAACTAATAAATCGATGAACCTATAAATTAATAAATAGATAAACCTATAAACTAATAAATAGATAAACCTATAAATTTATAAATAGATAAACCTATAAACTAATAAATAGATAAACTTATAAACTGATAAATAGATAAACCTATAAAATAATAAATAGATAAACCTTTAAACTAATATATAGATAAACCTATAAACTAATAAATAGATAAACCTATAAACTAATAAATAGATAAACCTATAAACTTATAAATAGATAAACCTATAAACTGATAAATAGATAAACCTATAAACTAATAAATAGATAAACCAATAAACTTATAAATAGATAAACCTATAAATTGATAAATAGATAAACTTATAAACTAATAAATAGATAAACCTATAAACTAACAAATATATAAACCTATAAGCTAATAAATAGATAAACCTATAAACTAATAAATAGATAAACCTATAAACTAATAAATAGATAAACCTATAAACTAATAAATAGATAAACCTATAAACTAATAAATAGATAAAACTATAAATTGATAAATAGATAAACCTATAAATTAATAAATAGATAAACCTATAAATTGATAAATAGATAAACCTATAAACTAATAAATAGATAAACCTATGAACTAATAAATAGATTAAACTATAAATTAATAAATAGATAAACCTATAAATTGATAAATAGATAAACTTATAAACTAATACATAGATAAACCTATAAATTGATACATAGATAAACCTATAAACTACTAAATAGATAAACCTATAAACTGATAAATAGATAAACCTATAAACTAATAAATAGATAAACCTATAAATTGATAAATAGATAAACCTATAAACTAATAAATAGATAACCTTATAAACTAATAAATAGATAAAACTATAAATTAATAAATAGATAAACCTATAAACTAATAAATAGATAAACCTATAAACTAATAAATAGATAAACTTATAAACTAATAAATAGATAAAACTATAAACTAATAAATAGATAAACGTATAAATTGATAAATAGATAAACCTATAAACTAATAAATAGATAAAACTTTAAATTGATAAATAGATTAACCTATAAACAAATAAATAGATAAACCTATAAACTAATAAATAGATAAACCTATAAACTAATAAATAGATAAACCTATAAACTAATAAATAGATAAACTTATAAACTAATAAATAGATAAACCTATAAACTAATAAATAGATAAAACTATAAACTAATAAATAGATAAACCTATAAACTAATAAATAGATAAACCTATAAACTAATAAATAGATAAACCTATAAACTAATAAATAGATAAACCTATAAACTAATAAATAGATAAACTTATAAACTAATAAATAGATAAAACTTTAAACTAATAAATAGATAAACCTATAAACTAATAAATAGATAAACCTATAAACTAATAAATAGATAAACCTATATACTAACAAATAGATAAACCTATAGATTGATAAATAGATTAACCTATAAACTAATAAATAGATAAACCTATAAACTGATAAATAGATAAACCTATAAACTAATAAATAGATAAACCTATAAATTGAAAAATAGATAAACCTATAAACTAATAAATAGATAAACCTATAAATTGATAAATAGATAAACCTATAAACTAATAAATAGATAAACCTATAAACTAATAAATAGATAAACCTATAAACTAATAAATAGATAAACCTATAAATTGATAAATAGATAAACCTATAAATTGATAAATAGATAAACCTATAAACTAATAAATAGATAAACCTATAAATTGATAAATAGATAAAGCTATAAACTAATAAATAGATAAACCTATAAATTGATAAATAGATAAACCTATAAACTAATAAATAAATAAACCTATAAATTGATAAATAGATGAACCTATAAACTAATAAATAGATAAACCTATAAACTAATAAATAGATAAACCTATAAACTAATAAATAGATAAACCTATAAACTAATAAATAGATAAAACTATAAATTAATAAAGTGATAAACCTATAAACTAATAAATAGATAAACCAATAACTAATAAATAGATAAACCTATAAACTAATAAATAGATAAACCTATAAACTAATAAATAGATAAAACTTTAAACTAATAAATAGATAAACCTATAAACTAATAAATAGATAAACCTATAAACTAATAAATAGATACACCTATAAATTGATAAATAGATAGACCTATAAACTAATAAATAGATAAACCTATAAATTGATAAATAGATAAACCTATAAACTAATAAAGAGATAACACTTTAAACTAATAAATAGATAAACATATAAACTGATAAATAGATAAACCTATAAACTAATAAATAGATAAACCTATTAATTAATAAATAGATAAACTATAAATTGATAAATAGATAAACCTATAAACTAATAAATAGATAAACCTATAAATTGATAAATAGATAAACCTATAAACTAATAAATAGATAAACCTATAAACTAATAAATAGATACACCTATAAACTAATAAATAGATAAACCTATAAACTAATAAATAGATAAACCTATAAATTGATAAATAGATAAACCTATAAACTAATAAATAGACAAACTATAAACTAATAAATAGATAAACCTATAAACTAATAAATAGATAAACCTATAAACTAATAAATAGATAAACCTATAAATTGATACCTAGATAAAACTATAAACTACTAAATAGATAAACCTATAAACTGATAAATAGATAAACCTATACACTAATAAATAGATAAACCTATAAATTGATAAATAGATAAACCTATAAACTAATAAATAGATAACCTTATAAACTAATAAATAGATAAAACTATAAATTAATAAATAGATAAACCTATAAACTAATAAATAGATAAACAAATAAACTAATAAATAGATAAACTTATAAACTAATAAATAGATAAAACTATAAACTAATAAATAGACAAACCTATAAATTGATAAATAGATAAACCTATAAACTAATAAATAGATAAAACTGTAAATTGATAAATAGATAAACCTATAAACTAATAAATAGATAAACCTATAAACTAATAAATAGATAAACCTATAAACTAATAAATAGATAAACCTATAAACAAATAAATAGATAAACTTATAAACTAATAAATAGATAAACCTATAAACTAATAAATAGATAAACTTATAAACTAATAAATAGATAAACCTATAAACTAATAAATAGATAAACCTATAAACTAATAAATAGATAAACCTATAAACTAATAAATAGATAAACTTATAAACTAATAAATAGATAGACCTATTAACTGATAAATAGATAAACCTATAAATTGATAAATAGATAAACCTATAAACTAATAAATAGATAAACCTAAAAACTAACAAATAGATAAACCTATAAATTGATAAATAGAAAACCCTATAAACTAATAAATAGATAAACCTATAAACTAATAAATAGATACACCTATAAACTAATAAATAGATAAACCTATAAACTAATAAATAGATAAACCTATAAACTAATAAATAGATAAACCTATAAATTGATAAATAGATAATGCTATAAACTAATAAATAGATAAACCTATAAACTAATAAATAGATAAACCTATAAACTAATAAATAGATAAACTTATAAACTAATAAATAGATAAAACTTTAAACTAATAAATAGATAAACCTATAAACTAATAAATAGATAAACCTATAAACTAATAAATAGATAAACCTATAAATTGATAAATAGATAAACCTATATACTAACAAATAGATAAACCTATAAATTGATAAATAGATTAACCTATAAACTAATAAATAGATAAACCTATAAACTGATAAATAGATAAACCTATAAACTAATAAATAGATAAACCTATAAATTGAAAAATAGATAAACCTATAAACTAATAAATAGATAAACCTATAAATTGATAAATAGATAAACCTATAAACTAATAAATAGACAAACTATAAACTAATAAATAGATAAACCTATAAACTAATAAATAGATAAACCTATAAACTAATAAATAGATAAACCTATAAATTGATACCTTGATAAACATATAAACTACTAAATAGATAAACCTATAAACTGATAAATAGATAAACCTATAAACTAATAAATAGATAAACCTATAAATTGATAAATAGATAAACCTATAAACTAATAAATAGATAACCTTATAAACTAATAAATAGATAAAACTATAAATTAATAAATAGATAAACCTATAAACTAATAAATAGATAAACCTATAAACTAATAAATAGATAAACTTATAAACTAATAAATAGATAAAACTATAAACTAATAAATAGATAAACCTATAAATTGATAAATAGATAAACCTATAAACTAATAAATAGATAAAACTTTAAATTGATAAATAGATAAACCTATAAACTAATAAATAGATAAACCTATAAACTAATAAATAGATAAACCTATAAACTAATAAATAGATAAACCTATAAACTAATAAATAGATAAACTTATAAACTAATAAATAGATAAACCTATAAACTAATAAATAGATAACACTATCAACTAATAAATAGATAAACCTATAAACTAATAAATAGATAAACCTATAAACTAATAAATAGATAAACCTATAAACTAATAAATAGATAAACTTATAAACTAATAAATAGATAAACCTATAAACTGATAAATAGATAAACCTATAAATTGATAAATAGATAAACCTATAAACTAATAAATAGATAAACCTTAAAACTAATAAATAGATAAACCTATAAATTGATAAACAGATAACCCTATAAACTAATAAATAGATAAACCTATAAACTAATAAATAGATACACCTATAAACTAATAAATAGATAAACCTATAAATTGATAAATAGATAAACCTATAAACTAATAAATAGATAAACCTATTAATTGATAAATAGATAATGCTATAAACTAATAAATAAATAAACCTATAAACTAATAAATAGATAAACCTATAAATTGATAAATAGATAAACCTATAAACCAATAAATAGATAAACCTATAAATTTATAAATAGATAAACTTATAAACTAACAAATAGATAAACCTATAAATTGATAAATAGATAAACCTATAAACTAATAAATAGATAAACCTATAAATTGATAAATAGATAAACCTATAAATTGATAAATAGATAAACCTATAAACTAATAAATAGATAAACTTATAAACTAATAAATAGATAAACCTATAAATTGATAAATAGATAAACCTATAAACTAATAAATAGATAAACTTATAAACTAATAAATAGATAAACCTATAAACTAATAAATAGATAAACCTATAAACTGATAAATAGATAAACCTATAAACTGATAAATCGATAAACCTATAAACTAATAAATAGTTAAACCTATAAATTGATAAATAGATAAACCTATACACTAATAAATAGATAAACCTATAAATTGATAAATAGATAAACTTAAAAACTAATAAATAGATAAACCTATAAATTGATAAATAGATAAACCTATAAACTAATAAATAGATAAACCTATAAATTGATAAATAGATAAACCTATAAACTAATAAATAGATAAACCTATAAATTGATAAATAGATAAACTTATAAACTAATAAATAGATAAACCTATAAACTAATAAATAGATAAACCTATAAATAGATAAACCTATAAATTGATAAATAGATAAACCTATAAATTGATAAATAGATAAACCTATAAACTAATAAATAGATAAACCTACAAACTAATAAATAGATAAACCTATAAATTGATAAATAGATAAACCTATAAACTAATAAAAAGATAAACTTATAAACTAATAAATAGATAAACCTCTAAATTGATAAATAGATAAACTTATAAACTAATAAATAGATAAACCTATAAATTGATAAATAGATAAACTTATAAACTAATAAATAGATAAACCTATAAACTAATAAATAGATAAACCTATAAACTAATAAATAGATAAACTTATAAACTAATAAATAGATAAACCTATAAATTGATAAATAGATAAACTTATAAACTAATAAATAGATAAACCTATAAATTTATAAATAGATAAACCTATAAACTAATAAATAGATAAACCTATAAACTAATAAATAGATATACCTATAAACTAATAAATAGATAAACCTATAAATTGATAAATAGATAAACTTATAAACTAATAAATAGATAAACCTATAAATTGATAAATAGATAAACCTATAAACTAATAAATAGATAAACCTATAAATTGATAAATAGATAAACCTATAAACTAATAAATAGATAAACCTATAAATTGATAAATAGATAAACTTATAAACTAATAAATAGATAAACCTATAAACTAATAAATAGATAAACCTATAAATTGATAAATAGATAAACCTATAAACTAATAAATAGATAAACCTATAATTTGATAAATAGATAAACCTATAAACTAAGAAATAGATAAACCTATAAATTGATAAATAGATAAACTTATAAACTAATAAATAGATAAACCTATAAACTAATAAATAGATAAACATATAAATAGATAAACCTATAAATTGATAAATAGATAAACCTATAAATTGATAAATAGATAAACCTATAAACTAATAAATAGATAAACCTACAAACTAATAAATAGATAAACCTATAAATTGATAAATAGATAAACCTATAAACTAATAAATAGATAAACTTATAAACTAATAAATAGATAAACCTATAAATTGATAAATAGATAAACTTATAAACTAATAAATAGATAAACATATAAATTGATAAATAGATAAACCTATAAACTAATAAATAGATAAACCTACAAACTAATAAATAGATAAACCTATAAATTGATAAATAGATAAACCTATAAACTAATAAATAGATAAACTTATAAACTGATAAATAGATAAACCTATAAATTGATAAATAGATAAACCTATAAAATAATAAATAGATAAACCTATAAACTAATAATTAGATAAACCTATAAACTAATAAATAGATAAACGTATAAATTGATAAATAGATAAACTTATAAACTAATAAATAGATAAACCTATAAACTGATAAATAGATAAACCTATAAACTAATAAATAGATAAACTTATAAACTAATAAATAGATAAACCTATAAATTGATAAATAGATAAACTTATAAACTAATAAATAGATAAACCTATAAATTGATAAATAGATAAACCTATAAACTAATAAGTAGATAAACCTATAAACTAATAAATAGATAAACCTATAAACTAATAAATAGATAAACCTATAAATTGATAAATAGATAAACTTATAAACTAATAAATAGATAAACCTATAAATTGATAAATAGATAAACCTATAAACTAATAAATAGATAAACCTATAAATTGATAAATAGATAAACCCATTAACTAATAAATAGATAAACCTATAAATTTATAAATAGATAAACTTGTAAACTAATAAATAGATAAACCTATAAACTAATAAATAGATAAACCTATAAATTGATAAATAGATAAACCTATAAATTGATAAATAGATAAACCTATAAATTGATAAATAGATAAACCTATAAACTAATAAATAGATAAACCTATAAACTAATAAATAGATAAACCTATAAACTAATAAATAGATAAACCTATAAACTATTAAATAGATAAACCTATAAACTAATAAATAGATAAACCTATAAACTAATAAATAGATAAACCTATAAACTAATAAATAGATAAACCTATAAACTAATAAATAGATAAACCTATAAACTAATAAATAGATAAACCTATAAACTAATAAATAGATAAACCTGTAAACTAATAAATAGATAAACCTATAAACTAATAAATAGATAAACCTATAAACTAATAAATAGATAAACTTATAAACTAATAACTAGATAAACCTATAAACTAATAAATAGATAAACCTATAAACTTATAAATAGATAAACCTATAAACTAATAAATAGATAAACCTATAAATTGATAAATAGATAAACCTATAAACTAATAAATAGATAAACCTATAAACTAATAAATAGATAAACCTATAATGTAAACAAAAGTTTTTTATATCTTCGTGATTATTGAAAATAAAATTTAATTTAAATTAATCAAGTTGTTTAACAAATAAAAACAAAAGAAATAAGGAAAAATGAAGTTCTAAACTTCATCTTTCATTATTACTTTTTTTTTTTCGTTTGTTTATTTGTTAACCAACGTATTATTTGTATTGTTCAATATTTCAAATTTTAAATTATAACATAAAAAGTTTAAATCATAAAATAAAAAAAACATATTTAATCATTTTAAAACTTTATTTTTCATTATTTCTTTTTTATTTAACCAACGTATTATTTGTATTGTCCAATGTTTTAAATCATAAAATAAAATTTTAAATTATAAAATAAAACACATTTAATCATTTTAAAATTTTATCTTGTAGTGGACTGGTGGATATATTATACATCCACCAGTTGTACAAAATATAAAAAATCATTTGAATTGGAAAAGGAAAAATTAATTGCTTTGAGGAAGGAACGAACAACGCGTTTACTTGAATTAAACGAACTAGGATTTATTTCGTGAAGAAACAAATGAAAGAAAAGGGTACAACACGTGTTTAGTTTGGCGTGCGTCTCTCGCTGTTTACTGGTGGCAAGGAAAGTCTATTGTCGTAGAGAGAGAAAGAGAGAAAGTCAATCTAGTTCAGTGTGCGTCTCTCGCTGTTAGCTGGTGAGGAGGAAAGTGTATTGTAGTATAGAGAGAGAATGAGAAAAAGTCAATCCAGGCCATGGAGATAGAAAATGTATAAAGTGTACATACTGTCTGTTAACTCATGCCCATACATAGTAGCAGGGGACGTGACTCGAGAGCTGGTCCGCAAAAAGGAAGATGCTGCTTATTGCTCTTGCTTTTATATTTGTTTCTGGTGGTCTTTTGCGCATGTGTGGATTTCCTTTGAAAGGGATGTGACGTCGTCCATCTGTGCGTACATGTGCGTATGTTAGTGTGTGTGTGTATACATGTGAATGTGAGTGTATGTACGCGAACGTGAATATATGTGTGGGTGTGGATGTGCGCACGTATGCTTGTGTGCGCGTATGTATGTGACATGTAATATAGCTTGAGATGTGAACGCGTGTTTTTGTGTGAGACTAGGAAAGGCTCCCACAATCTTTCATTATTTTATTATCATTATTTTTTATTAAACAATGTGGTTTACATTAAGAGCTATATACCGGTGTAAACCCAACGTGTCCCTTTTTGTGATAATAGAGTCCAAGGCTATTTGTACAACTAAATGGCAAATCTGCCTTTTTATCTATCTTGTAGTAATTTACGAACTCTGTGAATTGATTATTGGGCAACGCATACAAGATATGCAGAAGTCATGATGGGTTTGGTCATAACACATGTGAACACAAGAGACGGAGAGAGAAAGCGAGAGGGGGGAGAAGATGAAGAAAAAGAGGTACTTGTATAGTTTAATCAAAACATTAAAAAATATGAAATATCGAAAAAAAAAGGTTATATCGTTATGGAACGAAGCCCCCCCCTCCAAAAAAATTCACGTAATTTCATCAAGTAGTTTCTTTTTTTACAGCGAAAAAACAATTTGTTATGATACCGAGCAAAAGATTCGATTTTTAGGAAAATAAAGATGGGGCGGGAGTGTCGGCGGTTTACATTGAGTTATCTCCCCGTGACGTCTCAAAATTCTATAATGGCTGACTTCAACGCGCTCTCATAAAAACGCGTTTTTCCGCTGAAAAAAAAAAAAAAAAAGAACTACTCGATCAAATTAAATTATTTATTTTATTTATTTATTTATTTTTTTTTTTTTTTTTTTGAGATCTTCAGTCCAAAACGGATCCGTACAATATAACCTTTTTTCGATATTTTTATTTTTGGATGTCTTGATTAAACTGTACAATTACAGAAAAAAAGAATAGCTATTGGTTAAAAAATGCAACTACTATAAATAAAGGACGATAACCGATAAATCAATCTGAAAGTGTTGTGCATTGTGTCTGTGTCAATGCTATATAGTTAAATCAAGTTTCGACAACATGTCTTTACTTTTTGGTTTGCAGTTTGAAAAGTGCACCAGCAAGGGCAAAATGTATTGAATTAAAATAAATATAAGAAAATTAGAATACCACAAAATAGGTTTTTAACACAAAATAGCGCTCTTGTTTTCGTAACAAAGTCAAAATTCTGAAATCTTCATAACTACTAAAATATAGTCATTAAACTGTATTGTTTGAAATGAATGTTGTAAAAACGTACGACTTTTAATATTTATAAATATGTTTGAACATGCTTAATTGAAATTTGTATACATTTTAATATTTAATTAAGAAGATTCTAATTACACAAAATAAAACATTAATTATCTAAAAGCTGGTTTACAATAAATAAAGAAGATTTAATAACACAAACTGAAATAAATATTATTTAAACATTTATTGAATGAAACTACAAATAAGAAATTGCGGGTTTGTTTTACTATACACATAGATTCGAAAAAGTTGTCAAAAAACAAATATATAACAAATAAATATTATCAAAAGCAAGATAAGTTACTCTTCTACCTTACTGGATATATTTTTCTATATTTTTATTATTAAAATTTGGTAATTTTTTTATTTAATAAATGTTTAGATAACCCATTTTTATTTTTTGACATGAATTAAAAAAATTGTTTTAATTCAATACATTTTTTGCTAATTAATGTTTTTGTGTTATTGCAATTCGAAAAAGTTGTCAAAAAACAAATACGTAACAAATAAATGTCATCAGAGGCAAGATAAGTTACTTTTCTACCAAACTGGATACTTTTTTTTTATTATTATTCAATATAACATGTTTATTCAGCTCGAAAATCATAGTGTTTACCGATGTATTGGAAAATTCAAAATGGCGCCCGAAGTTCAGGAAAAGATATTTGGTAATCTCCAAAAATACCGTTAGGGCTTACAACATGGCCGCCAGAAGAGTCAACAAAAAACTGCGAATAAAATATATAAAACTCGTAATTTCTGTTTCGAACGTGCGTAGACATTTTGTAAACATTGTTTTTAAAAAATAAAAAAATAATACTTCTATTATGTTTTAAACGACTGTAATAGTTTATTTTGGAAGTATATTTCATAAAGAAAATTGACAACCCACTTTAAAAACAGAAATTACGAGTTTTATATATTTTATTCGCAGTTTTTTGTTGACTCTTCTGGCGGCCATGTTGTAAGCTCTAACGGTATTTTTGGAGATTACCAAGATATTATAAATAATAAACAAGACAAAATACTGTTAGAAATTCGCTCATTATATGTTACCGTGACATAAGTTAACATATATTCGGTGTTTTTTTAAATAGTATTTTATCTAGTTTATTATTTATAACACCTTTTGCCAAACTTACCATGTTAAAGAGAGTGTCGGGCGCCATTTGGAATTTTCCAATACATCGGTAAACACTGCATGTTTTTCGAGTAATAAACATGTTACATTGAATAAAAACACAAAATATATATCCAGTTTGATAGAAAAGTAACTTATCTTATCTTTGATAACATTTATTTGTTACATATTTCTTTTTTGACAACTTTTTCGAATTGCAATAACACAAAATCATTAATTAGCAAAATATGTATTGAATTAAAACAATTTTTTTAATTCATGACAAAAAAAAAATATTAATTATCTGAACATTTATTAAATAAAATATTACCAAATTTTAATAATAAACTAAAAGATTAATTATCTGAACATTTATTGAATTAGAATAAAAATTTAAAAAAATTAATAAAACATTGATTGAATTAAAATAAAATTAACAAAATTCTAATAGCACAAAATGAAAAATCAGTTATTCGAACATTTACTGAATTTAAATAAATTAATAAAATTTTAATAACACAGACTAAAATATTAATTATCTGAACATTTATTAAACTAAAAAAAAGTAAGAACATTTTAATAACACTAAATAAAACTGTAATATTTAAATATTTATTGAATTAAAATAAAATTAACAAAATTATTATAATACAAAATAAAGCATTAATTATCTGAACACTTATTGAATTAAAATACAATTTACAAAATTATAATAACACAAAATAAAATATTAATTATCTGAATATTTATTGAATTAAAATGAATTTAAAATTTCTTAAAACATAAAATAAAAAAAATTAATTATCTGGAAATTTATTAAATTAAAATTAACAAAATTATAAAAAACACAAAATAAAATATGAATTATCTGAATATTTATTAAATTAAAATAAAATTAACAAAATTCTAATAACACAAAATGTAACATTAATTATCTGAATATTTATTGAATTAAAATAAATTTTTAAAAATTCTTAAAACACAAAATAAAAAATAATTATCTGAACATTTATTGAATTAATATAAAATTAACAAAATTATAAAAAACACAAAATAAAATATGAATTATATGGACATTTATTTAATTAAAATAAAATTACCAAAATTACTATAATAACAAATGAAACATTAATTATCTGAATATTTATTGAATTAAAACAATTTTTTAAAAATTTCTAATAGCACAAAATAAAAAAATAATTATCTGAACATTTGAATTCAAATAAAATTAAGAAAATTCTAATAACACAAAGTAACACAAAATAAAACAATTATTATATGAATATATTTTTAATTAAAATAAAATTAAGAAAATTCTAATAACACAAAGTAAAACATTACCTAAACATTTATTGAATTAAATTAAGAAAAATATGCTTTTTCAAAAAAAAAAAAAAAAGAATGGCTTGTATGCAATAATGATCAAACTATTCATAAATTTTAAAAGTAATGCATAGATTTGTGTTGTTAAAACTGCTATCAAAGTAGTACTTACCAACAAAACAAACGCCCACGTGTTTGTGCCTTGTATAGGCATGCGCGACAACAAAACTTGGGTTTTTATAAGCGGAAGTCTCGAGGTTGTCAGGAATCTACAGGCGCATGCGCAAGAGAAGGGATTGAGATAGTGGTATAAAAGGCAGGTCGAGTGAGAAGGTTGTTGTTGTTGTTGTTGTTGTCAGTGGACGTTACAGTGACGCGTGCGTTAGCAGGTGATTAAGAGGCTGTTTTCTTTGTGTGTCAAGTCGCGCACCTCGGTGAAGATCATATAAGTCATGCACCTCGGTGAAGGTGAAGGTCATAAGCTATTTCGGCGATTTCGTTTTGTCTCTTTTCCTAGACAACTATGGCTTGGCTGGGGCAAATTTTGATTTAAAACTGATACCCGAATAAAGGGGGTGCATACCGTGATTCCCCTGAGATTGGCTGGAGGCGTCCTAATTGTATATCAGCAACTTAGTGCCGTGGAGAAGGCTGATGTTACCTGTATAAAAAATGCTTTATACAAAGCATTTGCCATGGATCCCTGCATGGCCTACGAAACATTTGCCTCTAGGAAGCTCATGCCAGGAGAAACCGTGGACGTCTTCTTCGCGGAGCTGAAGAAACTTGCAGTTCTATTTGGCAATGGAGTGTCAGAGCAAACACTGGCGTATGTGTTTGTGGCTGGCCTTCTCACCCATGTTAAGCAACTTTTGAGGGCTTCCACCAGCGTATCTGTAACGCCAATGGAACATTTGTTAGAACGCGCTCGAGCCATTATCAGAGATGAGGAGGACTTGAGGGAACCGGTTGTAATGATGGCGCAGGCAGCCAAGACTAATGCTTAAAAGAGTCCCAGTTTGAGACCCACGACCAATGGGAAATGTTTCTGCTGCGGCCAGTGAGGCTATTTCGTAATTAATTGTACTAACAAGGGGCGTAGGCGCTGTTTCCAATGTGGTAGTTATGGACATTTATCCCAAAAATGTGCGGGAAATGCATCAGGGGGCAGGACGTCAGCGCCGCCCTGTTCCCCGGACAAGATTTAATTGAGGCGCAACCGAAATAAATGTGTACGTGGACCAAGTGCCTTGTTCAGCTCTTCTCGACTCCGGGTGCTCACACACCATTATGAGTGCCAAGTTGTGTCGAAACTGGACAAAGCAGAACATCAAAGTAACCACAATAGGTGGCAATACGCAAGCTTGCTGTGGAGCCGGAACTGTCAAAGTCCACACAGACTCTGGTGTGGCCGCAGACATTAATGTGCTGGTGATGTGAGGGGATTTGCTGGGATTCGATGTACTGTTGGGATATGATGATATTAAGGCACTAGGGGGAGTGGTTATCGGAAGAGATGGGACTGTGCGATTTTTGGAAACCCCAGTGTGTGCTGCAGTTCACATTGATCGGCCTGATTTTAAGGTGGACTACGACCCTCACCAAAAAGCATGGACTGCATCGTGGAAGTGAACAGAAGGAAGGGCGCCAACCGAACTCAAGAATAGCATTGCAGAGTACTCGATACCCGACAAGCCCCGTAATGAATACGAGAAGGAACTTGAGGCATGGATCCAGGATGGATGGCTGATCCCCTACCCCAACAAGCTGGGACCACCCAAGGGTCTGATTCCCTTAATGGCGGTAGTCCAGCATAACAAATCAAAAGTTTGTCCGGTGCTGGACTATTGTGAACTCAATAGATACATTGAGACGTACACTGCCGATGCTGACGTGTGCGCCAGCAAGCTGAGAGAATGGCGCCAGAAGGGCTCCAATGTGTCTATAGTAGACTTGTGGAAGGCTTATTTGCAGGTGCGAGTGGATGAGACATTGTGGCCGTTCCAGACAGTGTGGTTCCGGGGTCAGATATACTGCCTTACTCGACTTGGCTTTGGACTGAATGTGGCACTGCAAATCATGAAGACCATCGTAAATGCAGTGTTGCCCCAGGAAAAGACCACTGAGGACGCAACCATGGCCTATATTGATGATGTGTACGTCAATGAAGACGTACAATCTGCGTCGCACGTCAGAGAAAAGTTAGCTCAATTCGGGTTGGAGTGCAAGGATCCCGAACGTCTGAGGGATGGAGCACGAGTATAAGGATTGGACGTTTGCGGGAAAGACGGTACCTTACGATTGAGGCGTGGCAGTGAGATTCCAAACATCCCTGATGTTATTACACGGCGGACTATTTTTTCCTTGTGTGGAAAACTTATTGGTCACTTACCAGCGTGTGGCTGGCTCCGAGCAGCTGTGGGCATCATCAAACGCAGGGCAAGTTTAGTAACTACAGGTTGGGATGATGTATCTGATGATGCTCTTCTAACTCTGATGACGACAGAAACCCTAGAGAGAGTTAACGAGGAGGACCCTGCTCGTGGAGAATGGTGTGTCGATGGGGACACTGTGAATGTGTGGGTTGATGCTAGTTCTTTGGCATTGGGAGTGTTATTGGAGCAACGTGGAAATGTAATTGAAGACGCGTGCTGGCTGCAACCCGTGAATGAAGCTCAACACATCAACCTGGCGGAACTGTATGCTGTTGTGAAGGGTTATAATCTGGCACTGCAATGGCAGTCAAAGAAGTTACACTTGTACACGGATTCTTTCTGAGTCTACCACTGGGTGTCCGACACTCTTTCGGGACGAATGAGAGTCCGCACTAAGGCAGCCAGTGAGATATTAATCCAGCGGAGGCTAAACACCCTGAAGAGTCTGGTATCAGAGTATGACCTGTCGGTGAGTGTAACGCTCGTGGCATCACACTGTAATCGTGCAGACCAACTAACCCGTGTGCCTCACAAATGGTATGAAGCTGTGAAGACAGGCGTGGAGTTCGCTGCTCGATCTCGCGCAGTTGGTGCGATTAGCTCATGCCAAATACAAAGAATTCATGTGCAGAGTGGACATCCAGGTATCAAAAGGACTTTGTATTTTGCGAGGCGTGTGGACCTGGCAGTGACAAGGGCGGATGTCAGGCAGATCATCAAGCACTGTGAGGCATGCCAGTCTATCGATCCTGCACCTGAGCAATGGCAGAAGGGGCGATTGGAAATTGAGCATGTGTGGCAATGATTAGCGATGGATATTACCCATTACAGTGGTAAGCCCTTTCTAACCCTTATCGACTGTGGACCCACTCGTTTTGCGGTGTGGCGGCAAATGACCAGGCAGGACTCAACGAATGTTGTCCGCCAACTGTCATCTATCTTTTCTGAGCGAGGTGCGCCAGAAGAGATATTGACGGACAGTGATGCTGCTTTTTGTAGCCACCAAGTTCGGCAGTTGTTGAATGAGTGGGGTGTCCGACTATGACGGCGATGTGCTCATGTGCCATCAGGGAATGGCATTGCTGAGAGGAGCCATCGCAGCATCAAGAGAATAGCTACCAGAAAGCAATGCACCATTACGGAGGCCACGTATTGGTATAACATCACACCAAAGGATGGGAAGACACTAACAACAGCACCGGCCAATGCGATACACAAATACCGTGTTAGGATAAAGGGCATTGACACTGTCCAACCAATCGACGAGGAGAGTCATGACAAATACAAGGTAGGGGATCCAGTTTGGGTTAGACCCCCTGGAAACCGGTGCACCACCAAGTTCAAGCGAGTTCAATCCGAGATTGTAAATACCACCCTTCGCAGAAGCCAACGAACTAAGAGGCCACCCCTGGAGTGCACTCTATGTGATCATCAGATCAGGGGGGGGGAGGGTAGTACTTACCAACAAAACAAACGCCCACATGTTTGTGCCTTGTGTAGGCATGCGCGACAACAAAACTTGGGTTTTTATAAGCGGAAGTCTCGAGGTTGTCAGGAATCTACAGGCGCATGCGCAAGAGAAGGGATTGAGATAGTGGTATAAAAGGCAGGTCGAGTGAGAAGGTTGTTGTTGTTGTTGTCATTGGACGTTACAGTGACGCGTGCGTTAGCAGGTGATTAAGAGGCTGTTTTCTTTGTGTGTCAAGTCGCGCACCTCGGTGAAGATCATATAAGTCGTGCACCTCGGTGAAGGTTAAGGTCATATACCACACACACGGACACAAGGCACATAACTTTTAGTTTGAGACATATACGGTTATCGCCCCTCATAGGTGGCGCTATTGATTTCCTTTTCCTATTTTTTCTCTTTCTCTCATTTTCTTGCACCTGTGAGGCTTTCCCGAACAGATATGTTATGACCACATTCTTCATAACTTTCTTATGCATGATTTGTATGTGTTGCTTATGTCTTGTATAAATTGCTCGTAATAAATTCACATGGTTTGTACGTTACTCAAGTCAGTGATCTTCATTTTTTTTATTTGTTGCTCATCTGTAAATGTTACTTTTCTAATGTGATAGTAAACATTCAACAACTAGTTACCTGACGACATGGTATTAACTTGCAACCATTGTGAATATACACTAGAAATCCTTCAACAAGATGCTGAACCTCACTTGGCAATAAATAACGATTCCCACTTGCTTTTAGCAGTTTGTTTCTCTCAAATGTATGTACATCCGCCGCATGATACTTCCATGCAACATGCAAGACGCATGTTAAAAATATTTTCCTCTGTCTAGAATTATTCCTTAATCATGGAAGCATTGCTCAGAGAAGTCACCGAGGAGACTGAGGATATTTTGGCAGCCACACTCAGCAAGGATCCGTATGAAGCCTTGAAACAAGCTAGTTTGGAGCACACCGGTACTTCAGAACTCAGCTCCAGCTTTCAATAACTTATCTTTGGGAAATCATAAACCCTCCCAACTTTTTTGACAAATGAGAGGTCTTTTAGGACATGGCACGATGGATGGCCATTTTCTCCTACAATTGTGGTTGAGCAAATTGACGTCTGTGGACACCGAATCAATAAATTTGGATTTATGCACCTGTTATCGAAAGTGCAAGTAATGTGAAATTTTCTTGTATCCAGTTCTTTGCACCAACTACGTCGGTACATTGGACTTGTGTACTACTACCGTTATTTTATTCCTAACTGCTTATTCTAACTGATTAGTTGTGTTTGCGCGAAAAAAAAACAACCTTTCTCTATCACAGACAAAGACCTGGCATATTTTCATGTTTCCTAAACAACTCTTTACGTAACTTTCTTTCATCAACTCCAACCCTCTAGTTAAGCCTGTTGCGGACCAGGATATAATAATACCCTAACTCGCTACAAGAAAATAATGAAACGAATGGAATTGAAGGAAACAAAAACTCAATTGATGGATAAGATAAACGTGTCATTTATTTACTGTTGAAAGAATGAATGTTTTAGATATAGATATAACATGTGTTCATGTCCGTTCGTTGCGGGACTGGTGTTATAGAAATAAAAGGAAATGTGTGTTCATCTCACTATCGTTTGTTCGCGCATGGGAAGAGAAGTGAGTGTTGTAGTGGAAATTGGAATGATAGTCCAGCGTGTAGACAAAGAAGAGGATAGAGAGTTGACATCAGTTAACAGTCAGCTACGCGAAGGTGTTCTCAGGGACCAGTAGTAGATAGAGAGAGAAAGAGTGAGAATGTGTACGTACGGTCTGTTAGCTTTTTGCCCCACATAGTAGCAAGTGGTGTGAGGTATGCGCCTCCCTTTCAGGAGGCGACGGTTCGTCGAACCTCTCAGCCTGAGAGTTGGTCCTAAAAAAGGAAGGAGCCGCTTGTTGCTCTTTCTTTTATACTCGTTTCCGGTGGTCTTTTGCGCATGTGTGGATTTCTTTTGAAAGCGGAAGTGACGTCGTCCATGTGTGAGTTCGTGTGCATGTGTGTGAGTACATGTGTGTACGTTAGCATGTGTGTATATACACGTGAATGTGAGTGTATGTATGCGAACGTGAATATATGTACGTGTGTGGACGTGGGCGCGTATGTATATGACAAGTAATATAGCTTGAAATGTGAACACGTGTTTTTGTGTGAGACTTGAAAAGGCTCGCTCAAGCCTCTTTCAACCGACACTTCTGATGTTACTGTTGTTGTTGTACTCCATCAGTTAGTGGATGGTCTAATGCAACTACTATCCTTCTTTTCTGCTAAGCCTAGAAATTTCAAGGGTAAATACAGTGTTTTTTATGTGATTAAGTTGCTATGTATTTAGCAGCAAAACATTTCTGTTTCATGCTGAAAGGAAGACAATTCACTATTTTCACAAATTTTGCTTGCTTCCTTTGCATCAACTTTTTTGCGGAAACATATTTCGACAAAATTAAGACAAAATCAAAAATAGAGCACGACACGAATCAAGAAAAAACAAGTGAAATATGTATGCCCCCCCCCCGAGGGCACAGTGAACTGTGGCACAATGGAGAGCGCCCTTTTGGGGGAGCTGGGGGATTCTACATTAATGAACCTTGTGCCTAACTTGTTTGTACTTCTGAGGTGCAAATGTGTTAAGCAGGTGTTTTGTGATTTTGTAAATAATTAAAATATATCAGTCAGGTATGACTCGACCAAAAAGTGACAGTTGTTTAGAATATTCGACCACAAACTCGTTATCGAGGCACGCAAAAATAAAACAATGTTCATGCGTCATGCATGAATCTCTCTCTCTCTCTCTCACACACTCTCCTTCTCCCTCTGTCAGTGAAGAAAGAGAGAAATATAATTCTATTGTTTTAAAACAGTTGAAGCTTGGGTTCTGGAGTTGCGGACACGATATGTGAAATGTTAAATAAATTAATAATATTTTTTTATAAAAATACATTTGTTCGCTATTTTTGTACAAGCGTTTAATTTCAGCATGAGGTCCTGCTGTTAATATCGACGATGAAAAGCTGCCTATAACGACGCAATGGAGACTTAAGAAGCAACCCATGCCAGCGGTTATAGGCGATGACATATCGACTCGTTGATTTTTCCATGTGCCTATCATTTGATATCGTGTCTAACACCCGGGGAGCTGGTTCCCAGGACGTTCCTCAACCAAGCAACTCTCCCCGGGAAACGATAGTGTCGTAGAATATGATGCATAAAAAATGACTAACTTCAGCATTTGCTCCCGCTCAATTTAGCCCCAAAAGTTCCCAGGAGATGTCAAATCGTCGTAAACAAACGGTGCAATTTTAGGCCTTAACATAAGTAATTTGAGTTTTGCATCATGCAAAAAAAGAAATGACCAAGTCCATCATGTGTCCATCCCCCCATTTAGCCATAAAAGTCTCCAAGGCCTTAACATATTTAAATTTTAGTTCAGCACCATATAAAACTGCTAAATAGACATACGCAAAGTTTTGTTAAAATAGTCCCAAAAATGGACTGTTTTTATTAGCCCCGAAAGACCTTCTGGAGCACACTCAAGAGTTATTGCGAAGTATAGACAAACAAAATTATATAGAAATTAGTTAGTTATAACTTTTCAGAAAATTTTATAAAAATCCAAGGCATCAATTTTTTTTTTAATAAGCACAAGAGTGTCAATTTTAGCCATTTTAACCCGAAAGGCACTCTGGAGGGGCAACCTGAGTTTTCCCGAAAAATCCGCTGCATTACTGTTATACTCATATTATGTTTATGGAGGATGATATATGGAAGAGAATCATACTTCATACCTTTGTATTTTTGTTTTCCTTCTGTTACTCGCTGTAATTACTGTTTACATTTTAACATAAGACGATTGAACACACCTAATTTTTCTTTTTGGTGAAACACAGGACGACTTTATATGTTATTAATATACATTTATTTTGGATGTCTTAATGTCTCCACCATGAGCCTACTACTATATAGTAGTATATAGTGTCTATATGCCTTTTTTCTTAGCCTCGCTTCACAGTCGTTCTGGAGCATCTCTGCTCACTTTGGTGACCAAATTCAAACTCTCCAATCTAATCTTCTTGACTTCATGACCGGTCAGTTCTGTTATGTCATCATCAAAAGCAAACATCTCACTAATGTGTGACCTCTCACCTATGCTACTGCTGAAGGTCAATATAGTTATTTGTTCATATTAAACTTAGCTAATTTCTGTAAACATTTTTAGCTAGAACTTATTTTTACACTCCAGATCAATTTCGATCGATCAATGCCTCCATTCAGTCTCGAAAGACAAAGGATACCCCTAAAGGGGCAGTTGTGCGTGTAATTGTGAGGCAAAGGTCACGCAATCCTTAACCACACCTCTCCTGAATCGATACTGTTTGGGTCCAGTGGCAAGGAGAAGACCAGGACGACAGGAAACAATGCTGAGATAAGTGGGGAGTTACCCATCTTGTACTGACCAGACTCAATGTTGCTTAACTTCAGTGATCCAGTGGGAACCGGTGTGTTAATGTGATTATGCCAATTTATTATCTAAACAATAAATAACTTCCAATATAAACTATTTTAACAATATCACTGAATAGATATATGGACAGAGAGATAAGATTGATAACAGCTAATTTAACTTTTAACCCTGCAATTATCTAACATACAGAGAACACAAACACTCTACGATAATAAACAGTTAAACTCTATATGATTTATTACATGCGTTACAAAAAATCTTTCCAGAATGTTTTCTCATAGGAACTACTGATTTTTATTTACTTGAACATGAAAACTCATATTTCATAAGAAAATGACTTTTCTTCACTTTGTATTTATATCCATTTATTTAATGTAGATTCATCGCATGACCATGTAATCCCTACAGCCACCTACCTTGAAAATGCTGCTGTGAAACCTGACATATATATATAGTCAGAGAGAGTTGCAACCTTGACTGAAGTGAGTGTCCCTAATGATGGCGGTCTGAACAGAGCTGAAAGAGAGAGACAGACCAAATACCAAGGTCTCATGTATGATATGAAAAGAAACTGGAATCTTAAGGAGATATCAATCATACCAGTTATCATAGGTGCCGCAGGGCTTATGAAGAAGAACCTGAAGTCCTACCTAACTAATATTCCAAGTGAACCAAGTGCAAAAGAGATCCAGACAATTGCACTTAAGGGAACAGTGAGGATACTAAAAAGAGCTCTCGGTTGGTTTCAATAAAAAGCAGGGCAATGTTGGCAGCTGGTTTGGCTGCCCCATACCCAGCATTACAATCTTCAAAGGAAGAAAAAAAAAAAAAATACAAACATATTTCAACTTTTTTTCAGTCAATATTCTCAGCTATCTTACCTGTAGCGAAACCTTGAACTATATGAGATATATAAAAATTCCAAATGTTTCTTACTTGAATATGAAAATGACTTTTCTTCACTTTATATTTAAATATGTCTGTTTAATGACTTTTCTTCACTTTATAGTGGAAATTATTTTATTTACACTAATTCCAAAAACAATGCTTGAAAGTTTGTGTGGATTGTTTTTAGTTTTAATATCTGCTAAAAATAAAAAAATAAAAAATAAAAAATAAAGTTGGCCCTCAGGGAAACTAACACAAATCAGTTTTAAAAAAATCGATATCAGTAAAAATAAATAAAATTAAATATGTTATCAATATAAATCAAATTTAAATAAATTTAAATAGACCATGTAAAACAATTTTCTACTATAAACAATAACATACCGCTATTTAATAAAATCGATTTTCCTTAATGTAATATTCAAATGAGGTCACATTTTAATCGTATATTTTGCAAGAATCATACTATGTATAGAATCATACTATGTATAGAATCATATTATGTAAAGAATCATACAATGTATAGAATCATACTATGTATAGAATCATACTATGTAAAGAATCATATTATGTATAGAATCATACAATGTATAGAATCATACTATGTAAAGAATCATACTATGTATAGAATCATACTATGTATAGAATCATACTATGTATAGAATCATACTATGTATAGAATCATACTATGTAAAGAATCATACAATGTATAGAATCATACTATGTATAGAATCATACAATGTATAGAATCATACTATGTATAGAATCATATTATGTATAGAATCATACTATGTATAGAATCATACTATGTAAAGAATCATACTATGTAAAGAATCATACTATGTATAGAATCATACTATGTATAGAATCATACTATGTATAGAATCATACTATGTATAGAATCTACTATGTATAGAATCATACAATGTATAGAATCATACTATGTAAAGAATCATACTATATATAGAATCATACTATGTATAGAATCATACTATGTAAAGAATCATACTATGTATAGAATCATACTATGTATAGAATCATACAATGTATAGAATCATACTATGTATAGAATCATACTATGTATAGAATCATACAATGTATAGAATCATACTATGTATAGAATCATACTATATATAGAATCATACTATGTATAGAATCATACTATGTAAAGAATCATACTATGTATAGAATCATACAATGTATAGAATCATACTATGTATAGAATCATACTATGTATAGAATCATACTATGTATAGAATCATACAATGTATAGAATCATACAATGTATAGAATCATACTATGTATAGAATCATACTATGTATAGAATCATACAATGTATAGAATCATACTATGTATAGAATCATACTATGTATAGAATCATACTATGTATAGAAGTGATTGAAATAATAAAGTAGTGGACCTTTTATATATATTAATCAAATTGTGAACAAATAAATGGACAGGAAAACGAATTTGTATTTAAATATGTTTGTTTAATGTAAATTTCTCGAAAAATGTTTCATTGCATATTTTACAAACATATTTCTAATTGTTTCATTTTTATTCTCAGCTAGCTTACCTGGTGCAAACACTTGAACTCTATATGGGATATATCGATATTCCAATGTTCCAATAACGTTCTTCATCTCGCAAACACAAAACAATTGAGAACATAATTTTCCACAGACCAATCTACCATTTTAATGTTAAAGTATGTCATTCTTTTTAGTCTCTTGGTTTTACTTGATTACAGGATAAGAATTAATCTACATTAAGTGCAGGTTAGGCATTCTAGGGTCTCACTTTAACTCTTAATACTATATGATTTTAAATATTTAGTAAGAGTTTACTTGTAGAGAAAACCATCTTTATTTTTTTTTTTTACAAAGACATCACCACATTATCAAGGCCCAGAGGCCACTCAAGGATAAGGGTTAAAGAGTGTACAGTAGAAATTGGTCAATATAGTAATCATTAGTAATGAAAATTTGGTAAATTTAATAACTTATATTTACTTTAGACTTGAACACAACCATATTGTAGTCAGCCGGAAAGCAGGAAAACGGAAGACAATTCCACAGGCGTGCAGTTCTAAGAAAGAAGCTTTGTTCATGGAATCTACGTTTAGGTTTAGGTACAGATAAAGAGTGGGGGAAATTATTGATAGTGTTTACAGCTAGACGAGTGTTTCTTGTGAAAGTTTGGCGAGGGGGGACCATAGATTGAAGCTCAGTTGAACACTTTCCATGAAAATAACGATACATCAGAGACAAACTCGCAACATCTCTTCTGTGAGATAGAGGTTGCAAGGAGGAGAAAAGGACATCTCCTACGAGGCTACGAAGTCTATTTTGAACTCTATCAAGGCAGGACAAGTCCTTTCTAGCAGCTCCTGCCCAGATGTGGCAACAGTATTCCATCCTTGGACGTACCTGGCTCTTATATAGATAGAGAATAGCATCAGCAGTGAAATATCTACTGGATCGATAGAAAGATCCCACCATTTTTCCAGCGGCCTTGGCAACAGATTTGATATACGTGTTCCATTTAAGATCAGGAGTAATGGTCAAGCCCAGAAGCTTGTCAAAACTTGAGGCCTCCTGAAGACGAGAGCCATTCATTTCAATTGATGACAAATGTGGATTAGAATGTTGATGATGTAAAGAGAGAAGCTTGGTTTTAGATGCATTAAAAGTAACCAGCCACTCCTTTCCCCATTGTACTACGTGCTCAAGATCAGAGGAGAGAGAATTGGAGAGAACTTTGTCATTTACTGTCTTAGATGTGGTACCATAAATGGTAGTGTCGTCAGCATAAATGTCTACAAATGATGTAAGGATATGATTTGGAAGATCATTAATGTAGATCAGGAAAAGAGTTGGGCCCAGGATGGATCCCTGAGGGACACCAGCATTAATACTGTGAGCTTCTGATTTTTGCCCCTCAACTACTACTCTTATGAACCTATCAGAAAGAAATGATTTAATAATTGAGAAGACTTTTCCAGCTATACCATAGCTAGCGATCTTATGAAGTAAACCTTTATCCCATACCCTATCAAAGGCTTTAGATATGTCAAGAGCAATTGCTCTAGAAAGATTGCCACCGTCGAGAGATTTGCTAATCCTATGCGATATAACTGTAAGGACATCTGCTGTAGATCTAGCAGAACGGAAACCATATTGAGTGTCACTAAGAAGGTTATTTTTGTTGAGATGTTTGATTACTTCTGTATTTAACACAGATTCTAGCAACTTACTCATGACGCACAGGAGACTTATTGGCCTGTACTGAGAGGGGGATGAGCGATCACCTGAATTCTTAAATACAGGGCATACTGATGAGATTTTCCAGGGAGATGGGAAACTATTCTCCTTAAGACAACGTTTAAACAGTTTTGTAAGTATGGGCGCTAGTTCAGGTTGAAGTTTTTTGAGTACTATAATTGGAATACCATCAGGGCCAGTTGCTTTACTCGAATCAAGGTTTTTGATTAGCTTCGCAACATCACGTACAGATATACGTATATCACATAGCGTGTTTTCTGATACAGGAGGAAATATTGGGGGTTGGCGGTCTTGGTCGCAAAGGGTAGAATTAGCTGCAAAGTTCTTGACAAAGAGTTTGGCTTTGTCTGATGCTGACGAGATTACCTCAGGTCCATTGATAATAGTTGGGATGGAGCACACGCTTCTGTTCAGGATTCTGTTTGCTATTTGCCAAAACTGGTGGGAACCAAGCCGCTGCTCAGCTACTTTGGACTTAACAGATTAAGCATACAACTCTCTTGCGTTCCTTATTACTTTCTTACAATGGTTGCTGGCAGTCCTGAAAACGGCTTTAGTTTCCATACATCTATTACGTTTGAAGCAGTGGAAAAAGTGATTTCTGTGCGCAATGGCAGCAGCACATTCTGGAGAGAACCATGGCTGGCTGTTAGGTTTTTGCTGAAACTTTTTAGAGGGTATGAAATGGTCAATACCTACAATTAACCATTCAGTTAGGTCTAATACTATAGAGGACACATCCTTTTTAAACATGGAATGCAGAGGTAGATCAGATATAAATGTACAGAAGCTATCCCAGTCAGCCTTAGTGTATCGATATATTGTACGATGAAGAGGTACGTCTGGGGACTTATTACATTTCATTTTTATCTTAATTGATACAATAGAGTGGTCGGAAGATCCAAGAGGCGACAGAACAGAAACTGAACATAGTTCAGGGCAAGTTGTGAGAAAAAGGTCTAGTAGGCTCGCATACTGGCCGTCATTATCGGGCACACGGGTAGGTTCCTGAACAATCTGAGTTTGTCCTGACAAAGCCCTGTACAAAAAGACACACTAGCCACTTGAGGATATTGTCTTGTAGGCATTCAAGTTTCTTTCCTCTACTTACTTTTTTTTTACTTGATAAATTTTTACGAGATCAAGGGAGCTAACTCCTTCCGGAGCTAACACTTGATTTCATTATGATTTGAATTTATATCCGAGGGTTTTTTTTTTCAGAATCAATGTTGTTCTTTTATAAGTGCAGTCTGTATTTTATTACTGCTTCGTCTTCCAGGGATTGCTTCCAAGTATTTCTTAAGGTTCTTTTTCACTAAATATTGTATATTATTCTAAAGGTATTTGACAATGAAGCTATATCCACGGGAGGTCACTTGCATAATATAACAATGATTGTATATTATTCTCATGGTATTCAACAATGAAGGTACATCCAAGGGAGGTCACTTACATATTATAATGATGATTGTATATTAATCTAATGGTATTCGACAATGAAGCTACACCCAAGGGAGGTCACTTACATATTATGACAATGGTTGTATATTAATCTAATGGTATTCGACAATGGAGCTACAATGGAGGTACTTCTTAAGGTTCTTTTTCATTAGGCAAGTTGCTCCAACCACAACTGGTATTATGTCTATCTCTTTCAGAGATCATGTCGTTTATTAATCATTCTTGAGGTCCTGATACTTGGTTATCTTTTCTCGTTCAGCTCTATAAAGACCATAATCATTTGGAATGGCAACATCAATAATGAGTGTAGTTTTTTCAGGGTTAGGCATTCTAGGGAGCTTTTTTTTGAACTGTTAATACTATGTGATTTTAAATATTTGGTAACGGTTTATTTGTAGAGAAAAGCATCCTTATGTCAGTTTTTCCTGACAAAGCCCTGTACAGAAAGGGCCACTAGCCAATCAAGGATATCGTCTCTTAGGCATTGAAGTTTCTCTCCTCTACTTACCTCTTATTTTTTTTATTTTACTTTAGTCAAAGTTCTCAGAAATCAAGGGGCCCACAACCTGGGACTAACACTTGAAGTCTATATGAGATACATAGATATTCGAATGTTGCATTTAAGTTCTTTTTTTCTCAAACACTGAGTTAGTAAAGAAGTTGAGAACATAATTTTCCTCTCCCCAATTTACCATTTTCATACCTTGTATTATTTATATCTTTCATTCTGGTCTCTTGGTCTTACTGGATTCCAGGACAAGAATTTATCTAGTCTGGTGGAGTATCCGGCTTCATGCTATTACTTGAGGTAACATCACTTGGAGAAGCTAATGTGGGTTAGCCATAGTAAAGGGATTTTATTTGGGCAGCGAATACTATGCGATTTTGAATATTTGTTCAGGGTTTACTTCTATGGAAAAAGTACCCTCAAGCCACGTTGTTCTGACAAACCCCTGTACAGAGAGACCATAGACACTCGAGGAGAGTGTCTAGTAGGCATTCAAGTTCTCCTCTCTCTGCCTACTTACCAGTGTGGAATCTCATATGCTTGTTCAAATGTGAGTTCTGTGTGAAGGAAATTCCACACACTTTACAAGAATATGGTTTTTCCCCAGTATGAGTTCGGATATGTTGAATTAAATTACTTTTGTTTGAAAATGATTTGCCACATATTTCACAATCAAATAACTTTTCTCCAGTGTGTACTGCCATATGAGTTTTTACCTGTGACTTTTGCATAAATGAAATCCCACATACCTCGCAGTAATATCGCTTATCTCCACTGTGCATTTGATTATGTTGATTTAAATTGCCTTTACCTGCAAATAGCTTACCACATATTTCGCAAGCATATGGTTTTTCTCCACTATGTATTCTTATATGAGTTATCAGACTTGACTTACGTGTAAAGGAAGACCCACATATCTCACAAGAATGAGGTTTCTCTCCAGTATGAGATTTGATATGCCGATTTAAATTGCTTTTTTCCGAAAATGATTTACCACATATCTCACAATCGTATGGTTTCTCTCCACTGTGTATTTTCATATGATTTTGCATGTATGATTTTCGTACAAATAAAAATCCGCACACTTCACAAGAATACGGCTTCTCTCCAGTATGTCGTCTCATATGTATTTTTAAAGTTGATTCCTGCGTAAAGGAAAGCTCACACACATCACAATAATATGGCCGCTCTCCAGTGTGTAACCTTATATGTTTTTCTAAGGTTGACTTTTGTGTAAAAAAAGTCCCACAAACCTGACAAGAAAACGACTTTTCACCAGTATGAGTTCGCATATGTTGATTTAAATTCCCTTTTGTTGAAAAAGATTTACAACATATTTTACAAACATATGACTCCTTTTCAGTGTGTTGTCTCACATGAGCTTCTAAGTGTGTCTTCTGTGTAAAGCAAGTAGCACACACCTCACATGAATATGGCTTTTCTCCAGGATGGGTTATCTCCATTGTAACAAATCTGACAGAAAAGAAAAAACCATATTAAAAAAAAATTAAAATCAAATAAAAATTTTGTAAAAAAAATCACCTACATATTATACGGATTTTTCCAAATTGTATTTGTATTATCAATTATGTTTTCCTTTTTCAGCATGACCATTTTTTTATTAGCTAGTGAAATGATAATAGATATATATATATGAAAAAAATTATATATATATATATATATATATATATATATATATATTGAGGTAGATATGATTTTCCACTGAGTATATCATAGACATTTAAATATATAATCATACATAATATATATATATATATATATATATATATATATTATGTATGAATGTGTGTGTACAGTTTGTTATGAGGTTTGAATCTGATGTTATTTTTAAATTTCGAAACATATACCTGCAAATATATAAATTATGACTTTTTAATCATTGTCTTCAATATAAATGAAATGTTAAAGAAGAGGATTGTATTTACTATCTGTAAAAATTGAAAGAAAAAAACGATATAATATACAGTTCAGAAATGTAAATTTTCTAATTTCAAATTGTATTCATATTATCAATTATATTTTCCTTTTTCAACAATTCTTTTATTATTATAATAATAGTATATATATATATATATATATATATATATATATATATATATATATATATATATATATGTTGAGTCAAATATGATTTTAATTGAGTATATCATAAACGTATATATATATATATATATATATATATATATATATATATATATATATGACTACTTAAAAGTACATTCAAGAACAGCGAATAAAAACAGCATTAGCTAACCAATACTGGAAACTCAAAGAAACCAAGCCATGTAGGGACCTAGTCGATCCATATAGATTATGCCTGAATGAAAAATTTGCTATCCTATACTTTAAAGAACCCCAATATCTATTAAACTGTAGGAGAGAAATAGCAAACAACTGTGTGCACAGGATAAACTATACTCTAGGATAGCGATACAAAATAATTTTAAAATTTTAAAATTGACAATAACAATAGCAAATAAAACAATAGAATAAAAATAAAATAAACATACATATACATAATTATATATATATATATATATATATATATATATATATATATATATATATATATATCACATATCTATGTCGTTGGTTTTAAAAACAACTATACTTAAGTTGAAAATAGATCAGCTAGATATCTACTCTCCCCATGAGAAAAGCAGACAAAGGAAGGGGTGGACCTAAGGTCAACTGTATCTTTGTCCTGAAAATGCCCACCCATTGGCTGATTAGGATGGGTGCGGTGGAAACTGGGAAGCTGATTGGCTAACTAAAAATTCAATTGAATCTCCATATATAAAAACACGAGGTAACCACAACTCTTTGCATAAGCTTGACCAATTCTCACGAGAATGAAATGCAAAATATTCTGTATAACTTAATTGCCATATATATTTTTATAACTTACTATATATATATATATATATATATATATATATATATATATAGTATGTTGTGAGATTTTCATCTGCTGCTTTAAAATTTGAAAATGTATACCTACTTAATTCTGATGTTTTTATTATGTTCTTCAAATTGTTCATATTTTACATCCACAATTTTGTGAATATTTTAGTCTTCGATAATTTTAACTTGCCAGTTCTTTCCGTAAGAAACAATTATCCACTGAAATGCTTGGAAAACATATTTATTAACTAATCTGTAAAAATAAAAGAAAATTAACATAGAGATATGATATTCAGCTGAGAAATGTTTATCAAAATTTCTAAATTTATCATTCATTTTTATAAAAACGATATCTCCATTTTATTTTCTGTTCTTGAGACATTGAAAAAATAAAATAAAATTTCATTACATTAAGAAAATTAATATAATACATTTTATTTATAATAAGCAATATACGTTATACATTAATTTTTATAAATTATATATTTTATATATTATAAATAACATGTATCAATTATTCTAAACAATATACTTTTATATGACAAATAACATATAAATCGTTATAAACTGTATATCTTAAATGTTATAAAAAATATTACATCATAAACTATATATTTCATATATTATAAATAACATTATATAAATTGTTATAAATTATATAATTTATATATTATAATAGCATACTTGTGCTGGTCAAAATAATAGAACATAAGTAAATTCGTTCTGTTTGGGATAATTTTCGGCTTGTAAATTGCCAAATTAAAAAAGTCAACGTTTCAATTTAATAGAAAATTTTGGCGTTGAGTAATCTTAAATCCAAAAACTTTGCAAATGTTGTTTGAAAAGATTTTGAAAGTGATTTAATAATACTGTATAAGTATGAGTTGCTCTAAAGACATATCTTTGCCTGAGAAGCAGCGTATCTTTGATTTGCGAGCAGAAAAGATGAACATGGAAATCGTAATCGAGGTTGGATGTTCAAGATTGGATGTTCAAGATTGGATGTTCAAGGTTGGATGTTCAAGGTTGGATGTTCAAGATTGGATGTTCAAGATTGGATGTTCAAGGTTGGATGTTCAAGGTTGGATGTTCAAGGTTGGATGTTCAAGGTTGGATGTTCAAGATTGGATGTTCAAGATTGGATGTTCAAGGTTGGATGTTCAAGGTTGGATGTTCAAGGTTGGATGTTCAAGGTTGGATGTTCAAGGTTGGATGTTCAAGGTTGGATGTTCAAGATTGGATGTTCAAGATTGGATGTTCAAGATTGGATGGTCAAGATTGGTGGTGACCAAAGTGCTCCAGAAAGGTGCTGAGGGTGTTTCCAACAGCAATCACAAGAAATGCGGATGAAAGAAAAACACCATTGAAAGACAAGAGCAGACAAGGTGGCAAAGAAAAGTCGATTCCAATCAACAAGTCACATCACTGAAGCATGGAAACAGGCTTCTGGTGCTGAAGTTTCAAGTAGCACTACCTACCAGAGGTTCTGGCAACTGGGATACCGAAATCGTATAGCTACCACCAAACTGCTCCTTAACAAGAAGCAGATGTTGACGAGGCTGTGATCGGCAACTGCTCATCAAACCTAGACTGCAGACGAATGGTGGCATGTGATCTTTTCAGATGAGTCTCGATTTTCTATCTACTTTGGCGACCAAGGGTCATGTGTTTGGCGAAGACACATGGAACGGTATAACCAAGAATGCACTAAAAAGTCTGTGAAGTTCCCACAGTCTTACATGGCTTGGGGCTGTATGAGTGCTAAAGGTGTTGGTAATTTATGCTTCATCAAAGGAACTGTAAATGCAAAAGTGTACCAATATATCCTGGAAGCTAATTTACTGCCAGTGTTGGATAACCAGTTTGACAGGGAGGCTACAGACATCATTTTTCAACATGACTTGGCATCGCCACACTCTGCAAAGACCACGTCTTTCTGGCTCCGAGAATGATCGATCCCTGTTCTTGAATAGCTGGCAAACTTGCCAGATTTGAATGTTATTGAAGCCTTGTGGGACCAGATGAAGATGAAGCTTCACAAAGAAAAACCTACTACCCTTGCAGCCATGAAGATTGCAATCCAGAACACATGGGATTCAGTGTCTACACAGGATTGCGAGAAGCTTGTTGATTCCTTGCCCCGGCGAATTGATGCCGTGTTTTGTTTACTTACCAGCCTTGTTCTATTATTTTGAAACACAAAATATTCAAAAACTGACATTGCAATTGGTATGAAAAAGAAATTCTGTCGTAAAACAATTATTTCAGTTAGTTTAGCATGATAGGCATATTTTATCACCAATTACATCTCACAGATCGTCCTCAATAAAAATCTAGCGCCAAAAAACATGATGTTCTATTTTTTTGACCAGCACGAATATAGCAACTGTTATAAACATTTTGATGTTGAGTAATCTTAAACTCACATGTAATTATAATATATAAAATATATATATTTTATATATTATAATTAGATCAGCTGTTATAAATTATATATTCTATATATTATAAATATTATATCAGCTGTTATAAACTATATATTTTATATATTATAAATAACCGGCACACTCTGCAAAGACCAATTGTTAGGAATTACATATATTTTTTGCTAATGGGTGGTTGCTGTTAATTTCATTTTTATGTATTTTTTTTTAATATTGTATTTTATTTGGTTATTTTTGTTTCACTAAAAATACATCTGTCTTGGTTGTTATTTTTCTTCTATTCACACTTTTGTTCTTTAAATTCTTTTATTGGTAATATTCTTCTAAATAAATAATTCTTATAAATTGTTCTTTGAATATTTTTTTATCAATCATATTCTTCTGGTCGACCCGCTTTTAAATTTAAACTGGTTAGAAAATAGAAGGAAAATGGCTGGACGAAATAATTATTTTTACACAGTCAGAATGCTAAAACCTTGCGTTTGAATAGAATTTAAGATACGGTTTCTACACCTGATTTAAGTCTACCTTTTACATGCATGCATTTTTCCACCATGCCTGCTTGGATATCACGCCTTTGTGCTTAATTTGCTTATATCTTTATTGTTTTTACTTTAAAAACATGATTGCCCTGATTATTCTTTTTTCCTCTAGATAATAATCCACATTCATTCTTCTTTGTCTTTAATCTATAATATTCGACGCATGCAAGATTTAAACTGATCAGAAAATTAGTGAGAGTATGAGCGGAGGAAACGAAAAGGTAAAAGAATCATATTTTTATGAATTTAAATTTAGAGTTAAATAAAAGTAGTTCGTGTGACTCCTAGATAAATGTGTCTGTTTTGCATAAGCTTTTTTAAAAATCTTGATACATCCTCAATTATTTTGTATCTTAATATATATATATATATATATATATATATATATATATATATATATATATATATATATATATATATATATACACACAAGATTATTTAATCACATTCAATCATTTCTTATAACTAAATTAATAGAAACTAAGTCAAGAAAATATAGATACTTATTATCTATATTTTACTATGCTGGAGTGATGGCCCTGTAGACTTTGTCAAGTCACTATGAAGGAAAAGGAACGTATGCATCATTGAAACTCACAAGAACTTGTTATTTGAACAAATCATCTGCTTTGTAAATCTAAATTTCTTCAAGCGTAATTAGCCTCTGCCTATTGCCAGGCTTTCTCACTCATTCTCTGTCTATTAGCAAGGCACTCAGGTACACTCAAAGACTCATCCCTGACACACAATGATACGACATGATTTCTGCAAAGGACAATGAAAGCCACCCTCTATCCCTTTTTTCCTCCCATTGTTTTTCTCCCATCCGTCTTGAACTGCACAACTCAGTAACACTTGCTTGCCACACATGGCCATGTGACTAATCTGGGCTGCTACTGTCTGACAAGTTTAAGATAGAGGTTTGACAGTTTGATTATTCTTTTGAACTGACAGTACAGAAGCCCTAAATATTTTGAAGCACATCGACATGGACCCTGCAGTTATCTCTGATGGTTATATTGAGGTCATAACCATCTACAGAAGATTCTATAAGCAGTCGCCTTATTGTGCATATCTGGCATCAAACTGACTCACTTCGCTCAATTTACTTCACTCTCAAACTAAAAAAAAAACATACAAAATAACATCCAAGGCAAAAAAAAAAACACGTTAAAACCTGACAACATGTTTATCAAAACAAATTCCCTCCTTCATTTGAGTAGAACTATTTTTTCTCAAGTAAACTCCCCAGATATCCTAGCATTAAGTGAATCAAACTAACACTTGTCAATACTGCGATACAGACTCGCACAGACATATGCATATGCTACATTTGTAACACCTTCTAAACTAGATAGAACAGTCTACAATCAAATGACAAGACCTACAATTGCTTTAGACAGTTAGGGTTTGTGTTCCTCGATAGAAGTGCGTGTTGAGTTTGAATAAAATGAAAGAACGCATTATTACAAAATAAACAGATATTTATTTTGTTTGAAATTGATATTAGAATTTATAAATATATTTCGAAGCTACACTTCATCATCAGTATGTCTTTTTTCCTTCCTTGCTAAGTTTTTGTTGGAGCATAGAATCAGCAAGTAAAAGTCCGTTTGTTGCTTTTATAGTAGTCTTTCCAAGTGTCTTTCCAAGTGTCAGATCCATGCGTTGGTCATGCAGAATTCACATTTCAAGCATATCTAATATAATAGTATTCAAACTCAACCAGCGCTTCTATCAAGAAACACAAACCCTAACGTGAATATATAAATATATTTATAAATTCCGATATAAATTTCAAACAAAATATCTGCTTATTTTGTAATAATTCGTTGTTTCGGCTTCAAACGTATCTAATATGTATTTCAGTTTATCTAGATAAGAGTCTACATTTGTAATATCTTCTTAACTCGATAGAACAGTCTACAATCAGATAACAAGACTTGCATTAGCTTTAGATTAGTCATTATACCATAGCATTAGTTAATTATATTTTCACTACCATTCTCTCTAGAATCAAGATTGCACGCTAATCAACCATGTGTCTAACAGTATAAATGCCGCACTCCTCTCAATAACTAATGTCCAGGTACATGTATTAATTATTTTAATACCCAGCACAGTAGTTGGATAAGTTTTCATGATTTCACAGACAGTTAAAAATAGTACACATTTTCAAACAGACACAGACCTACATTTGCTTTAGACAGTTAGGGTTTGTGTTCCTTGATAGAAGTGCTGGTTGAGTTTGAATAAAATGAAATACGCATTAGATGTGTTTGAAGTCAAAACAATGCATTATTACAAAATAAACATATTTATTTTGTTTGAAATTTATAAATATATTTCGAAGCTACACTTCATCATCAGTATGTCTTTCTTGCCATGTTGTTGTTTGAGCATAGAATCAGCAAGTAGAAGTCCGTTTGTTGTTTTTATGGTAGTCTTTCCAAATGTCGGAACGGTGCATTGGTCACACGCACTTCATGTTTCAAACATATTCTCGTCAGAAGATTCCGACAGCACAACATCTTTGGAAAGCAGGTCAGAAAGTCTGATACCCGATGACGAAACAGACTCAGAAGATGGCCAACAGCAGGAGTAGAAGACAAGCGCACTCCTGATGATTCCCATAATTGCAAAGACGTCACTGACAAAGACGACTACCACTGGGATGCCACCTGTGTGATCATGAGATCAGGGAGGAGTGTGACAACAGCCATGGACACAAGCGTCCAAGGATGGCATGTGCAATACTCAAACTCAATCGATAGGAAATAAAAAGGTGAAATCAAATTAAGACTCAGTCAAATTTGAGCAAAAAATAAAAAGCTGGTATATCTTTCATTGACGAGAAGATGTTTTTTTTTGTATGTTTAATTCGTGTGTATGTGGGAGAAAAGAATGACTGATTTTTTTTTTGTATGCTTAATTCGCATGTAAGTTAAAAACAGTGATAGATGTTTTATTTTTTTGCATGAGACAGTATTTGGCAGTTTAAAACTTTGAAGTTTAATGTTTCATCAAGAAAATCCAATTTTATGTCGATAAAAAATGTAGCAACGATGGTGAGTGAATATTTACATTTTAGAAGCATTAAATATTTAATCAAGTCGTTTTTTTAATGAAAAATCAATTTATCGCCAGATTTTGGAAATATGATTCTTAAATTGATAGATTTTTTAAAATTCAATAATTTTCTATAATTTTTTATATTTTTTTATTTTAGAATCTGTGAGTAATTATTACTTATCTTGGAGTGAGAAAATAATTAAAGTCTCTTAAAAGATTGATAAATAAAAAACATACACAACTGAATAAAAAAAATGGTTTAAATGTTTTTGGATTAAAAATTTATTGTATCTTTTTGATATAAATTATAAAATATAATAATTAGAAAACAACGTAACTGTAAAAAAAAACCAAAACAAAAAAAACTTATAAATATTATCTTATGTAAGTATGGCGCTCCGTAAAAATGGCTTAGTATAAATGACACTGAAATATATGGCACAGTAAATTCATTATCTTTTGTGAGGCTGTTGAAGAAAGAATAAAATAACGACTACATGATACTGTGTTTACCGATGTATTGGAAAATTCAAGATGGCACCCGACTCTCTCTTTAACACGGTAAGTTTGGGAAAAGGTGCTATAAATATAAAACTAGACAAAATACTGTTAGAAACTTGCTCAATACGTGTTACCGTGACATAGGTTGTCATATATTCGGTGTTTTTTTAATAGTGTTTTGTCTAGTTTATTATTTATAACACCTTTTCCCAAACTAACCGTGTTAAAGAGAAAGTCGAGCGCCATTTTCAATCTTCCAATACATCGGTGAACACTGCATGTTTTTCGAACTGAATAAACATGTTACATTGAATATAAACACGAAAAATATATCCAGTTGGATAGAAAAGTAACTTATCTTGCATTTGATATCATTTATTTGTTATATATTCATTTTTTGACAACTTTTTCGAATCTATGTGTACAGTAATACAAACCCAGTAATTCAAAATAAAGAATTCGTCGTGAAATAAAAATGTTTTTTTTTTTTTAATATTCAGAACTTCAGAACGCATTTCGTTCCTTGAAGACAATCATTTCTTCGAAATTGTTGATAGCTTAGAAAATAATTACTTATCCTTTCGAAATTTAACCTAATTTGGAAGAATTAAAACTGTCGAAAAAAAGTCAGTTTTTGCTTTTAAATTCGTATCAAAACTTTATATATCGAATTAAAAGTTTAGAAAATAGTTACATCCAATATTAAAAAAAAAAAAAAAAAAAAAAAAAGATTAAAAATTTACCTTGATCCAATCACTTATACATTTGGTGGCAATGACGTATATTCATTCATTCGAGCAATTGCTCTGTTAGATTTTACAGGAAATAGACGGTGTCGGCCGATTTCGCATTCCCATAAAAAAAGAAGGTACCAATAGATCGTGTTTGTTTAAGTTTAAGATTTACTTTAAATAAATAAATGAGATTATTTTTATAAGTATGTTTCTATATTATTATGAATTTAATAAATAAATTAGAATATCTGTAAACTAAACATATAATAATGCTAGAGTTTCATGTGTGTATTATCAATAAAAGTGGATATTATTTTACTTTAAGGCCCGTGTCTCACATTTATAGAAAAATATATATTTTATTGGTAGATTTCGGTGTGCTTTTAAAGAATATGATAACCGTTTCCGTCGTAAATTTACCGTTTGCATGGTATTAACTCCTGAACCCTGGGACTATTTTCCACCATTTCACGGCCTTCGTTCACGCTACGCACGAGCGTGCAGTAAGATGAATGAAGATTTTGCACTTGTGTACCAGTACCACCACTGGTACTGTACCAACCAGACTACCTTCACATAGTGTTGTAATCTTTGGCTAACAATTTAAAATTAGATGACAAGCAAGTAGTTTTCCAGATATTAAGCCATGTAATTATATATGTTATCAGTAGCAGTGTCAAAAATTTCGTGAAAACTATTGAATAATTCCACCCGCTATCTTTCGAAGCTTATAACTCCTCGAAAAATGTAATTCAAGCCCTAATTTTTTTTTTTTTTTCAATTAAGGGAGCAAGGACCACGGTTTCATTAAAAAAACAAACAAAAATCAAACAACGTGGTTAAAAAAAAAGGTTTTAAACTTCGGACTTTACAGGTAATTTCTAAAAAAACACTACTTTTTTTGTTTTAAATTTGAATATATTATTTATTGATCTTTTATCTTCAATTTGTGATGTATAAAACTTTGGTACATACATTAATTATTTACTTTTTAATAGACATTTAAACAGGGGGGGTGAATTAAAAAAAAACGTTTGTCTAAAATATTATATTCGATTTATTGGAAAGAGCATAAAATTTCACATTGACCCTGAAAATATCGCAAAAATAGAATCAATAGAAAAATTTTGATAAATTTTTAAAGTTTAAAAATTGAAAAATACTGAACTCGTAACATTCAATTAATTTCATTACTATTTTTATAAAAATATTCCTATTACTTTTTATACAACTTTAATAGTTTATTTTGGAAGTATAATCCATAAAGAAAATAAACAACTCATCTTTAAAAGAGAAATTACGAGTTTTTTTATATTTTATTTGCAGTTTCGTGTTAGGGGTGTCAAAAATTCCTACAAAAATTCTGATACACCTATTTTATCAGTGTGGTCATTTCTGTACATGCAATCGCGCGCCTATTTTGCACAGCAAAAATATGCACGCAATTGTGTGTATGGAAATGGTCACTACTGATAACATAAGGAATTACATTGCTTAATATCCGGAAAACTACTCGTTCGCAGCAAAAGTATATGCGCTCTTACATGCCAAAATGGTCAACATTGAAAACAAAAGGAATTATACGTATCTGTACACAGATTTTTCTTAATTTTTCAATTTCCTCCAATCTTTATGAAAGATGAAAGCAGAAAAAAAAACCTTTTCACTAATAAACAAACAAAAAATTCCTCCTCACTAAGTGGCCAGAAAATGAGTGCTCATATTAAGTTAAATTTACATGGAAAAATGATCACACACCTTTTAAAAAAGTAATTTCTTCATATCATGAAAACTGTTTCTCTGCGACAGTAACGGTTAGCAGATTCGCTTTTAGCACACCGAAATCCACACACAAAAAATTTTTTTTTTCGATATGAACATGAGACAGGCCTTGAAGTAAAATTTTACCTAAAAGTGACTATGCGGAAAAAAAGTCTGGGAACTTATTAAAGGCACCTCATATATATATAACGTTTCTGAATTTTTGAAATGAGAAATTTTTGAGATGAGAAACGTTTATATATATATATATATATATATATATATATATATATATATATATATATATATATATATATATATATATATATATATATATATACTAGACTCCCCGTGACCCGTTGTGTCAGTAGGTTATATTAGCTATGGAATTAATGTATGAGCATGACACTTGTGACGTAAAGAAAATAGGGGTTTTTTTGTGACATAACAGAAACATTTCTATGAAAGTATATTAAAATGAAAAAATATATAGATAGATTTCTATGAGTCGTTCTGTTTATAATTATTTATTTTTGAAAAGAAAAACTTACAGCCATTGAATTATAAGTAGTTTGCCATACTTATAGGTAAATGTGCACTGAACAGATACCCAGATACTTAAAGGTAGATTCAAATTTTGATATATCTTTTTTTAATGAAATTGTTAGTTGAAAGTACAGAATAGTTAAAATAAAAAAAAAAAAAAACGCTCTGCCCATGTTAAGAATGGCTTTTTAAATAGAAAATAAAAATAAAATGAAACATTTTTTAATTTATTTTAAACAAACATTCATGACCCATTGGCTCAAATATTTAATTTATATGTTAATAATAAGGTCAATAAAACTAATTAAGACAATGTGGAAATGAACGATGTAAAAAAAAAAAAAGCAAAAAGTATTAACAATTGTTTATTTGGATAATAATCTTTTACGAAAAACACCCGTCTAGCTGAATCCACTGTGAAAAATTTCCCCCACTCTTTATCTGTGCCTAAATCAAAATGTGGATTCCATGAACAAAGCTTCTTTCTTAGAACTGCACGCCTGTGGAACTCTGTTCCGTCTGCCTGCTTCCCACCTGACTACAAACTGGATGTCTTCAAGTCCAACGTTAACAAATTCCTAATGAACCGCCCTTAAGTAAACACTTCACCAAATCTCCACACTAACGTACTGTACTTGCAATAACCCTTATCCCTGAGTGGCTTCCGGGCCTTGATAAGTGGTAACCACCATGTAAAAAAAAAAATCTTAAAGCAAAAAAAAAAAACAAAGAAACAATTGGAACGCTGAAAAAGTACACAGTAAAACAATACGTTTCATTATCGCATTGATTATTTATTTGTAACACAAATTAAAAAAAAACATATCTACAAGGTTATTTATTTATGTTGGCAGTGTAGAAGAAAATGTATGAATGTAAATAATAATTCCTAAATAATAACGTTAGTATTTCAGTGCGCAGGTCAACTTCTGCAAAAGTAGCGATTTGTGTTTATTTGTTTACGCTGCTATAGGTTTATGTTTATGTATGCATGCGCAACCGGAAGTCGTAAACCGGATGTCTGGTTACACCATCAGTTACAAATTATATAGATATATATAAAATGGATTCCCCCACCCCCATCGATTTCCATGTATGAGCTGCCGCCACAACAACTAAGTTGCTCAGAAATCCACACAGATGATTTATTTATAGTGGTGAAGGCTTTGTGTAGAACCATTTACGCTTTTTGGTATTACTGCTAACCTCCACCAGTGAAGATAACTGCCACAAAACAGAGTTGCCCTCACCTCGATGCATGTTTTAATGGAGACTGGGGGTGAATCTCTCCCAGTGAATTTAATGTGCCTCCAGATACAAATCTGGAAATTTCTATGACTCAGCGTGGTACATAAAGCGCCTAACCTTCCAAAATGGTTACCCATACAGTACTGGCCAGGCTCAACTTTGCTTAACTTTAGTGATCTGGCGAGAACCGGTGTGTCAGCGTGATTGTGTCATATTAAAATATGCGTAAATATCACTATTTATTACTAATTACTTTTTTTATTTTTTTACTTATTAATTGTATATATTATCTATTATATCTATCTATCTGTTTCTAATTAACTAGCCTGGGTGCCCGGCATTGCCCGGGTGTTTAGACGTGTGTGTTGTGCAAAAAAAAAAAAAGTTGCAGTAGGCAGGCAGGCTCGAACCCATGACGCGAAGGCGGAAAAGAAAATGGAGGTGTGTGTAAGGGTGTTGGTTGAGCAACCCCCCCCCCATAAAAAAAGGAGTAGTAAGCAGGCTCAAACCCTAACGCGGCAGAGGAAAAAGAGTTGAGAAAAAATAAACTGTCTTAGCGATGTGCCCACTATGGTTGAGACATTATGGGAAGTCAAAATAATGCATTTTAAGCGATATTGTGAACGCAGGAGGGGTTGAATGACTTGCAAAAAGGGTTAGTGAAAAAAATTGACTCTCCCTGTAGAAAACTGCCCAGTTGATGGTGAAGGAATTAATGTTTTTGGCCACTTTTTTTTATATTTGTCATTCGCAGGGTCGCACTTCAAAATGATACCAATCTTGTGAAAATCCGTCGCCTCTGTCAAAAGTTTTAGGCAGACATACAAACATAAATACATGCATACATTCATGCATACATGCATACATTTAAACAGACAGGTGAGATTTATATTATATACTTGGGAGGGTACCCGGTGTTGCCCGGGTGTTTGTAGGTGTAAAAGAAGAAAATAAAAGTGTTTTGAATCCATGACGAACTCGAAGATAGAACCGAAAGTGAAAGAAAATGTGAACTTTTACCACAACGCTACAAAGCCATAGGAAGGGAAAAGCGTTGAAATTTAGCGATGTCAATGAAAAAGTTGACTGGCAGAAACGAACATTGGCTGGAGGCCAGTTCAGCTTTCTGCCATTTCATTTATTTGTTTTCACCACAATGTTAAGGAAACCCAATTCCCCACAAAAAGGGAATGTCCAACTGAATAGTAATTGTCTAAAATGAAGGTTTTTTTCCCCCCGATCGATCAAAGGCCGGGAAGCTGGTTATTTATTTGCTTCACCATTGAGCAAATTAGGCACAAGGCGATTTTTTAACATGGAGAGAAAGGAGAGGGGAGGGGAAAGGGGGACCAGCTTCCCTGAGGTGAGGGTGGGGGAGCTGGATCGTGCCAACCAGTATGAAGGGTTTTTCTAAATTGAATGGTCGGATATGTGGGGTTGCCTTTGATTGTCGTATCTCCCAGAACAGATATTACACTTTGAGATATTAAATCTTTTATTCTGGCTAAAGAGTTCAACATTAACAAAAAACTTAGTGAAGGTCAACTCAAAAAGGGGGGGGGTCGTTGGTCATCCTTGTCACTCCTGAACTAAACAAAAGTTTCTCTCAGCTAGTATCTTCTTCCACCATAATACCGCATTCACCTTTTCGTACCGGGGAACGTCCTACTTAGCACCCAATTGTTTAAAGCATTTTTTATTTGTGTGTAAAAACAAAAAAGATAACAATAATGATAATACAATAATTCATTTGTGTCGAGGGCGGGGGAGGGGGGGAAAAATACAACAGTAGTTTGTAGGACACCCTCAACTCCGTCCAGTTAATAGAGCGTTCGTTTCTTTTAGATTTGTAAAGGAACCTGAGCACATGCAGGACAGTCTATAAGTTGTGGTGCCCTCTAGATGGGACGAAATAGAGAAAAGAAAAATTGGTGGATGAGGGGGGGGGGTTATTAATTGATTCCTTTCTCTCCAAGTTGGGTGAAATTTAGAGAAAGGGGTGAAAAGAAAAATTGCAGATACGAGGGGGGGGGAGATCTTGGAGGCTTCCTTGTTGGAGAGGGATGGAGACTAAAGATTATGTTACATTTGATGGAACTGCATATTCCACACCTAGGCCGAGAACACATATTCAAATATGGGTGCTATTTGTACACACAGACTTGCTACATGTATCCATCTTCTGTCAAATGCAACGCGATGCAGCCTTCGTCTATCACATTTGATCTTCACCCATAGTTAATGTTTAAAGAAAGCGATCAGATCATGATCAGAAAAAGACAACCCCCTCCGGCCACCTAGCAGTCGCGACCTCTAGGTAACCATTCTGCCATGGCTGGGATCATAATATAGACCATTTGTCTTTCTTGGTTCCATGACGGCCTCACGTTGTCAATGACATTGGATCAATGCAAGCCGTCACCTTGCTGACATATGATCAGTTCTGGTGGAGTTCACGGCAATCGAAGAAAGCGTGATCAGTAATTTTTGCAGCTGTTGTTCCACAACAGGGACAAGCGAGTAACTAAAAAAAAACGGAACTGCATTGTATATTGTTGAGTGGAAGTACATTTCAGGCCAATCGCCAGGTCAGAGAGAACTCCGAAGTGTTCAGATGATGAACCTGGTGCCCAACTCCATGTGGAGCGTATCTCACTCTGCGGCCAACCTAATCGCATGCATAGTGGGTCGTTGGCTGCCCCCTCACTAGATCCCTTTAGAGTTCACTACGGAATGTCAAAAACGGAGTGTGTTCGTAAAAAAAAAGTATTTACTTACGCGTGGAAAATGCGTTTACTCTTTTTTTTTTGGCTGACATTTGTTGGTTTGGTTTCTGTTGTGTGTTGACATGTGCAAAGAGTTGCTTGGACAGAGAAGTGAATTGTTCCATTTGGAAGGAAAATTTTTGTTTCGTGTTGACGGTGTCGTGTGTGTGTCCAGTTGACTGTAGCTTCGCATGGTTCTGCGGTAATGTGTGCATCGTTTGGACGGGTGCTAGTCGCGCGTTTGTTCTTGTTGAACGGGGTCTGGTTACTGTTATCTTCGCAAGTGCGTCTGCGGTAGTGTGTGTACATTGTCTGTACGGGTGTTTGTTGTGTAGTCCTTCGTGGTTGCCGGCTGTCAACATGTCCGCGCGTATGTAACCCATGTTCGTTACAGGACTGGTGTTGTAGCAAGAATAGGAAATGTGTTTGCATCTCAAGTTCGGGTCACTATTGTTTGTTCGCGCGTGGGAAGAGAAATAAATGTTGTAGGAAAATTGAGAATGGTAGTCCAGCGTGTAGACAAAAACGAGGATATTAGAGTTGTCATCAGTTAGTAGTCAGCGACGCAAAGGTGTTCTTAGTGGCCAGTAGTAGATGTAGAGAGAAAGAGTGAGAATGTATACATACTGTCTTTAGCTCGTGCCCCATACATAGTAGGAAGTGGGCGTGAGGTACGCGTGTGCGCGCGCCGAAACGGCGGCGGCTTGTTAGTCCAACCTCTCTCGTTGAGAGTGGGTCCTAAAGAGGATTAGAAACAGCTTATCGCCTTGTTTTTATACTCGTTTCCAGAGTGTATTTTACACATGTGTATTTCCTTAGAAAGCGGAAGTGACGTCGTCCATGTGCTGTGTTCGTGTTCGCGTGTGTGAGTACATGTGTATACGTAAGTGTGTGTGTATATATATGTGAATGTGAGTGTATGTACGCGAACGTGAATAAGTGTACATGTGTGGACGTGGGCGTGTATGTTTGTGTGCGCGTATGTATATGACAGCTTGAAATATGAATGTGTGTCTTGTGTGAGACTTGAAAAAGGCTCGTACAAATTAATTGCTCCATGTGGATACGGACTTGCAACCCTAATAGACCTTTTATTTTTACCCTTTTCTATCTCTCCGCTAAGTAATTATATTGTTTAATTCTTTGTAAAAAGACTGGTTATTTCTAACCAGGAACTTTCACTTTTCTACATCTTTTCATTCAATCACCTCAGTCGCAGGTAAAGACTTTCAATGAAGAAGAAACTTTCTTATCTTCTCTTTTCGTTCATTTACAATCCTTTAAAAAAAAAAAATTTCATATTTAAGTTATCCATTCGTCTCAGTCATCTTTGCTTGACTGTTTCAACTCCTTTTCAGGCTTGGTTCTTAACACTATCACTATCACCATTCAACACCTGCTTCTATTATTATACTTTTTATGTGTGCAACATTAACACGGACCCTTGGCGCCCGCAACAATCTCAAATTTCGAGTCTGCAGGCAGAAAATTGACAGAGTAATTTTGTAGGGAAATGCACACACACACACACACACACACACAGGCACACACACATTTTCTCTTTTATAGATATATAGATTATATTGGATTTGGATCTAGTATATGGTAATGATTTAAAAAGTTAAAAATGGCTCATGCACCACTACCGAGAATCGAAACTCAAACGTTTAGCTTACGATGTATTTTTCGTCTGCAGTTAATTATTGAGTTATGAAAACATGTTTGCTGCAAAAGTAAAAATGAAAACAGGAAACTACTCCGTTATGCATACATATTCGTAAGGCCGTCGTTCGACCTTCACCTGACAAATTTCTTTCTTTTTTTTTTTTTCAATTTTCACAACATAAAGTTTCGCATGGGTCAAATACCTTATATATGAAGCTTCATATCTGTAGACTAAAACTGTATGAGGAGTTTGATAGGCAAAATTGTTTAAACAAAATTATATACATATAGATAAATACATATGGAAAGAGTTTTGTATTTACTATAAACTTTTTACGAAAATATTACGCAAGTATAAATCATGTAGAATATTTGCATGATGAATGTAATTACACGTAATTACACGTAACTGAAGATGATCACCCCCATAAGAAAACCGAAAAATCTAATACGGAATAAATTAAAATAAATATTTAAATAAATATGCAGGTAATCTTGAAGATTCGCCTTCCTTTGTTTACGAAGCCATTTGGCGGAAGTGACGTCCGACATTTTTTAGCTACGGATGACAAAAACTTTATAGAATGAACCTTTTTTCTTTTTATTTTTTATTTTTGAAAGTTTTTTTTAAACAGTCTTTATTAGAATTTAATGGACTTTTTTTTTCATTTATGAACTGTTTTTCCCCATTAATATGTTTATGAACTTTTACCTAACTTTTATAATAAAATGTGGGTAAACGTCGATATTGAAATTCTGAAATTAAAGTTAGTTTTATTTAAAAAATAGAAAGACAAAACAAAAAAACGAAGTGTTTTTTTTTTCAATTACATTAAAAACTTTATTTGAACTTTTCAACAAACTTTTACATACATAAAAAATAGACTTTATAGATATTTTATAATAATTCTTTTAAAAATATATTTAACGACAAGTTGCGCTAACCGTATCCAATACATGATATTCCCCAAATTGTGCCCGGAAAACTCGTTCTCCGGAAAACTCGACCCCGAAAAACTCGTCTCCTTTCGCTAGGTAGGAAAACTGGTCCCTTATTGAATAAATATCGATTGAAAACAGATTTTATGACCGTTCTTGAAGGAGATATCTGTTATAAAACAGAAATACAAATCTAAGGCGATTTACGCGCAATTCCGCAGGCATTGGCAAAATAACATTTATATTTTTCGGCCAATGACAATGCCTCCCGCCTAAATTAAACACAGGCTTTCTCGAGCCACTTTTTCATCGCGCCTCGATATAAAAAAGGGGCAGCATGTTCAAATCAGCAGTTTAGACAGACCGACCAGTCAAACACATCACGCTTTGCGTTCGTTGCTGCCTCCGCCATCTTCGACGCTGTCTTAATCGTCGTCTCCACCGTCGCCACGACTGTTATTTCACCGACGCACGAGTTAAACATTCAACCACCTCTCTTCTCACCAACGACGCCACAGCCGATACCTTATCGTCGTCCCAGTCAACTTCGAGTAAATACTAACGATCCTTTCTTTCTTTCTTTTTTTTTTCTAACATCTCGTTTGTCGAGAATAAATATATGCATATATATGTATATACACAATCTCCGTGTTCACGTTTTTCTTGCTACCATACGCTTGTCTTAATTATAACATATCGTTTTTTTAAAATAGACTATAGCCCCCCCCCCCCATCATATTTTTTAAAACTATTTTACTTGTTTAATTTTTTTTTTTTTAAATAAAATCGATTTTCTAAGTATCCGTTTTCTACCTAACTGGCTAAGTTCTTAGTGGTTTCACTTATTTTAAAGCGTTTATTATGTTCATACAAAGTTAATTACAATTTTTTTTTGTTCTTATTTTAACGATGTTTTTTTGGGTCATAAAAATAATAATAAAAAACAAAACAAAAAATTAAAAAACGGAGTGATTCGATTCTTCGTTACTTTTTTATTTTGTTTTTTTAATTATGATAGTTTTTTGTTATGTTTTTGTTTTCTCTCATACCAAATGCACTCATGCGTTATTTTAAATTATAATTTTATCAATTATCAACATTTATTGTCGTCCTGTCAAATTTTGCAAAAATTAACTAATAAATTAAAAGCGAAATATTTTTTGGCGCGAGAGATGCCATGTTCTAAGTAACCCCGTCGGCATTCCCCGGTAGGGGTGCCCCAGGCAGTAAGCAATGAACTTACTCCACCGGAAAGCCCAGTGGCAAGGCCTGGGAGAGTGGACCTCCTAGGTATTACCCAGGCGGCATACCTCAGTCCAACAGGTGCTGGGCCGGTTTCCAGCCGATTTTAAACCACTTACAACTGTTATAACCCAGTATTTTTTCAGTATTGTCTCCAGTTTGTGCTTGTACGATTGGCCTACGTGTTCGAAGTGCAGGCGTTTGCAGAAATTCTCATGTCCTGCTTGTCCGAAGCAGTCATACTTGATATTGTATTCATTTAACCTGTTTCTAAGGCTGTATCTATTTTTGCTTTAATGTAGGCATCATGTTTACAAAGTACCCTCATCTGTCCTTGGCTGAACTTCAGTTTTCCCTGTTTCATCTCCAGTTGTGTACATTTTTACATTAAGAATTCCATCTGAATCTCCTGCTTAAATATTCTGGTCATATTTTTGAGCTTATTATTTTTTGTATCAATTTGTCCATGTACATGAGGTTATTTCCTCTTTATTCTGTCTCTATAAGCTTGTACACATAAATTTTCAAAGTATTTAAGTTGCATCATGGTTTTGATAAATAATTGTGATGATAAAGAATCTCGTTGGAAGATGCCTTTTTGTGTTATTTCAGTTCGATGTTGTCCCTCAAATGTAAGCCGCAATCTTCATATCATCATGCCTTTTCGATGATTTTAATAATCTTGTCAAGTATCTTGTAATTCTTAAGCGTTCAATTATCCATGTTAAGGGATTTTTATAGTCAATCCCTAACTTAGCTTTGTTCTTTTTCCTGCGTATTACCTAATGAAGATATTTTTAATCTATGCATAAAGGGTCGTACATTCCTCTTTTTACTTGAAGACCTTTATGTTCCACAGAAGTAGTCCACAATTGTGAAGTGAGAGGTAGCGCTATTCTCTAATTTGTGTCATTAATATTTTCCACATGGTTGGTAAACAGGTGATTGGTTTGTAGTTAATTATTATTATTATTATTATTATTATTGTCTGAAAAGGAGTTTTCACACAGGTCATCAAATATCTCTACTTGAAAAAACCTGTGGTGTTCCCTGGAAGCTGAGTGACAACAAGTCTCCCTAGATTTCCTGTAGTCTCCACCTCTTTCGATAAGATTTGTAAACGAATTTGCGTTATTACAACAGCCACTTATCTTTGATTTCTTGCTGTCATTGGCCATTAATCTCCACTGGAATTTGAGTGGCAATAAACCTCCCCAAGGTCCCAGTTCTCTTCGCACTTGTCCAGCTGAGCTCAGCACTCTCTCCTTGGTCTTTCCATCCTCCTTGACTCTTCTCGACTATTTGGCCTCACTCTTTTGATGGGGGACGATGATGGGGCAGTGGGAGGGGATAGGTAACATAGATATGCAGCTTCAATGTTCTTGGTTCCCTGTAATGCTTCTTCATGTTTTTCTTTTGCGGCAGTTTGTCTGGCCCGTACATGTGGCTCATGTGTATTAGTCTTCGCATTCAAGGGTTTTCCTTAATATTTCAGCTGTTTTCATTATTGTTATTCGTTGTATCTTTCCAGCCATTCCTCTAATTCCAAGTTCTCCAATTCTCTTTTCAAAATTGTTCCTAGTGCTTCTATTATTATAGGTATTATCTTGATCATCCATATCCCTTTCATCATGGCTTGCTTTGTGTATTTGCTTCGTTCCTCCTTTTCTTTGATATTCACCCTGTGGTCAGCTGGAACAGCAAAGTCTATGATTTGACAGAACTTTTCTTTGTTAATTATGACATCCGGTCTTCTTGCTTATATAGGTTTATCTGTTTTTATGCCCATGTTCGAAAGGATTTTGTGATTCTCATTTTCAAGTACTATTGCCAGCTTATTCTTGTACCATTTGTGTGTTCGAGAGGAAGTTGTTTGTATAATTTAACTGAAATATTTTACCCCATGAGAAAAATATTGCGCATTTTGTTTGGACAGGCATTTTATTACGAGTACACGTGGTTTAATGACTGTAGCAGTCCAACTTAGGATTAGTGTTAAAAGATTTAATAAACACTCCTCAATGTTTAGAATTAAACAGGTCTGATTATTTTACACTTAATTTATATATGAAATTTATCCTTCACTCGAAATTGATTTTTTTTTTGCTAAGTTTTTCATTCGTAATCACCTAAAATTAAAATTCCATTTTGAACGGGATTTTAGTTGATGGTGTCATTAGTTATGTTTGTTCAAATTTCCTTGTAGTTGTACAAGTGAAGAGTTAACTACAAGGTATATTTTAGTGTGGAGAATGCAGCTCTCCAAAATAGGACACTTTGGATTTGGATAAGAATTTTCTCGTTCATTTAAAAGATAAAATGTAGTATTTTAAAATGATATTTATATGCTAAAAATATTACGTATAGTTTGACAAATTAGAGATAAGGATTTATGTATATTATGTTAAAATTTTGAAGACAAAAGAAATTATCACCTTAAATAAACAGACACGTTAACATACGCATACATATTATCATTGGTGCTATAATAGTTATCTATATTTGTGTGGCACAATGACGTAGCTCTTCTTTTTGGGGAGCTGGGGGCTTCTACATGAATGAACCTTGTGCCTAACTTGTCTGTACTTGTGAGGTGCAGATGTGTTAAGCAAGTTCTTTGTGATTTTGAAAATAGAATATATCAATCTGGAATGACTCAAGCAAAGAATGACAGTTTGTTTACAATATTCAATCAAGTCAAAACGATTTGTGACCCTAGAAAACGAAAGGTCAAACCCATGGAAGTCGTCATCGAGGCACACAAAAAACAAAACAATTGTAGCAGTCGACAGGTAGGAACTACTTCTCATGACTTCGAGATCTGAAATCCATTTCCTCCTGGTTTGTCCATGTGACGAGCATGCGCAAAAGCGCACAAAAAGTATGAGTTGTGCATGCCTGCATCAAGGAGCGAACCTGGGACAGTTAGATTACAAAGAAAAAAGTTTATGCATTACCGCAACAATTTGGTTCTTCCGAAGTCAAGCCGAAACAAAAATTGCGAGTCGTTTTTTAATTTTTTTGGTCGGTTGACGGTTGAAAAGAACTTGCTGGTGAAGAATGCAACGTTTGTGAGAAGAAAGAAGTCGAAAGAACTGATTCGTTCAACGTTGAAAAGAATTTCTGGCATGTATATCGCTTAACACAAATTACTTAGCTTTTTCCTCCCTCATGTTGTGACAGTCCAACCACGACGTAGACACCCTCGACAAACCCAACAGGCAGTTAAATCCCACCCCCACACAGTAGAGATCCCTAGATGTAAAAGATCTTTCTACTCCAGTAGTTTCTTCCCCAGAAACGCTAGACTCTGGAATTCCATTCCAGGTCCCTGCTTCTCTAACTGTACTGACATGCAGAAGTTCAAGTGTAACGTGAACTGACATCTTGCTGCCCAAATTCCAACATAGTGCCCCAGTAGTTGCTGCACCTGATAGTAGCCCCCTACACCAAAGTGGCAATGTGCCTGGTTTGGGGTGAAAATGTAAAAAAAAAAAAAAAAATTAAAAAAAAAAAACAAGCCAGCTTTTTATCATGTGACAGAGTATATAAAAGGCGAAATCCGAAACTCTCAACTCCCTTTGACCCTGTTGGACAGCAGACACTAGCTGGGAGCTTTCGCATCCGGCCGAACTATGACTCTCTTCTAATTACTATTTATTTCCACGTGTTGTATCCACATGAACTTTATCATCTACAGGACTACTCAAACAAAGATTATTTATCATGCTAAAGAACATACAATTCACACTCACGCACGACAATACACTGAAGACTTTGCCCTTTCTTTCTCTTTTAACCGGCTTCCTTTGTTCCAGCGACTACTAGCTATAAACACGTGTGGACTGAAGTATTCTCTCGTTCAACCAACCAGCATGATGTTAATTCTATCTTTACACATATCAAACACTTTTCTCTCTCTTTCAATGAACTCTCTTACTTATACGTTTCCCTCTTCTATCAAAGCTACTAACGAAAATGACAAATAAAGTTTGTTTATTAAATGTTAAAATGAAACAACCATCACGTCGTTCCCTCATTTGTATACAATGTTCACGCATCATGTATGAATAATAAAGTTACATCGTTAGGCACCTCCAAAAGTCACCACAGAATTACCGCCCCCCTCCATATGTAAAACGATGTAACTTTATTATAAATTAATATTATCAGTATAACGTTTGTACCATTTAAAAGAAGGGCACAATAAACTAGTAATAATTAAAAAAAAAATTTTTTTCATCATACGAAAATAATGAAATTGCGAGATGAAAATCTTGTTTACATAATTGGCACTTTAACACAACGGTAGTAAGCATTTCGAATATGAAAACACACCCGTGTTTAATAAATCTAGCAAAAATCAACTTATGGTTAGATTTTTGTGAAATTTTCGATACTTATCCATTTTAAAATGAAATTACATATAAAATGCAGTTTCCGTAAAATATACAAGGGAAATAATTTTTCTTTAGTGGGTGTCCCTCCCTCATATGTATTTTTTTTTTTAAATTTGAACAAAATATATTTAAATCTTTCGACATTTCTATTTATTATGAAACATAAGAGTCCAAATAAGTAAAACATTTATTTGTTAAAAATTCAAATACACATATTGAACAAAAAATTACCTTTAATTTGCAATTAAAAAAATGATATAAATTTAATATTATTGTTTTTTTTAAATAGCGTTTTTTTTTTTCGAATTAATATATACTATAATCAGTTGAAAAAGAAACGTCCCAAAAATTAATTAATTTTAAAAGATTAAAACTATCAAAATTCCATTATTTCCAAATGTTCCATTACAACACAGATTTTTAATTGTGTTTAATTTTTTTTTAAAATATTAAGTTTTAATATAAACATGACTCTTGTCAGCTATTTTATCGCCAGATTAAAACCAATTTGAAAATATTATTGCACAAATATTAAGCATTTTGTAGGCACCCTCATTTTGTTTGTCTATTTTTACCGAACAAAATATGGAACCCCGCAGGTAACCAAAAGAACATTCAGTAAAACCGTATTTCATATTTAATATACAAATGTTTATAATATTATTAATCATTAAACTGTGTAAATCTTAAAACATAACAAAATTATAACAAAGATTAGTTATTAATTGCAGTTTGAAGAAGATAAACAAAGGTTTTTAAAAAAATCATTAAGTCGCTTCTGCTTTTCCACAGTTCATATAGTTAACACAAATCTGACGTCACGAAAACATGCGGTCCATTTTTCACAATCGTTTGGCAGACCCAGGTGTGTCAGAAATTTCCTGAAAAATGGTGAATAATTCCACCTCGTTTTCCCAAGCTTATAACTACTCGAAAAATGTAATTCAAGCCCTAATTTTTTTTTCAATTAAAGGAGCACGGACCAAGGTTTCATTAAACAAACAAACAAACAAAAAACAACCTGTTTTTTTTTAAGGTTTTAATCTTCGGACTTTACAGGTAAATTTCTAAAAAAACACTACTTTTTTTGTTGTTTTAAATTTAAATATATTATTTATTGACCTGTTCTCTTCAATTTGTGATATATAACACTTTGGTGAGTAAATTGATTATTTACTTTTTAATAGACATTTCAAAATGGAAGGCGTGAATTATTCGACCCCCTATCTTTCCAAGCTTATAACTACTCGAAAAATGTAATTCAAACCCTAATTTTTTTTTCAATTAAAGAAGCAAAGACCAAGGTTTCATTAAAAAAATAAAACAAAAGAAAAAAAAAAAAACAACGTGGTTAAAAAAAAAGGTTTTAAACTTCGAACTTTACAGGTAAATTTCTAAAAAACACTACTTTTTTTTTTAAATTTGAATATATTATTTATTGACCTTTTCTCTTCGATTTGTGATATATAAAACTTTGGTGAGTAAATTAATTTACTTTTTAATAGACAACTTGAAAATGGGGGGGGGGCGTGAATTAAAAAAAAACATTTGTCTAAAATATTATATTCGGTTTATTGGAAAGAGCATAATATTTCACATTGACCCTGAAAATATCGTAAAAATAGAATCAATAGAAAAATTTTGATAGATTTATAAAGTTTAAAAATTGAAAAATATTGAGTCCGTAAAATTCATTAGTTTTTTTTTTTTTTAAATATTTCTATTACTTTTAAAACAACTTTAATAGTTTATTTTGGAAGTATAATCCATAAAGAAAATAAACAACCCACTTTTAAAAGAGAAATTACGAGTTTTTTTTATATTTTATTCGCAGTTTCGTGTTAGGGGTGTCAAAAATTCTGATACACCTAGTGTTACATATAGGGTGGGGTAATTCTGTGGTGGATTTTGGCAGTCCCTAGAGTAAGGAGATAATGTACAATGGTTGTAAGTAGACGGTGTTTGTTGTAAATATTTTACAGAATGAGAGTATCGATTGAGGTTTACCTGAACCTGAACACCTACTGCGAAAATAACGACAGCAGAAATAGACTCGCAACGTCTTTTCTGAGAGAAAGTGGTAGTATCGACACAAAATGACGTCATCCACGACCGAAGAATGTTCTGACAATATTGAATTTTTTTTTTTCATTCAAATATTTAAAAAAAATTTAAAAAAAAACACTTTTTGATGTATTCATCCAAAAAAGTTAGTCTTGTTTCGAAATGGTTCATTCAAAATGCCCCCTCCTTAATTTTCTGCGAACCTGTTCTTCCGGTCGCCATCACTTCCGCCCGTGAAATTCATGATTTTTTGTCTTTATTGAACGCAGATAACTAATTGGAAATTATATTGTTCAACAAAATGTAAATATTATTTTAATTCATTTGTTCATGTGTGCGTTCTTTTTTAATACAGGGGCGCGTCTGAACATTATGTATATTTTTGGTTTATATATAAACATCTGAAATAAAACAACGTTACTATTTTGGATGTATCACAAAAAATAAAAAAAATGATTGAATTTTTATTTTTTCAGTATTTTCAGTGAAAAAGTAGAAAACGTTTATTTATCAATGTCAATATTAAGTCTAAAAGTTTGAAGTTTTTTAAAAATTTTATTTAAAATAACCCATTTTATATGTATCATTCATTATTTTGGACATTTCTTTTTTTACCCCCCCCCCCACACTTTAGGAGGGTATTTTTTTGTTTTGTTTTTCTTTTTACTGGTGTTGCAAAACACGTGCCGCGATATCGTCTGCATATCCCATGCAGGTTATGTAAATCGTCTGAAGTTGTTGAAACGTTTATTCAATTTTATCGATCGGAAATTGGCAAACGGTATTTTTCTGGATTTTTATTTATTTATTTATTTATTTTTTACAGTGTCTATTGTTTATTAAATGTTAGCTGAAAATACAAAATGGGTTTAAAAGAATCGCCTCATTTTTAGAATGGCGCTCTCCGCTCTACATAATGTTAGTATTTCGGCACGGACATTCTTTTCATTGAAATACTTATAAGATAACTGTATCTGATTTTATAATTAATGTGTTTTGTTGTTTTTTTTTTTTTTTTTTTTTTGCTAGCGTTTCAAACATTGGCTATAGTTTTTGTTCGGCACATTTCGGCGTTTTACGTAACCTGTACAGAATAATCCGACGATAACATGAGTTGTATTCTGCATAAACACTTTTCTTTTTTTTTCTTTTTTTTTAATTTGATAGAATTAAAATTTAATTAGAAACGTTTAATTCATCAAACATATTCAATCATTGTATTGAGTTTTCTTTTTTTTTTATTTATTATTTTTAAATTAAAAAAAAAAAGATGTTTTATACATATCGTTTGTTATGTGGGGAAATTCGTTCTTTCACACAAAAATATTTTTTCTAAATTAATTTTATTTCAATTGGATTTTTTTTTTACATTATTTTTCAGATTTTTAACAAAATTGACATTTTTATAATTTGATGATTTGATTGATGAATCCAATACTGAATTTAAATTTCATTTCATTGGATAAAAAAAGCAAAGAAACAAGGTAAGTTTTTTTCTGGCTTTGATAAAAACCACGACTTTCTTCTTCCTTGACTGTTTTGTTTTTAATCCTTATCAAATGCATAGTATTTTTGGACAATTATAACAATCATAAAAAAATGGGTAAATTCTTATGTGACACAGTAAGTCGGATACTATTTCCTATTTCAGTCACATAAATTATTTAGAGTGAATTATTATTTCTAAACAACTGATTTACTTTCAACCATGCTTTTGTATAAAATAAAATTAAAACGCTTATTACTAAAAACGGTGCTAATGCACTTACTGATCTGCGCTATTTTTTAAATCATATTTCCAAGTTTAATTAAAGTTTTATGATATGTTTATTATTCAATTGTAAGGCTAAAGTACAGAATAGGTACAAAACACCCTCCCCTCTCCATGTTAAGAATGGCTTTTTAAATAATAACGTTATTATTTCAGCATGGATCAATAAATGCATGAGAAACAAATTCATTCACTTAAAAAAATAAAGTCGCCATCTTTATAAACAAAATGAGGGCAAGTATTAAGAAAATAATTTCATATTTGAAAGACAAAGAAATATATCCATTTGAAATTTTTAATATAAACACAAAGCAAATCATTGTTTCATGATTTTTTATGTGAAAAATTTCTCAACATAATTCATTTAAATAATGTTTTACTCAAAAATAAATAAATAAAAAATGTTTTTGGATTCATATGTAAATATATAATAAAAAATGTTTGTGGATTCATATGTAAATATATAATTAAAAAAAGGAGGCATTACTTTTGGAAGGTGTATCATATATAAGAAAATAATGTTCTACTCTTAGATATGGTTACTCATTCCTAAATCAACAAAAAAATATTTCAGTAATGTTGGAGTGTTTTAGAAGTTTTTTGCTTATTTTCCATAGGCATCACCACTTACCAATGCCCACAGGTCACTCGAGGATAAGGGTTAATGGGTGTACAGTAGTCAATCAGGTAATATAGTAATCATTAGTAGTGGAAATTTGGTGAATTGGATTACTTAAGGGGATGGTTCATTAAGAATTTGTTTATGTTGGACTTGAAGACGACCAAATTGTAGTCAACTGGAAAGCAGGCAAACAGAAATGAGTTCCACAGGTGTGCAGTTCTAAGAAAGAAACTTTGTTCATGGAATCTACGTTTAGGATTACACACAAAAAAAGAGTGGGGGAAATTATTGAAAGTGGTTTCAGCTAGACATGTTTTTCATGAAATTCTGGTGAGGGGGGACCATAGATTGGAGCTCAGACGAGCACTTGCCATGAAAATAACGATAAAGAAGAGACAGGCTTGCAGTGTCTCTTCTGTGGGAAAGAGGTTGCAGGGAAGAGAAACAGGCATCCCCCACTCGGATACAAAGCCTATTTTGAACTCTGTCAAGGCAGGATAAGATGTGGCAACAGTACTCCATCATTGGATGTACCTGGCTCTTATATAGGTAGAGAAATGCATCAGCAGTGAGATATCTACTGGAGTAGTGGAAGGATCCCACCATTTTTTCAGCGACCTTGGTAACAGAATTGAAAATAAGTAGAACTGTCGCATCTATTTATGCTATGTTATAATCCATTATACATTTAATAAAACAAATATAAAATATAAATTACAAACTGAAATAAATATAATTAATATTAACATTTGCATCTAAGAAAAAATATTGCAAATTCTAAACATATCTGCTAAAAGTGTTCATCTTTAATGCAAACTATTAAGATTTATCTTAGCTTGAAATACAACTCTGTGTTCACAAATTTTTAAGAAAACTAACCATCGTTACATGCTATTGATCGATAGTTGGAATAATATGTCATTTTATAGGCATGCAAGGTACAGGAGGGTGAAGAAAATAGAAATATCAGATCTATTTGTGCTATGTTAAAGTCTAATAATAAAACAATCAAATGAATAATATAAATTACAAACTGAAATGAATATAATTAATATTAAGATGTGAATCTAATAAAAATAAAATATCGCAAATTTCCAACTTATCTGCTAAAAGCGTCTGTCTTCAATGCAAACTATTTAGGATTGTCTTAGCTTGAAATACAACTCTGTGTTCACAAATTTTTATAAAAACTAACTGTCGTTACATGCTATAATTTGGTAGTTGGAATTTTACAGATTTGTGAGGTGCAGAGGGTGAGAAGAATAGAAATATCACATTTATTTCGGCTATGTTAAAATTTATTATACATTTGATAAAACAATCAAATAAAAAATATAAATTACAAACTGAAATAAATATAATTAATATTAACGTTTGCATCTAATAAAAAGAAAATATTACAACTTCATAACTTCATGCAATACATATTTCTGGTAAAATAATGTTTAATGCAAAAAATAATTGATTCGTCCTCCCGCCCCTCATGTTTTACTCTTACTAAATGGTCTCCTAGTCCCTACTAGAAAACTATTAGCTTCAGTAATGTTTAAGAGCAATACTGATGTCCATTTCATTCTAAATATTTAATTTTGTATGTAAACTTAAACTTGCTATGCTATTTATAAGATCATATATTTTTAAATATTGGATTTTTATATTTTCAGTATATGGTTTAGAGAAAGTAAATAATTGTAATATCATTCAAAAATTAGAAGATTTTTATGTATGAAAAATATTTTAAACTGATAATTCATTATTTTGGGCATTTCGTTCATTTCTGAAAGTAATAAATGGATTTCATTTCGCTTTGGTTCTTTTCTTTCAAAAAAACGTTATATATGGAGCATTCATTGTTTTGGAAATTTCCTTCTTTCTCACAGGAAATATTTTATCTTAAATAATTTTATGTTCTAACGAGATTGATTTTGGTTATTTTTCAGATTTGTAACAAAGTCATTATTTTGATGACTCCAATACTGAATTAAGATTTCTTCGCATTGAAAACAAAGGTATGTGCTGATGTTTCTTATTGGCTTTGGTATAAACCATGACTTTCTCATTATTCTTTGAAACCTATTTTTATTATTAATAAAATTGGAATAATTGAACTATATATTTTCACAATTATATAAAACTGTATATTTTCACAATTATATAAAACTGTATATTTTCACAATTATATAAAACTGTAAATTTTTTCGTTAACAGATATGAATGTTAATTGATACTCAAGGCACATAAAATATTTAGGGATAATTATAGCATTATTTTCAAACAACTAATTTTACCTAAACCATGCGTTAGTATGAAGAGAAAATTAAAACAGTAAATTATAGCATAGTCATCAAAAACTTGCTTAGGAAAATAATGTAACCTTTATCTATAAAAAAAAACTATGAAAATGTGTTTTACAGTAAAAAGCTGAAGGATAGGTAATCATTTTCATTTTTAAAACGTTAATATAAAGACAAAGTAAAAAGTTATCATTTTAGGGGGGCAAAAAAATTTTCAATCAAATATATGTTAAAATATTGTTTTATTCTAACAAAACATGAAAATTTTTCAATCAAAAAAATGTTAACATTGTTTTATTCTAACAAAACATGAAAAATTTAAATAAAAAAAATATTAAAATATTTTTTTTGATAAAACATGAAAAATTTAAATAAAAAAATATTAAAATATTTTTTTAATAAAACATGAAGAATTTAAATAAAAAATATATTAAAATATTTTATTTAAAAAAAACATGAAAAATTTAAATAAAAATATATTAAAATATTTTATTTTAAAAAAAACATGAAAAATTTAAATAAAAAATATATTAAAATATTTTTTTAATAAAACAAAAAATTTTCAATAAAAAAAATGTTAACATATGGTTTTATTCTAACAAGACATGAAAAAATTTAAATCAAAAATATATTAAAATATTGTTTTATTCTTACAAAAAATAAAAAATTTTCAGTCAAAAAAATGTTAACATATGGTTTTATTCTAACAAGGCATGGAAAAATTTAAATCAAAAATATATTAAAATATTGTTTTATTCTAACAAAAAATGAAAAATTTTCAGTCAAAAATATAGCACAAAATATTGTTTTATTTGAGCAACACAAGAAAAATTTTCAATCAGAAATATATTAAAATAGTTTTTATTCTAACAAAAGATGAAAATTTTTAAATCAAAAATGTGTTAAAAAATTGTTTTATAACAAAGCAAAAAAAATTTTCAATCAAAATAATGTTAAAATATTGATTTATTTTAACAAATCATAAATTTTTTTAATGAAATATATGTTAAAATATTGTTATAGTGTAAAAATTATGTAAAATTTTTAATCAAAATGTATTAAAATATTGTTTTATTCTAACAAAACATAAAAAAACTTTTAATCAAAAAAATGTTAAAAAAATATATAAATAGAAATTAATTTTTTTTGTATATGTAGAAATCAGTTTTCATTTGCTTGTAATTCAGTAACTTTTCCATTGTAGGAGAAATAATTTAATTTGTAATTTTTAAAAAACAATCGAATAAAGTTTTATAACTTTTTTTGTTGAATGATGAACATTTTTTTTTGGAACTTTCATTGTTAAGACAACGATTTCAAACTAAAGTATTTTTTCTCTCCTGACGTTGTTGGTAGTATTAACTTTTAGAGATCAGGCCCCTCATGGAGACTATAAAGTAATATGTCTGATAGATTCAGGAAAGGATATTCACAAATATGTGATCAGTTTTCTATATTCAGAATTTGCACAAACAATGCAATACACATCAATTTTGATTTTACAATTGTTGATATAATTTTTTGTTATAATTTCTTTAAGCAACCATGGTTAACTATACGCTGGATACTGTAACCCAATCTGTTTTTAATGTTTATTAATTTAAGAATTAAAAAAACATCAAATTATTTATAAAACTTAAATTTGGATATGTCCAATCGATTTTATTGTAAACGTTAAGTACTCAAAAATATTTTTTTTGTTTAGTATGAATTATGAAATCACTACATTAAAATAAATATGACTTTGAATACCGTTGTTTTGTGCCATAATAACAATTTTCTTTTAAAAAGAACAGGTTGCAATAAAAATAAAGCTCAAAACACGAGTTTTTAAAAATTGTAAATATACATGAAGACTTTGATCTGAATTCGAACAAAACATTTCTTCATTCAATTGAAAAAATAAAAAATCTCTTAATCTATATATTTATAAAAGTGAATGTGTCTGTGTACATTTTCCTATGCAATAACTCTGTCAATTCTCAGTCTACAGACTCGAAAATTGATATACATAGTACTGAGATTTGGGAAAGTATTTGTAATCCATTTTTGGCCAGACATCTGGCTGTTAACAATTTGACCTTTGAGAACTCTACCAAACTCCTCTGCCAAATTTGGATCCAAACACTTGAAATTTTAGATATAGCTTCCTTAGACATGGATCTAACTTAATAACTTGATTTGAGCTCAAAAAAATAAATGTTAAGGGGTCATAATAGGAGTCACAGTTAATAAAATTGACTGCTTTTTTTATTTGCTCAACATACACCTCCAAAATCCCAGGCTACGCCGGGCTGAAATGCTAGTATAAAATATAAATGTTATCTATGTAAAATTTAAAAATATAAAAATCTCTTAATGATTAATAAAAAATGCTTTATTGTAATGAGTTTTCTAATAATTTTCATCTTGTTAACAGAATGCAACTATTTTTTCTTTGCATGATTATATTTTTAGAAATATAATTCTTTGCAGGAATATATTTTTAGAAATATAATTCTTTGCATGATTATATTTTGAGAAATATAATTCTTTGCAGGATTATATTTTTAGAAATAAAATTCTTTGCAGGATTATATTTTTAGAAATATAATTCTTTGCAGGATTATATTTTTAGAAATATAATTCTTTGCAGGATTATATTTTTTAGAAATATAATTCTTTGCATGATTATATTTTTAGAAATATAATTCTTTGCATGATTATATTTTTAGAAATATAATTCTTTGCAGGATTATATTTTTAGAAATATAATTCTTTGCAGGATTATATTTTTAGAAATATAATTCTTTGCATGATTATATTTTTTAGAAATATAATTCTTTGCAGGATTATATTTTTAGAAATATAATTCTTTGCATGATTATATTTTTAGAAATATAATTCTTTGCAGGATTATATTTTTAGAAATATAATTCTTTGCATGATTATATTTTTAGAAGTATAATTATTTGCAGGATTATATTTTTAGAAATATAATTCTTTGCATGATTATATTTTTAGAAATATAATTCTTTGCATGATTATATTTTTAGAAATATAATTCTTTGCAGGATTATATTTTTAGAAATATAATTCTTTGCATGATTATATTTTTAGAAATATAATTCTTTGCAGGATTATATTTTTAGAAATATAATTCTTTGCATGATTATATTTTTAGAAATATAATTCTTTGCATGATTATATTTTTTAGAAATATAATTCTTTGCAGGATTATATTTTTAGAAATATAATTCTTTGCAGGATTATATTTTTAGAAATATAATTCTTTGCAGGATTATATTTTTAGAAATATAATTCTTTGCATGATTGTATTTTTCAGAAATATAATTCTTTGCATGATTATATTTTTAGAAATATAATTCTTTGCATGATTGTATTTTTAGAAATATAATTCTTTGCATGATTATATTTTTAGAAATATAATTCTTTGCATGATTATATTTTTAGAAATATAATTCTTTGCATGATTGTATTTTTAGAAATATAATTCTTTGCAGGATTATATTTTTAGAAATATAATTCTTTGCATGATTATATTTTTAGAAATATAATTCTTTGCATGATTATATGTTTAGAAATATAATTCTTTGCAGTATTATATTTTTAGAAATATAATTTTTGGCAGGATTATATTTTTAGAAATATAATTCTTGGCAGGATTATATTTTTAGAAATATAATTTTTGGCAGGATTATATTTTTAGAAATATAATTCTTTGCATGATTATATTTTTAGAAATATAATTCTTTGCATGATTATATTTTTAGAAATATAATTCTTTGCATGATTATATTTTTTAGAAATATAATTCTTTGCCTGATTATATTTTTAGAAATATAATTCTTTGCAGGATTATATTTTTAGAAATATAATTCTTTGCAGTATTATAATTTAAGAAATATAATTTTTGGCAGGATTATATTTTTAGAAATATAATTTTTGTCAGGATTATATTTTTAGAAATATAATTTTTGGCAGGATTATATTTTTAGAAATATAATTCTTTGCATGATTATATTTTTAGAAATATAATTCTTTGCGGGATTATATTTTTAGAAATATAATTCTTTGCAGGATTATATTTTTAGAAATATAATTCTTTGCATGATTATATGTTTAGAAATATAATTCTTTGCAGGATTATATTTTTAGAAATATAATTCTTTGCATGATTATATTTTTAGAAATATAATTCTTTGCAGGATTATATTTTTAGAAATATAATTCTTTGCATGATTATATTTTTAGAAATATAATTCTTTTGCAGGATTATATTTGTAGAAATATAATTCTTTGCAGGATTATATTTTTAGAAATATAATTCTTTTGTAGGATTATATTTTTAGAAATATAATTCTTTTGCAGGATTATATTTTTAGAAATATAATTCTTTTGCATTATTATGTTTTTAGAAATATAATTTTTGCATGCTTGTATTTTTAGAAATTTTAACACTTAAGAGTTAAATTAATATAATTCTCTCAAATGTATTTTTTAAATATTCTGTTCTATTTGCAGAATCTCCATCAATAAGAAAAAAACATTTTTGGCGTTGAATGGATCTTCCTTGTCCTGGTTACATGAAGTATGAAAATGTTTCAAGAATTTGAAAATTTTTAATCAAAAATTAAAATTGAAAGAAATCACATTCTTGTAAAGTGTTAATTGTTGTCAAGTCAAAATTGGAAGTACAATGTGAAGTGCATTATTACTTAACTGCTTTAATAAAATATCTTTATAAAATTATAACTTCACTGCATTTATAAGAGTAAAACGATAGGGAAAAATCACTTGAGAATAATTTCAAAGAATATCATTCTAATGAAGTAAAAACAATAAAAAAGGATAAATGATTTCCATATAAATAAATCTATATTTGGTAATTCCTTAGAATATGTATCGTTTTCATTTACATAGAATTTTAATACCATTAAAATAAGAATTTCAATACCTTTAAAAGAAGATGTGCAAATAATTTCTCACTAAATATAAGGAACACATACGAAAATTGAATCCGTATCTAATTATTGGATTAAGGATTATCAGCCTAATTTGAAATATAAAAATTGAAGAGTATCTGTAGAGTATTACGTACAAAATTTCAGATCAGTAATCAAATATATGGAAACAAATTATGCTAAAATGTCTGAAAGTTCGACATTAAATATGAACTTGAAATCTGATGGAAGAGACATACCCTATTCTTGTGAAGAAACAACAAAAAATGAAGCTTATTCATGCAGTGTATGCGACTCTGCTTTTAATGGGAAAACAGATTTGTTGCAACACATGCAAACGCATTCTAAGATGAAATCATATTCTTGTGAATTCTGTGACTCATCTTTTTCACGCAAGTCACATTTGTTGCAACACATGCGAACACATACTGGTGAAAAACCATATTCCTGTGAAGTATGTAACTCGTCTTTTTCCCAAAGTTCACATTTATTAAAACACATTCGAACACATACTGGAGAGAAACCTTATTCCTGTGAAATATGTAACTCATCTTTTTCACAAAATACACATTTATTGGAGCACATTCGAAAACATACTGGAGAGAAACCTTATTCTTGTAAAGTATGTGGATTTTCAGTTAGAGTTAAGTCTACTATGTATCAGCATATGCGAACACATACCGGAGAAAAACCATATTCCTGTGAAATATGCAACTTTTCTTTTTCACGGAAATCACATTTATTGCGGCACCTACAAACACATACTGGAGAAAAACCATATTCTTGTAAAATATGTAACACTTCTTTTTCACAGAAATCATACTTGTTGATGCACATACGAACGCATACCGGGGAGAAGCCATATTCTTGTGAAATATGTGACTCATCGTTTTCACAGAAAAACACTCTCTCAAGGCATATGCAAACACATACTCAAGAGAAACCATATTCTTGTGAAGTGTGTGGATCTTCTTTCACACGGAAACCAAGCATGTTGCAACATATGCGAACACATACTGGGGATAAACCATATTCGTGTGAAGTATGTGGCTCTTCTTTTACATCAAAATCAAATATGTTGCGACACAAGAGAGCACATGCTGACGAGAAACCTTATTCTTGTGATGTTTGCGACTCTTCTTTTTCACAGAAATCAATATTGTCTCAGCACATACGAACACATACTGAAGACATGCAATAATTCTGTTTCTGGATTTTTTAGATGAGGATTGGTTATTTGTATTACCATTCATCAGACTAATTCACAGTTCGAATCTTACAAAAATACGCAATTTTCAGTATTACAAAATTAATTCAAGCAAAATATTAACTGTCTTTAAGCAAAATTATAAATCAGTATTGTCTCAGCACATACGAACACATACTGAAGACAAACTATCTTACAAATATACCAGGTAAACCAAGTGCAAAGGAGAGTCAAACAATTGCACTTAAAGGGACGGTTAGAATCTTAAAAAGATCTCTCGGTTGGAGTGTCTAAAATAGCAGGTGTATGTTTGGCATCTGGTAGGATGCCCCATCCCTGGCTTAAACAAAATGATAAGAAAAATGAAAAAATAGAGAGAAGACATGCAATAATTCTGTTAAGATGTTTCTGAATTTTTTAGATGAGGATTGTATTACTGTTCTCATCTTGAGTGTGATTTTCACAAACTTTCAACCTTCAGGATAATATCACTTTTACAATTGATTTTTCCCAGTACTCTAACAACTGCGCCATAGGTTCGACAAGATACACCTGAAGAAAGTTTGAGGTTACATTGACCGAAACATTCTAAAAATCACATGCAAGATGAGAACAGTAGTCCGATGAATAATAATACAAACTTTCTTAAGTATTAAACTTTTCTTTTACACAAAAATATACTACGATTATTCACACCAAAAACTCATACTGAAAATAAACCACAACTTCATCCTTGATTTATGGAGCTTGTTAAAACTGTTTAGATATATTTCATAGCACTTTACATCTTGAAAAAGATTGACATGTATTTTCAATATTATGAAACTAGTACGAAACACAATTACCTTAAACCAAAATTATAAATGAGGCAAGTGATGCATATCAGAATGATGAATAATGTTTTTCTACAAACATATATTTCCGTTCATTAAAACAATAGTATTCAAATTTTTATGATTTTATTGGCAAATAAATTTTTGCGTGTGTACACAATCTTAAAAATATGTTCTTACTATTGGAAAAGAAATCAATAACCTAGAAAATTCAATAAACTCCATAAACTTGAAAATTCAACAAATACATATTTGAAAACGTTAAAAATTTAAATTCGTTTCTTTAGTTTAAAAAATATGGAATTAAAAAACAATCTCTTTAATACAGTTCAACTATTTTGTTCCTATTTTTCATGTTCTTTTTCTGCTTCATAAAAGGTACTACGAATATACGCACACAGTATAATACAGAAGAAAAACCAGTTCATAATTTATTTCTGATCTGCTGAGTTTATTCATAATTATTATATATATTTCTAACAGTTGTAATCTTACAAAAATACACAATTTTCAGTATTACAAAATTAATTCAAACAAAATATTAACTGTCTCGAAGCAAAATTATAAATGGTTACTATGCAGAGAAATGCTTCAGGAAAATTCCGTATTTTAGTAAGTTTTAATGTATGTTTGCATGAAATTATTAACTATTGATTAAATATGATTACTATCCGAAGTAATAAAATTTTAAAAGATTATTTGACACTTTTTTGAGTTTTACATTATCATATAGTACTTGAAATTTTAAATTTCTCCAAATAATTGATACATATTTGAAAACATGTTAAAATCTATTTTCTATTTGGAAATGTGTTAAAGAATTTAATGAATAAAAAAATCTCTTCAAACACTCTCCCTCTTGTTTTCATTTTCTATTTCTGCTATTCTCCTCTTTAATTTGGCGTTATTGTTTTTATTTCTTCAAACCTTATTGTTTATTACCTTTCTCTCTGTAAAATCTCGTTTGATTCTGGGGTAAGACCCTCCCCAAATCAAACGAAATTTTACAAAGAGAACCATACATTCTTTGAAAACCTCCAATTTTAAATTAGCTTTTCAATTCTTGCATGCATATGTATGACGCCTTGTGTGTTGGACTAGCATCACATACAATCCAATATTGGGGTCATGACATTCTTGCTTCTTTCCTTTGACTGCTAAAACATCCTTGGAAAACCAACATGTAAAATTAGGCATAAAGACAATGATTACAATGACTTTTAATCTATGCACATAAAATAGTAAACCTTCCTGCTGACATATCAAAATTATAAAATTACACAAACTCTAGGGACACAAAAAATTATTCCGTGCATTAAATTTAGTGACACCATTTTAAATAGCAAATTATAATGATTTAATTTTGGAATATCCATTGATTCTAGCAAAGTAACTTCATAACTCACCTTTTCACATGATGGTGATTTAGTGTATCATGTGTAATTCTGAAGTAATATCTCAAATGATATTTCTCTTCGTATGGGTCCGTGCTGTGATCTGAACAACTAATATGTAACTATTTTAAAAGCGTCTCCTATGTTAAAATTAAAATCCTTTTTTTTTTTTTTAAAGTGCTAAGGAATTAAATGAATAAAAACACATACTCACTCTTGTGTTTCATTTTCTATTTCTGCTATTCTCTTTTAATTTGAAGTTTTTTTATTTCTTCAAACCTTTTATTACCTTTCTCTTTGTAAAATTTCGTTTGATTTGGGGGGAGGGTAATACCTTCCCCCAAATAAAACGAAATTTTACAAAGAGAAACATACATTCTTTGAAAACCTCCGATTTTTAATTACCTTTTCCATTGTTGCATAAATATTTATCATACCTTGTGTGTTCGAATTACAACATGTATAATCCGATATTTGAATCATAACATTCTTGCTTCTTTTCCTCGACTGTTAAAGCATTCTCTGCAAACCAACATGTAAAATTAGACATAAAGACTTAGGATGACTTTTAATCCGTGCACATAAAATAGTAAAACTATTGCTTATTTTAAATAGCAAATTAAAATTATCTGATTTCGGACTATCCATCGATTCTAGAAAAAAAATTTCATAACTCACCTTTCGACATGATGTTGATTTAGTAAGTGCAATTCCACTAACTATCATGTGTAATTCTGAAAATGGCATTTCTCTTTGCATTTGTCTGTGCTGTGATCTGAACAGCTAATACATAACTATTTAATATTCAGTTTTTTGTGAAATGGAAGCATAAATTATATTAAACGCTGTTAAAACAAGGCTGTTTAAACAATTATAAGAAACCTTTAAAAATTCTATATATGAATAACACCTTACCTGAGTGTTCAGGATTGAAACTGCTCAGCCTAACTTTCTCAAGTAATATTTGACCAAATACATAGAAGTCATTGCCAAAGTTGCTGCAAAGCACTTGTGCTATCACTACTGTGCCAGAAAAATGGTTCCCACCAGCCATTATACTTTATATATACAAAGTCACCATTTGCTCATGCATGAATTATAGCAACATCTGGGATGGTGCACTAGCATCTAGCCTCTCCCGACTTAGATGGGATTCCTGTATAAGTCTTCAGAGTCCTGAGGGTTTTGTTAATATCAATTTGCTAAAACTGTTAGCTTTCAGAATTCTTTCCCATTTATTTCTCTGACTATATTAAATTGCAGACATTTAACAATTATACAACATGATTAAAAAGATCAGGTTTCATAGTATTCATAATAATCCTACTACAGTCATAGTATTCGTGATAATCCTACTACAGTCATAGTATTCGTGATAATCCTACTACAGTCATAGTATTCGTGATAATCCTACTACAGTCATAGTATTCGTGATAATCCTACTACAGTCATAGTATTTGTAATAATCCTACAACAGTAATAGCATTCGTAATAATCCTACAACAGTAATAGTATTCGAAATAATCCTACTACAGTCATAGTATTCGTAATAATCCTACTACAGTCATAGTATTCATTTTAATCCTACTACAGTCATAGTAATCATGATAATCCTACTACAGTCATAGTATTCATTATGATCCTACTACAGTCATAGTATTCATTATGATCCTACTACAGTCATAGTATTCATGATAATCTCACTTCAGTCATAGTAATCATGATAATCTCACTATAGTCAGAGTAATGTTGATAATCTCACAACAGTCATAATACTTAGGATAATCGAACTAGTCATAATAATCATGATAATTTCACTAAAGTCATAGTAATCATAATAATCCCACGATAGTCATAGTAATCATAATATTATCACTACAGTCATAGAAATTATGATAATTTCACTACAGTCATAGTAATCAGAATAATCTCATTACAGTCATAGAAATGAAGATAATCTCACTACAGTTATAGTTATCATCATAATCTAACTACAGTCATAGTAATTATGATGATCCATCTACAGTCATAGTAATCAGAATAGTTTCACTACAGTCATAGAAATTTTGATAATCTCATTAGTCATAATAATCAGAATAATCTCAATGCAGTCATAGTAATTATCATAATCCATCTACAGTCATAATTTTGATAATCAATCTACAGTCATAGTAATCAGAATAATCTCATTACAGCCATAATTATGATAGTCTCATTACAGTCATAGTAATCAGAATAATCTCACTACAATCATAGTAATTATGATAATCACATTACAGTAATAGCAATCAGAATAGTTTCATTACAGTCCTAGTAATTATGATAATCTCATTATAGTCATAGTAATCAGAATAGTTTCCCTACAGTCACAGTAATTATGATAATCTCATTACAATCATAGTAATCAAAATAGTTACAGTTAATCTCACTACAGTCATAGCAATTATGATGATCTCATTACAGTCATAGTAATCAAAATAGTTTCACTACATAGTAATTATGATAATCCATCTACAGTCATAGGAATCAGAATAGTTTCACTACAGTCATAGTAATCAGGATAATTTCACTTCAGTCATAGTAACCAGAATTATCTCACTACAGTCATAGTAATTATGATAATCCATCTACAGTCATAGTACTCAGAATAATCTCAGTCATATTGATTAGAATAATCTCACTACTGACATAGTACTCAAGATAATCTCACTACACTCAAAGTAATAATTAGAATAATCCCACTACAATCATAATAATCAGAATAATGTATCTACAGTCATAGTAATCATTATAATCTTATTACCGTCATATTGATTAGAATAATTTCACTACAGTCATAGTAATAATGATAATCTTACTAAAGTCATAGTACTCAAGATAATTTCACCACAGTCATAGTAATAATGATAATCTCACTAAAGTCATAATAAACAGGATTATCTCACTACAGTCATAGTAATCCGGATAATCTCTCCACAGTCATTGTAATCAGAATAATCTTTTAATAAAAAATTCTTTATTTAAAAAGTACATGGAATATAAAATATAAATAGGGATAGATTTTTAACTATGAAGAATGGAAGTAACCATTGATTAGTATGTTGTATAGGTAAGTGATTTTTTGGAATTTATATATATTTATAATATTCGAAGTAAGTTAAAATTCTTTGATTTTTTTAAAATCTTGTTTTAAGAAAACCGATTTTAAAAAAAATAAATATTTCCTATTTTGCTATTAAACCTGTCATTATTTTAAAATTTCGTCTTTGCTCCTTTTATTGAAGAAAAATTAGGGTTTAAATAACATTTTTCAAGTAGTTATAAGCTTCGAAAGACAGTAAGTCTAATTATTTAAGTTTTTATCATGCATTTTTAATGGCGACTTCTAACACTGCTATTCCTGCGGTCTCCTGAACACATCGTTGGTGAAGATCAATCTGACAATGATATTGCAGTCCACTTCATTAGTGGCGATAGACTTCGCAGACAAGGTAGGGGTAAACACATGACAAGACCCAGACGAGAATTTCACTACAAGAATCGACAAAAAAAAAAATGAGCGCATGCAGCAGCAGTGCCACCTCCGTGGTAACAAAACATGTGGTAACCTTTATGTTTGCCTTAAATTGTTTGACAATCACAGTCAATCGAAGGATTCAGGATTCACACACATCAGATACATTATCAAATTTGGAAAAATCCAAAGTTAAATTGCCAATTGAAAAAATGTGGCGATAAAATAGCTGGAAAGAGTCATGTTTACATTAAAACTTAATATTAAAAAAAATTTAAACTCAATTAAAAAAATCTATGTTGTAACTGAACATTTTTAAAAAATAGAATTTAAAAAAAATCTTTTAAAAATAGAATTTAAAAAAAAATCTTTTAAAAATTAATTTTTAGGAAGTTTCTTTTTCTTGGTAATTCAACTGAATATATTAAAAACATAATATTAAATTTATATCAATTTTTTTAATTGCAACTTCACAGTAAGTTTTTGTTCAATATGTGTATTTAAATTTTTTTAAAATAAATATTTTTTTACTTATATGAACTCTTCTGTTTCATAATAAATAGAAATTTCGATAGATTTAAATATATTTTGTTCAAATTTAAACAAAATAAATATGGGGGGGGCATGTACTAAAAACATATTTCCCCTCATATATTTTACAGAAACTGCCTTTTATATGGATAAGTATAAAAAATTTCACGAAAATCTTACCATTAGTTAATTTTTGCTAGATTTATTAAACATGCATATGTTTTCATGTCCGGATGCGGCCCTCTTGCACTTTAAGTAAATGGAAATTAGGAAGATAAAAAAGGAACAGCAGTCGTCTTACACCGGTTGAAAGAATGCCATTGATTGGATAGAGAAATTATGACGTCATTTTATAAATAAAATGGATTGACAATATTAACAGATTTTTTTTTTTAATAGATGATTTTTATTAATGCAGGATTTTTTAAAACAATTTTTAAGCGTAATTTTAATTAATTAGAAATGATAAAAAGAAAGGATATTGAAATTTACAATATTAGAAAACAATTTTTTTTTTAATAATTGATTGTTTTAAAAATAAATAAATACATGCATGATAAAAAAAAAAGATCTAGGAGATAAATACGAAGAAAGCGAAAAAAAGCTTTTTTGCACATTTCAGGGAGCAATCATTAAAAAAAAAAACTATTTACGCAGGGTCCACGTTGTTTCATTATCTTTACATGCAGATTCCCATTAATGAAAACAACACAGCACGTACACATGGTTTACTGGCATCTTATTTTATTCTCACGCCATTATTTACAATACAGGTCTGTCGCTGCCAAGGGACCTTACTCTAGTGGGGTAACCTGAGATTAGTTCCTCATGCAACATCTTCCCCCTTTTAAGACAACAACAAAGAAAAAAAGATCCACTAACAAAAACACAAAATAAATAAAATACAAAAACAAAACAATGCTTTATCCTTGTGACCTAGGCTTTCACTGGGTTGACTATCCTCCGGCCTAACAGGGATTATTCTACCCTTTTCACTTCGTATAGTCTTTGAATCTAGCTGGATTCCTTACTAGTCTCCCTGAACGTGTCATCCTCATTCCTTCAGTATTTTGGTTTGCTGGGGATGGTGTTGCCGGCCTCATTCCTTCTCTTCTATTACTTTCAAGCCGAGGTGTTTGCGAATTACAACCCCCTTCTGTACTTGGTAGTTCAGTTATTGGTGCCTCCTCGCTAGGTCTGACTGAGGGATCAATGATGGTAATAGGAGTGCTTCTGCTGTTTTTTTAAAATCCACCCTATTACGTCGGAGCAACTCCCCATCAACTTTGACATGGAATGACCTCTCATCCAGTCTCTGCCACACAACTGCCTTCTTCCACTCTCGCTGACCTTTTATGTGTGGTTTAATACGTACCACATCTCCATGTTGCACTGGCTGAAATGGTTTTACTTTCCGGTTGAAATAATGCCTTTGCTTTCTGCTGCCCCACTTCACTGTTTTGCTTAGATTTTTGTGTAGTTCTGGTCTACCTCATATTTCCTGCACATTGGGCATTTTGAGACAAAGTCTCTGATGTTACTATTCATATTTGGTCAGTACAAGCATTCTCTTGCATCATCCTCCGACCTCTAGGTGTGTGGAATGCAATTTTTCTTTTAACACTGCTCGCTGTGTTGTTGGTACTATTATTCGGTTTCGTCTGAACATTAATCCATCTTGTACCGTCATTTCATTCCGCTAAAATATGGTCTCACCTCTGGGTCAAGATATACTTTGTCTTCTGGCCATCCTTTCACAATTACTTGTTGTAACATCTGCATACATCTGTCTTCTTTTGTGGTTGAGCGCATTTCGAGAAACCTTCCCTCTGTTACTGGAACATATTCTGTTTCCTGGACAACATCATCATCATAGATACATTCATTGCTCATTTCATGAATGTATGTCCTTGGTAATGTGTCTGCTAGGAACATCTTACCAGGATGGTATAGAATAATCACATTGTAAACTTGCAACTGCATTAACATATCTTGCAGTCGCTTTGGGCATTTCTCCAATTCCCTTTTCATTATTGCTTCTAATAGTTTATGATCAGTCAGTACTGTAACCTGTTGACCAAATGTGTATTGGCGAAACCGTTCACAGGCATAAACCACGGCCAATAGTTCTTTCTCAATCTGTGCATATCGGTTTCTGTGTCTGTAAGTGCTCGGCTAATATATGCTAAGGGTTGACCTTCTTATAGCAATGCAATCCTTATTCCTTTCTCACTTGCATCACATTGAACGACCAATGGTTTGTTGGGGTCATAGTATCTCAATACTGGTGCTTCACTCACCAACTTTTTGATTTTCTCAAAAGCTTCTTCATGGATCTGAGACCACGTCTATGGTACATCCGCCTTTGTTAAGTTTTGAATTGGAGCCATCACGTCAGAGATGTGGGGCACAAACTTTGCCAAATAATTCACAAATCCTCCCAATCGTTGCACTTCTTAATGTCTGTTGGCCGTGGCATATCTTTTATGGCTTTTATTTTCTCAGGATTTGGAAGTAAACCCTCACTGGTTATCCTGTGACCCAGGAATGATACAGATGTTTGCCGTAAATTCATTTTCTCAGCATTCAATCGCATCCCACAATCACAACATCTTTGCAACAGCCTTCTGAGTCTTCTATCATGGTCCTCTGTTGCTTCTTCCATTGTTTTACCAATCCCGACCACCAGAAGATCGTATGCTTTGTTGATGATTCCTTTCAAATCGGCCACATTATTATATAGTTCTCTTTGAAATATTTCCGGAGCTGGAGCAATTCCAAATGGTAAAACCTTCCATTGAAACCGACCATATGGAGTGGCAAAAGTGGTCAAGCAACTGCTGGCTTCATCTAACTTCAGGTGCCAAAATCCATCCCTTAGATCAAGAGTTGAGAAAAGTCAACAAGTTCTGGGAGGAGATCGTCCAATACCGGTAACTGGAAATGCTCCTGTTTAAGAGCCTTATTTAATGGTCTGGGGTCAATACATATCCGTAACTTTCCATTTTTTTTTTATTACCAGTGATAAGGCACTTACCCATGGTGTTGGCTCGTTCACTGGTTCAATTACCTTCTTTTTGACCAGTCTTTCTAATTCGGCTTTCACTTTTACCTTGATAGCCACTAGTATTCTTCGAGCCGCTGCAACATGTGGTGTTACATTGGAGTTCACCTCCAGATGAACCTCTCCAGGTAACATACCCAATTCTTCCTGGAATACATCCTGAAATTCAGATATGATGCTCTCCGGGTGCTGGCTGCTGTCTTTTTGAGATATGTTTGCAACCCTCTTAAATTTGTCATTGTTCACATTAATGAGTGCCATTTGCTGGATGGCATTCGTTCCAAGTAGTGGATGGAAGTCTTCCTTTACAAGAACAAACTTCACTGCATACTTGAGTCCGGTTTTTGGGTTTATCATTTTTATCCGACGTTCTCAGTATAGGTTTCATTTGTAACCCGTTCCACATGACAAGGGTCTTATTGAACTGCGCAAGTGTTTTTCCCGCCACATGTTTCTCGTTCAGGATGTTCACTGAGGCTCCACTATCTAACTGAAAAACAACCGGCTTTCCTTTGACCATCATTTCGTCCTTTATCACTTTAGGTCTGATGGAATTGATTCCTTCTTTCATGGTCACACTGTCCACATTTCCATAGATTGAACCATCATTACTGCTATTGCTATCATCTTGTTTTCCAACAAACCGATTATTCTTTTTTCTTGATTTTCATCTTTTTGCAAAGTGGTGCTTTCCATTGCATTTGAAACCCGTCTTCCCAAAAGCTGAACAAAACTCTTTTCCGGGTTCATGTCGCAATGCACACGCCCTACACCCTCTGTTACTTTCTATGGTTGTTGGCCTTCCCTTAGGTTTCAAGTCCACTCTGTTAACTGCCTCGGGTCTTAGAATTCTAGACTGTAACGTTGCATTTTCCGATAGTTTGTATATATTTATGCTTCTCTGTAAGTCCAACTGTCTCATTTTAAGCAGTTCCACTTGGGTGTGGGGATTGTATACTCCAAGAATTATCTGGTCTTGTAGTATGGAGGAGACGCAACTCTCACAGAAATTGCATGTCTTTATCAACGTACGGAGTGCCGAGATAAATGCTTCCACTGTTTCACCTTCTCCCTGTTTTCTTGTGTGGAAGATATATCGTTCGTATGTCTCATTAATTTCTCCAATTGCATACTTATTGAACGCTTGGAGAATTTCATTGGGTGTTCTCTCTTCTTCCAGAGTCCGAAATTGAAACCCATAATATACTTTTAACGCGTCGTCTCCAAGTGTATGCAGCAACATCGCCATTTGGTATGGTACTGGCTGTCTCGCTAGATACGTGATAATAGCATAGTTATTCTATCTTAATTTAAACAGCTTCCAGTTCGCTGACAGATTATTTTCCATACACAGGGGTTGTGGGGGCTGTATCCCCGCTACTGGTCTATTTATCTCTTCCATCTTAAGTTTGGACACTTTTTTTTTCAATACAATCTTGTGTTTTACGGCCGATTAAATTGGTTGAAACTTCTTTTTCATATTATTTAAACGCAAATAGATCATAATGACCAGATAAAGCAAAACAAACTTGTGTGTGTGTGTGCGCGCGCACAATGTAAAACAATAAATCAAACATTACTTATCTTCATTTATTTTTCTTACAATACATTTCCCATTTTGTATTCTTCCTTGGAACTCTGTTCATTCGACCGCTGCCAACATGTTTCATTATCTTTACATGCAGATTCCCATTAATGAAAACAACACAACACATACACTTGGTTTATTGGCATCTTATTTTATTCTCGCGCCATTATTCACAATACAGGTCTGTCACCGCCATGGGACGTTACTCTAGCGGTGTAACCTGAGATTAGTTCCTCATGCTACACACGTATCCCGTGATTTATTTTATTTTATTTTTTTTCAGTATAAAACAGATTTTTTTTTTTATGAGATAAATACGAAGAAAGGGAAATTTTTTTTGCGCATTTCATGGAGCAACTATTAAAAGAAAACTGGGTACTGGTCGCGATTTGAGTTCCCTGCCGAACACCATAAAAAAACACTGACTTCTCCCTACGCATGAGCAAAGGACATGTTTTAGTTGCCATAGTAACTAAATGATCATGAATTTTTATCGACTTTTTTAAATAAGTTTTACTGTTTATGAATATTGAAATAAATGAAACTACTACACATTTATTAGTAATAATTTTATCGACTTTTTTAATAGCATTGTCTATATATATATATATATATATATCATATAGCGCGAATCATAAGTGCACTAGCACCCATTCTTTTTATTAATAAATGTTAAGTAATTTTTAAAAAGTCGATAAAATTATTACTAATAAATGTGTAGTAATTTCATTTATTTCAATATTCATAAACAGTATCGACTTTTTTTTAAATAGCATCTTCTTTTTATATGACGACGTTTTACTGTTTATGTCTGACTTTCATCGACTTTTTTTAATAAGTTTTACTGTTTATGAATATTGAAATAAATGAAACTACTACACATTGATTAGTAATAATTTTATCGCCTTTTTAAAAATTACTAAACATTTATTAATAAAAAGAATGGGTGCTAGTGCAGTTGCAGTGCAGTAGTGCACTTATGATTCGCGCTATATGATATATATATATATATATATATATATATATATATATATATAGAGAGAGAGAGAGAGAGAGAGAGAGAAAATGCTATTAAAAAAAGTCGATAAAATTATTGCTAATAAATGTGTAGTAATTTCATTTATTTCAATATTCATAAACAGTAAAACTTCATTCATGATCGTTTAGTTACTATGGCAACTAAAACGTCCTTTGCTCATGCGTAGGGAGAAGTCGGTGCTTTTTTTTAATTTAAAATAAAAGCAAAATAGTTCACTATAAATCAGCGATCTAATTGTTACTTAAATGACTTTAACTCTTTTGAAAATGCTTCTACATTAATTATATTTATACTATTATTAATACTATTATAATACTTAGAATAATCTCACTACAATCATAATAATAAGAACAAGGTATCTACAGTCATAGTAATCATTATAATCTTATTACCGTCATATTGATTAGAATAATTTCACTACAGTCATAGTAATAATGATAATCTCACTAAAGTCATAATAAACAGGATTATCTCACTACAGTCATAGTAATCCGGATAATCTCTCCACAGTCATTGTAATCAGAATAATCTTTTAATAAAAAATTCTTTATTTAAAAAGTACATGGAATATAAAATATAAATAGGGATGGATTTTTAACTATGAAGAATGGAAGTAATCATTGATTAGTATGTTGTATAGGTAAGTGATTTTTTGGAATTTATATATATTTATAATATTCGAAGTAAGTTAAAATTCTTTGATTTTCTTGAAATCTTGTTTTAAGAAAACCGATTTAAAAAAAATAAATATTTTCTATTTTGCTATTAAACCTGTCATTATTTTAAAATTTGGTCTTTGCTCCTTTTATTGAAGAAAAATTAGGGTTTAAATCACATTTTTCAAGTAGTTATAAGCTTCGAAAGACAGTAAGTCTAATTATTTAAGTTTTTATCATGCATTTTTAATGGCGACTTCTAACACTGCTATTCCTGCGGTCTCCAGAACACATCGTTGGTGAAGATCAATCTGACAGTGATATTGCAGTCCACTTCATTAGTGGCGATAGACTTCGCAGACGAGGTAGGGGTAAACACATGACAAGACCCAGACGAGAATTTCACTACAAGAATTGACAAAAAAAAAATGAGCGCATGCAGCAGCATAGACTGGAGGCTGAGTGCCACCTCCGTGGTAACAAAACATGTGGTAACCTTTATGTTTGCCTTAAATTGTTTGACAATCACAGTCAATCGAAGGATTCAGGATTCACACACATCAGATACATTATCAAATTTGGAAAAATCCAAAGTTAAATTGCCAATTGAAAAAATGTGGCGATAAAATAGCTGGAAAGAGTCATGTTTACATTAAAACTTAATATTAAAAAAAATTTAAACTCAATTTAAAAAATCTATGTTGTAACTGAACATTTTTAAAAAATAGAATTTTAATCGTTTTAATCTTTTAAAAATTAATTTTTAGGAAGTTTCTTTTTCTTGCTAATTCAACTGAATATATTAAAAAACATAATATTAAATTTATATCAATTTTTTTAATTGCAACTTCACAGTAAGTTTTTGTTCAATATATGTATTTAAATTTTTAAAAATAAATATTTTTTTTACTTATATGAACTCTTCTGTTTCATAATAAATAGAAATTTCGATAGATTTAAATATATTTTGTTCAAATTTAAACAAAATAAATATGGGGGGGGCATGTACTAAAGAAATATTTCCCCTCATATATTTTACAGAAACTGCCTTTTATATGGATAAGTATCGAAAATTTCACGAAAATCTTACCATTAGTTAATTTTTGCTAGATTTATTAAGCATGCATATGTTTTCATGTCCGGATGCGGCCCTCTTGCACTTTAAGTAAATGGAAATTAGGAAGATAAAAAAGGAACAGCAGTCGTCTTACACCGGTTGAAAGAATGCCATTGATTGGATAGAGAAATTATGACGTCATTTTATAAATAAAATGGATTGACAATATTAGAAAACAGAAGATTTTTTTTAATAGATGATTTTTATTAATGCAGGATTTTTTAAAACAATTTTTAAGCGTAATTTTAATTAATTAGAAATGATAGAAAGAAAGGATATTGAAATTGACAATATTAGAAAACAATTTTTTTTAAATAAATGATTGTTTTAAAAATAAATAAATACATGCATGATAAAAAAAAAAAGGTCTAGGAGATAAATACGAAGAAAGTGAAAAAAAACTTTTTTGCACATTTCAGGGAGCAATCATTAAAAAAAAACTATTTACGCAGGGTCCACATTGTTTCATTATCTTCACATGCGGATTCCCATTAATGAAAACAACACAGCACGTACACATGGTTTACTGGCATTTTATTTTATTCTTGCGCCATTATTTACAATACAGGTCTGTCGCTGCCAAGGGACCTTACTCTAGTGGGGTAACCTGAGATTAGTTCCTCATGCAACATCTTCCCCCTTTTAAGAACAACAACAAAGAAAAAAAGATCCACTAACAAAAACACAAAATAAATAAAATACAAAAACAAAACAATGCTTTATCCTTGTGACCTAGGCTTTCACTGGGTTGACTATCCTCCGGCCTAACAGGGATTATTCTACCCTTTTCACTTCGTATAGTCTTTGAATCTAGCTGGATTCCTTACTAGTCTCCCTGAACGTGTCATCCTCATTCCTTCAGTATTTTGGTTTGCTGGGGATGGTGTTGCCGGCCTCATTCCTTCTCTTCTATTACTTTCGAGCCGAGGTGTTTGCGAATTACAACCCCCTTCTGTACTTGGTAGTTCAGTTATTGGTGCCTCCTCGCTAGGTCTGACTGAGGGATCAATGATGGTGATAGGAGTGCTTCTGCTGTTTTTTTAAAATCCACCCTATTACGTCGGAGCAACTCCCCATCAACTTTGACATGGAATGACCTCTCATCCAGTCTCTGCCACACAACTGCCTTCTTCCACTCTCGCTGACCTTTTATGTGTGGTTTAATACGTACCAAATCTCCATGTTGCACTGGCTGAAGTGGTTTTACTTTCCGGTTGAAATAATGCTTTTGCTTTCTGCTGCCCCACTTAACTGTTTTGCTTAGATTTTTGTGTAGTTCTGGTCTGAGTAGGTCCTCTCTGGTTGGAAGAAGTGTCTTTGTTCTTCTTTACATTAGCTTCTGCACAGGTGATAAGTGACCCTTGGCTGGCATATTCCTGTGATCCAGCATCGCTAGGTATGGATCAGCCTTATCTTCCATTGATTTCCGGAAAAGGTTCTTTGCCATCTTTACAGCACATTCTACTTTTCCATTTGCCTTGCTATTGTAAGGACTGACAGGTGTATGTGCAAAACACCACTTTCTTGCAAAGGTAGAGAATTCTTGACTACTAAACTGTGGTCCATTATCAGTGACCACCTGATCTGGTATCCCATGTCATGCAAAATGGCGCTTAAGCTTAGTGATCACCGTTCTAGCTTGTGTAGCCAGGAGATGGTCAATTTTGAAGAAATTACTCATATAATCAACGGTGCAGAGATAGTCCCTGTCTGCAAAGCTAAAGAGATCTACTCGTACTTTTGCCCAGGGTCTATCTGGAATTTCATGAACCATTAACGGCTCTGCAGGATTGGCTACCTCATATTTCCTGCACGTCGGGCATTTTGAGACAAAGTCTCTGATGTCACTATTCATATTTGGTCAGTACAAGTATTCTCTTGCATCATCCTCCGACCTCTAGGTGTGTGGAATGCAATTTTTCTTTTAACACTGCTCGCTGTGTTGTTGGTACTATTATTCGGTTTTGTCTGAACATTAATCCATCTTGTACCGTCATTTCATTCCGCTAAAATATGGCCTCACCTCTGGGTCAAAATATACTTTGCCTTCTGGCCATCCTTTAAAAATTACTTGTTGTAACATCTGCATACATCTGTCTTCTTTTGTGGTTGAGCGCATTTCGAGAAACCTTCCCTCTGTTACTGAAACATATTCTGTTTCCTGGACAACATCATCATCATAGATACATTCATTGCTTATTTCATGAATGTATGTCCTTGATAATGTGTCTGCTAGGAACATCTTACCAGGATGGTATAGAATAATCACATTGTAAACTTGCAACTGCATTAACATATCTTGCAGTCGCTTTGGGCATTTCTCCAATTCCCTTTTCATTATTGCTTCTAATAGTTTATGATCAGTCAGTACTGTAACCTGTTGACCAAATGTGTATTGGCGAAACCGTTCACAGGCATAAACCACTGCCAATAGTTCTTTCTCAATCTGTGCATATCGGTTTCTGTGTCTGTAAGTGCTCGGCTAATATATGCTAAAGGTTGACCTTCTTGTAGCAATGCAGCCCCCATTCCTTTCTCACTTGCATCACATTGAACGACCAATGGTTTGTTGGGGTCATAGTATCTCAATACTGGTGCTTCACGCACCAACTTTTTAATTTTCTCAAAAGCTTCTTCATGGATCTGAGACCACGTCCATGGCACATCCGCCTTTGTTAAGTTGTGAATTGGAGCCATCACATCAGAGATGTGGGGCACAAACTTTGCCAAATAATTCATGAATCCTCCCAATCGTTGCACTCCCTTAATGTCTGTTGGCCGTGGCATATGTTTTATGGCTTTTATTTTCTCAGGATTTGGAAGTAAACCCTCACTGGTTATCCTGTGACCCAGAAATGATACAGATGTTTGCCGTAAATTAATTTTCTCAGCATTCAATCGCATCCCACAATCACAACATCTTTGCAACAGCCTTCTGAGTCTTCTATCATGGTCCTCTGTTGCTTCTTCCATTGTTTTACCAATCCCGACCACCAGAAGATCGTATGCTTTGTTGATGATTCCTTTCAAATCGGCCACATTATTATATAGTTCTCTTTGAAATATTTCCGGAGCTGGAGCAATTCCAAATGTTAAAACCTTCCATTGAAACCGACCATATGGAGTGGCAAAAGTGGTCAAGCAACTGCTGGCTTCATCTAACTTCAGGTGCCAAAATCCATCCCTTAGATCAAGAGTTGAGAAAAGTCAACAAGTTCTGGGAGGAGATCGTCCAATACCGGTAACTGGAAATGCTCCTGTTTAAGAGCCTTATTTAATGGTCTGGGGTCAATACATATCCGTAACTTTCCATTTTTTTTTATTACCAGTGATAAGGCACTTACCCATGGTGTTGGCTCGTTCACTGGTTCAATTACCTTCTTTTTGACCAGTCTTTCTAATTCGGCTTTCACTTTTACCTTGATAGCCACTAGTATTCTTCGAGCCGCTGCAACATGTGGTGTTACATTGGAGTTCACCTCCAGATGAACCTCTCCAGGTAACATACCCAATTCTTCCTGGAATACATCCTGAAATTCAGATATGATGCTCTCCGGGTGCTGGCTGCTGTCTTTTTGAGATATGTTTGCAACCCTCTTAAATTTGTCATTGTTCACATTAATGAGTGCCATTTGCTGGATGGCATTCGTTCCAAGTAGTGGATGGAAGTCTTCCTTTACAAGAACAAACTTCACTGCATACTTGAGTCCGGTTTTTGGGTTTATCATTTTTATCCGACGTTCTCAGTATAGGTTTCATTTGTAACCCGTTCCACATGACAAGGGTCTTATTGAACTGCTCAAGTGTTTTTCCCGCCACATGTTTCTCGTTCAGGATGTTCACTGAGGCTCCACTATCTAACTGAAAAACAACCGGCTTTCCTTTGACCATCATTTCGTCCTTTATCACTTTAGGTCTGATGGAATTGATTCCTTCTTTCATGGTCACACTGTCCACATTTCCATAGATTGAACCATCATTACTGCTATTGCTATCATCTTGTTTTCCAACAAACCGATTATTCTTTTTTCTTGATTTTCATCTTTTTGCAAAGTGGTGCTTTCCATTGCATTTGAAACATGTCTTCCCAAAAGCTGAACAAAACTCTTTTCCGGGTTCATGTCGCAATGCACACGCCCTACACCCTCTGTTACTTTCTGTGGTTGTTGGCCTTCCCTTAGGTTTCAAGTCCACTCTGTTAACTGCCTCGGGTCTTAGAATTCTAGACTGTAACGTTGCATTTTCCGATAGTTTGTATATATTTATGCTTCTCTGTAAGTCCAACTGTCTCATTTTAAGCAGTTCCACTTGGGTGTGGGGATTGTATACTCCAAGAATTATCTGGTCTTGTAGTATGGAGGAGACGCAATTCTCACAGAAATTGCATGTCTTTATCAACGTACGGAGTGCCGTGATAAATGCTTCCACTGTTTCACCTTCTCCCTGTTTTCTTGTGTGGAAGATATATCGTTCGTATGTCTCATTAATTTCTCCAATTGCATACTTATTGAACGCTTGGAGAATTTCATTGGGTGTTCTCTCTTCTTCCAGAGTCCGAAATTGAAACCCATAATATACTTTTAACGCGTCGTCTCCAAGTGTATGCAGCAACATCGCCATTTGGTATGGTACTGGCTGTCTCGCTAGATACGTGATAATAGCATAGTTATTCTATCTTAATTTAAACAGCTTCCAGTTCGCTGACAGATTATTTTCCATACACAGGGGTTGTGGGGGGCTGTATCCCCGCTACTGGTCTATTTATCTCTTCCATCTTAAGTTTGGACACTTTTTTTTTTCAATACAATCTTGTGTTTTACGGCCGATTAAATTGGTTGAAACTTCTTTTTCATATTATTTAAACGCAAATAGATCATAATGACCAGATAAAGCAAAACAAACTTGTGTGTGTGTGTGTGTGTGCGCGCACAATGTAAAACAATAAATCAAACATTACTTATCTTCATTTATTTTTCTTACAATACATTTCCCATTTTGTATTCTTCCTTGGAACTCTGTTCATTCGACCGCTGCCAACATGTTTCATTATCTTTACATGCAGATTCCCATTAATGAAAACAACACAACACACTTGGTTTATTGGCATCTTATTTTATTCTCGCGCCATTATTCACAATACAGGTCTGTCACCGCCATGGGACGTTACTCTAGCGGTGTAACCTGAGATTAGTTCCTCATGCTACACACGTATCCCGTGATTTATTATTATTATTTTTTTTTTCAGTATCAAACAGATTTTTTTTTTTATGAGATAAATACGAAGAAAGGGAAATTTTTTTTTGCGCATTTCATGGAGCAACTATTAAAAGAAAACTGGGTACTGGTCGCGATTTGAGTTCCCTGCCGAACACCATAAAAACACTGACTTCTCCCTACGCATGAGCAAAGGACATGTTTTAGTTGCCATAGTAACTAAATGATCATGAATTTTTATCGACTTTTTTAAATAAGTTTTACTGTTTATGAATATTGAAATAAATGAAACTACTACACATTTATTAGTAATAATTTTATCGACTTTTTTAATAGCATTTTCTATATATATATATATATATATATATATATATATATATATATATATATATATATATATATCATATAGCGCGAATCATAAGTGCACTAGCACCCATTCTTTTTATTAATAAATGTTAAGTAATTTTTAAAAAGTCGATAAAATTATTACTAATAAATGTGTAGTAATTTCATTTATTTCAATATTCATAAACAGTATCGACTTTTTTTTTTAAATAGCATCTTCTTTTTATATGACGACGTTTTACTGTTTATGTCTGACTTTCATCGACTTTTTTTAATAAGTTTTACTGTTTATGAATATTGAAATGAACGAAATTACTACACATTGATTAGTAATAATTTTATCGCCTTTTTAAAAATTACTTAACATTTATTAATAAAAAGAATGGGTGCTAGTGCAGTTGCAGTGCAGTAGTGCAGTGCACTTATGATTCGCGCTATATGATATATATATATATATATATATATATATATATATATATATATATATATATATAGAGAGAGAGAGAGAGAGAGAGAGAGAGAAAATGCTATTAAAAAAAGTCGATAAAATTATTACTAATAAATGTGTAGTAATTTCATTTATTTCAATATTCATAAAAAGTAAAACTTCATTCATGATCGTTTAGTTACTATGGCAACTAAAACGTCCTTTGCTCATGCGTAGGGAGAAGTCGGTGTTTTTTTTAATTTAAAATAAAAGCAAAATAGTTCACTATAAATCAGCGATGTAATTGTTACTTAAATGACTTTAACTCTTTTGAAAATGCTTCTACATTAATTATATTTATACTATTATTAAATACTTATTAAATTATTTTAGAATAATTTCAATTCTTAAATTCTATGTTAACTTAAAAAAATTTTAAATTCTAAAAATACTATTAATTAATAAATACTTAGTTATTAAATTCTTTTGTATTCTTTTTCAACAATTTTAATTTTTAAATTTTATCAATATTTCATAGTCATGACGTCAATATTTCTCTATCCAATCAAATTGCATTCTTTGGACTGGTGTCAAACGACTGCCGTTCCATTTTTATCTTCCTAATTTCCATTCACTTAAAGTGCAAGACTGCAAGAGTATTGGAATTATTACGGAGTCACTAGTGTGGTGCCCTGTGATTGGATGAAAAACAACCAATCACGGGCTGCCATTCTAGTTTCCTCCCCGACCCCTATTTGCGCGGCCCCTTCGAACTTTCGGCCTCTTTTGCGGTTGGGACCTGATTGCGAGTACATCCATTTCGCCAGCTCTCCGCCACCAGAAATACGGGACGCACATGGAGTCCAAGCCGTAATAGCAGCACAGACCAACAAGGCCGCACCTTTTCTCTTTCATACCAACTAAGGACACAGGAAAGATTTAATTGATAAACGGACACATCACATCTGTGAGATAAGTTTCCCGCAAACCCAATTGTTTGCAACACCTTTATTTTCCTTTTTGTAAATACAGTTTTTTTATAACATTTAACTCTGTGTTTGTTTTTCCTTTCTTCTTGACGTCATCACATTACTTTGTTACCTCAAACGTTTGGGAAATCCCAATAATTTGCAAACAATTGAAACTAGCCTTTTACGCTAGAGACTAAAAATAACACGTGGAATAATTTAACACGAAATAGATTTGTGTAAATTCAATTCAACCGTGACGTCGCTTGAGGAAGGGAATACAAGCCTATGCTATTTTGGTGTTACTACTGGATCTGTAGAGGTTAATTTCGTCCGTCCCCCCTTTTTTTTTCTTTCTTTCCTTCCGTTTCCTTCCTTTATTTTGCTTGTAGATATTTGCTCTCAGCAGTATGAATGATTTTAAACAGATAAAGGGCGTTAGAGCCTTGATTTTTAATAGAGATTCCTTTAAAAGGAAAATAACTTCGGCCGTTGATTTAATGTCAGCAGAAGTGTCGCTCAATAACATTTGTTTTAAAAGGCAAGAAATTCTTATTAACAAATGGTTGACGGAGGTCGACGTAATTAATAATAGAATAAGTGAAGCCTGTGAAAAGGCCGATATCAATTTAGAAGATAGCGGTATGTTGGAAGACGAAAAGTTACAGGCGGAGTTCGTTTACAACATATTCAAAAGGCTCACTGAACTGGAAGAGAATATTTCTCCTTCCAATAAAGAATCGGTCCTAGTACAAAATCCACAAATGCCACTCGCAGCCGCGTGCGTTTCAGCCCCACGGTTGCAGTGTGCTAAATTTAGTGGCATAAGAGCTGGTAAATTTGAATTTAAAAATTTCCTAGCTCAATTTGAGAATTGTGTGGACGCCGTACATTCAAAAAAAGCCAAACTATCACTTTTAAAAAGTTTTTTGACAGGTTACGCGTCTCAGTTAGTGTCTCACCTCTCGTTAGAAGATGAAAACTTTGAAGTGGCCATCAATTTATTGAGAAAGGAGTTTTTGGATATTCCTCTCATTATCGATGAAATTTTTAAACAACTGCTGGGTAATACTCCTAAATATGACCCAGAGTTTGCTAACATAAAAAGTTTTTTGTCAGAAATAAAGGCTGACCTAGCTGAACTAAAGACTTCGTATGGTCTGGATTTTTTTGAAGAAAACACTCCTGGCTACGAACTGATTAGCCATGTAATTTTTTCGAAATTACCCCCAACTCTTCAAAAAGAGATAATAAGAAAAGTTGATAGTAACTATCCAAAAATTAATCAGATCTTTGATAGTTATAATGAGGTCATAAAAACCTTGATAAAAACCAGTTTTAAAAAAACTCCAAATTCCCACCAAGACAATTTCAAATCTAGGGAAGGAAATTATAATAAAAATAATAATGTAAGGAAGGGTGTCCCAACGTTGGAAAACTTTGCTATAAAATCTAGCAAAGTTACTAAGCATTGCAGATTTTGCAGCGTCAATGGACACACTATGAACCATTGTCCAAAATATTTCTCCCTTGAGTCGAGACGTTCTAGGTGTAGAGAAATGGGCTTATGCCTCCTTTGTACAAGTGCCAATCATAGAACAGAAGACTGCTATGGCAAAGGAAATAAATTACCTCGGAGATGTGCACATTGTAAATCCCGAGGCCACGTTACCCCACTTTGTAATGAAACAGATAAGGGTGGAAACAGTCCAACTGCTTCCACGCACGTGTGTGCTAACACTAGCATGCAGGAACAACCCTACATTTTGCCGATAGTAGCAATTACTGTTTTTAAAGGAAAACAAAAATATAGATTTAACTGCCTCTTTGATACAGGCAGTCAAAGAACCTATTTCTCCAGGAATGTTATTGAAAGATTAGGGTGTTATAAATCTCTCCTCACTCCAGTTGAATACGAGGTAAAAACCTTTTTAGGGTCGCAAACAAAAAAATTGAACCAACTTGTAGTGGGGATAGAGGTAACTAAGGGTAGTTCCTTGTCTCTACCAGTTCTTATCGATGATGAATTCGATATGAACTTAAGATTTGATAATTTTAAGTCTGTAAAGAAAAATTTAATTAATTTAAATTATACCCTGGCCTTTTTGCACAAAAAAAATGACATTCGTGTACATGGCCTTTTAGGCATTGATGTGATTCAATTCATGAAGAACATCAAAATGATAGACTGCATGCAGGGCTCTGCATGGGAGTTTCCTGCAGGCATTTCCCCGTTTGGCAATTGCCAACATTTTTTGTATGATAAACAGTGTAATCCTAAGAAGATTAAGAATAAGGATCTCCACAATTATCATGCCATAGTCTCCAAATACTCTACGTGCTCAGACATTAGGGTAAATTTTGTAATGAACCCGATAAAGAGCTACCCTGATCCCCTTGCTGAAATATTTGATGAGAGTCAAGTAGAAAGAAATTTAGAGAAAATGTTTGATGTAGATTCTCTAGGTATATCATCGGAAGACGAGGCTACTTGTAATTATGACAAGAGTAAAATTATGGAATTTGAAAATTCCATTGAATTTAAAAATAATGCGTATCATGTGAAACTCCCCTGGCATGATGACAAAATCAAGTCTGTACCTTCCAATCACAGAATTGCACTTTCAGTGCTAAACAGAGTAGTAAACAAGCTCGAGCAACAAAAATTACTCGATGACTATGCTGAAATATTTCATCAACAGGAGCAGGAGGGTATCATCGAACGTTTTGAGGTAGCTCCTGAGAATTTTTCAAAATACATTTGGATACCACATAGGCCTGTTTTCAAGATGGATGAACAGTCTACTACTAAGATTAGACCTGTCTTTAACTGCTCTCTGAAGACTAATGGTAAATATTCTTTAAATGAAGCAGCTTATCCTGGCATAAATTTAATGGGAGATATGCTGGAATTACTATTATTATTTAGATCTAACAAATATGTGATGTTAGCAGACATTCGTAAGGCTTTCCTTATGATCAAACTCGGATCTCTCGAAGACCGTAACAGGTTTTGTTTTTTTATGAAGGAAGGCAATAGACTGATTTGTTTTAGATATACCACTATTATTTTTGGGTTTAACGCCAGTCCCTTCATTTTGAATTTCATAATAAAGCACCATGCCCGAATGTTCCCTGCTGATGACTGCTCTGACATGTTGAAGAAAAATTTCTATGTGGATAACCTGATTAAAACAAGTAACTCTGTTGAAATGTTATCAAACCTCTATACAACGGCCAATCATCGTATGGAAAGAGGTCATTTTAATCTTAGATCATGGAATACGAATTGTGAGGAACTTAAAACCTTAATGATAAAAGATCAGAAACTCGTAGAACATGGCTGTGAATTGGAGAAAGTTTTAGGCTACAGGTATTCCACATTAGAGGATACACTTCAAATTTCTAGGTCATCTATTGATCAGCAAGTTACCACTAAAAGAGGTATTTTAACTCAAACTGCAAGGGTTTTCGACCCACTATCTCTGTGTCTACCTGTTACTATCAGAGGCAAAATGCTCTTGAGAGATTTGTGGTCGCAGAAATTAGACTGGGATGATGTTGTGCCCGAGGAATACCAGGCTTTATGGTCTGCTTTATCACGGGACCTTTCCAAGCTGGATTCACTGCAGTTCCCTAGATTTGTAATCAGTGAAGCCAACCCAGCCGATTTGTTTATATTTTGTGATGCCTCTAAAGGGGCATATGGGTTTGTAGTTTATAGTGCACAAAATGGCAAGTCCCATTTGTTATTTTCCAAAGCTAAGGTGGCTCCTATGAAGCCCAAAAGTTTACCTACGCTGGAATTGTTGGCTGTGTTTTTGGCCATCAAGTGCTTATTACCTTTGTTGAAAGCCTACTCCCAAATTGAGATCAGAGATATCGTTATATCTGTTGATGCACAGGTTGTGCTGTCATGGCTTTTGTCTGACAACATCAAAACTAAAAACCTGTTTGTAAGAAACAGACTAAAAGACATCCAACAAATGACTGAGGAACTAAAAGAAAAAAGATCGTTAACTGTAAAATTCAGATACGTTCCTACAGATCAAAATCCTGCCGACTTGCTCACAAGAGGAGTAACCTTTGAAAAATTTCAGCAGAATTTAAGCCGCTGGACTTCGGGTCCTGAATGGCTTAGTAAAAGTCCCATAGAATGGCCATCAAGTGAACTTCAGTGCCTAAGCTTAAAGAATAAATCTATTATACAGCCTACGTCATTAAATTACACTGTAGTTAATGTTGAGCCTCAACCGGTGGTACCCTTTGGTAGATACTCAGATCTCAATAGATTACTTAACGTTACTACCAACATATTTAAGGTTAGAAATAAAATCAAACATATAGACCTAGATCCCAGCAACTGTGCTAAAATTTATTTACTTAAGGTAATGCAACAACAAAGCTTTCCTACAGAATTTGCTTACCTGCAATCGCCTCAAGGTAAAGAAGTACCTGAATCAGTAAAAAATTTAAATTTATTCTTAGATGAAAGTGGAATCATCAGAACTAAAGGTAGAATAGGTAAAGTCACTACTTATGATTATGAAGTTATCAATCCTGTCTTATTGGCTAAGGATCATGATTTAACTGAACTTATCATCGTAGAATACCACAAAAGATGTAAACATCTGGGAATTCAATCAACCCTAACTAAAATCCGCCTTTCAGGGTTTTGGATACCCAAGGCAAGACAAGCCGTCAAAAAAGTACTTTCAAAGTGCATCTTGTGCAAAAAATTTAATAGCCTTGCGTTTAAGTATCCTAAGGTTACAAATCTTCCCAAACATCGTGTGAATCTCATTAAACCATTTTTACACACTGGGATTGACTATACGGGACATGTTTGGGTGAAAGGTGATGAAGGTGTAAGTAAAATGTATATGCTTATATTTACTTGCCTAAACATTAGAGCAGTACACATAGAATTAGTTAAAGATATGAGCACTCACTCGTTTATCCTGGCTCTGATCAGATTTACAAATATGCATGGAATCCCATCTCATATTTACAGCGATAATGCCAGATCCTTTATAGCTGGTTGTAACCTTATAGAGGAAGTTTTTGCCTCCTCTGAATTTAATGAACACTTCCAAGTGTATAATATTAAGCATATCAGAATACCTTTATATGCTGCTTGGGTGGGGAGCACATGGGAACGCATGATCAGAACCATTAAATCTTGTTTGTATAAAACAATTGGGCGATCTCGAATTAAATATTTTGATCTCCTTACTATAATTTCGGATATTCAAAATGCCATAAATCAAAGACCTCTCACTTACAGGTGTTCTTCGGATTCAGACCTCGAAATAATAACCCCCAACTGTTTTCTTCGTCCTAATGCCAATTTAGGACTTGTACTAAAATTAGATGACCAGAATGTTTGGAAATCTGACCCTCCTTCAAGATTAAATGTAGTAAAATCCATTGAAGCACGGGATTCTATGCTAACTAGATTCCGTGAGCTTTGGTATCAAGACTATTTGTTGAGTTTGAGGGAGCAATGTAAAGATTTGCACGAGGTCAATTTTCACAATCGTATCAAGGTTGATGATGTGGTTCTTGTTAAAAATCCTGCCAAGGCTAGACCATTTTGGTTGCTGGGAAGAGTTTTGGAATTAATTGTTGGTGACGACAAAAAAATTCGTTCTGTAAAAGTTAAAAGAGGTGACGGGTCGGTTCAGGTCCATTCCATCAAGCTCCTGTATCCTCTGGAATTATCTTTAACTCACGCACACCATCCTGGAATTGTTCCAGACTCCAAGAGAGTAGTTGATGCTGCAAATTCAAAATCTCCTAATGATGTACCAAATACTAATAGCTCATCTGTTCCAATGAAACAACGTCCTAAAAGGACTAAAAATTTAAAAGGTAGTAAAAACTCTCTTACTAACCCCTATATATACTATTAAATTCAGTTTATCTAAAACAATCTTCACATACCTTAGCTTATAGGTACTTATTGTAAAAAGAAGAAAAAATAATAACTGTTAATGATATCCTACCTTATTATTGAAGGGATGAAATTTCTATAGTCCTATTGGTGCACCAAAATGAGAATTCTTTACATACAAAATAAATCACTACACTCACTTCTTTCAAACCTTTAAGCTCTTTGTGAATACAATCTTCACCTCTTCTATATTCTAGTATGTTTGCAAATTATTGGGATTTCCCAAACGTTTGAGGTAACAAAGTAATGTGACGACGTCAAGAAGAAAGGAAAAACAAACACAGAGTTAAATGTTATAAAAAAACTGTATTTACAAAAAGGAAAATAAAGGTGTTGCAAACAATTGGGTTTGCGGGAAACTTATCTCACAGATGTGATGTGTCCGTTTATCAATTAAATCTTTCCTGTGTCCTTAGTTGGTATGAAAGAGAAAAGGTGCGGCCTTGGTCTATGCTGCTATTACGGCTTGGACTCCATGTGCGTCCCGTATTACTGGTGGCGGAGAGCTGGCGAAATGGATGTACTCGCAATCAGGTCCCAACCGCAAAAGAGGCCGAAAGTTCGAAGGGGCCGCGCAAATAGGGGTCGGGGAGGAAACTAGAATGGCAGCCCGTGATTGGTTGTTTTTCATCCAATCACAGGGCACCACACTAGTGACTCCGTAATAATTCCAATAAGAGGGCCCGGAATGCTTACTACATGGGAACGTTATTTTAAAGCGCCGATTATGTAAACAAGATTTTTGTCTCGCAATTTCGTTATTTGCATACGATGATTATTATTATTTTTTTTTTAATTATTACTGGTTTATTTTGCCCTTCTTTTTGAAAATGGTACAAAAGTTATATTGATAATATAAACTTATAATAAAGTTACATCGTTTTACATATTGGGGGAGGGGGTAATTCTGTGGGGAATTTTAGCAGTGCCTACCTTTCCCTAAAAAGAATTTAACATTTCAAAAGCATATGGAATTTCTACCTTCTTCAATTTTCTAAATTTTTTTTAATGTGATGCATTGATGCAATTCATTAACGCACCATTTCAGAAACTCCAAGCGAGAACTCCTTTTAAGATTTTTATTCTTCCTTTTAAATTCAACGTAAGACAATAGCAATTTTCTAACAAGACAAACTTTTTAATGACATGTAAACAATTCTGTTTGCTTTACATCTTGTTTATGCTCCTGATGAAACAATTTAAGTATAAATTTTGTCAGGGTAAAATGTCAGGAAAAAACCGTCATTTTCCTTCTACTAACCCTAACCCGATTACTAGGTGTGTCAGAAATTTCGTGAAAAATAGTGAATAATTCCACCCCGTCTTTCCAAGCTTATAACTCCTCGAAAAATGTAATTCAACCTCTTTTTTTTTTTTTTTTTTTTTTATTAAAGGAGCAAGGACCAAGGTTTCATTAAAAAAAAAAAATCAAACGTGTTTTTTTTTTTTTTTAAGTTTTAAACTTCGGACTTTACAGGTAAATTTCTAAAAAAAAAAAAAAAAAAAAAAAAAAAACACTACTTTTTTTGGGGTTTTAAATTTGAATATATTATTTGACCTTTTCTCTTCAATTTGTGATATATAACACTTTGGTGAGTAAATTAATTATTTACTTTTTAATAGACATTTTAAAATGGGAGGCGTGAATTATTCGACCCCCTGTCTTTCCAAGCTTATAACTACTCGAAAAATGTAATTCAAGCCCTAATTTTTTTCAATTACAGGAGCAAGGACCAAGGTTTCATTTAAAGAAAAAAAAAGAAAAGAAAAAACAAACAACGTGGTTTTAAAAAAAAAAGGTTTTAAACTTTGAACTTTACAGGTAAATTTCTAAAAAAACACTACTTTTTTGTTTTAAATTTGAATATATTATTTATTGACCTTTTCTGTTCAATTTTTGATATATAAAACTTTGGTGAGTAAATTAATTATTTACTTTTTAATAGACACTTGAAAATGGGAGGGGGGCGTGAATTAAAAAAAAAAGTTTGTCTAAAATATTATATTCGGTTTATTGGAAAGAGCATAACATTTCACATTGACCCTGAAAATATCGTAAAAATAGAATCAATAGAAAAATTTTGATAGATTTTTAAAATTTAAAAATTGAAAAATATTGAGTTCGTAAAATTCATTATTGTTTTTGAAAAAAAAATATTTCTATTACTTTTAAAACAACTTTAATAGTTTGTTTTGGAACTATAATCCATAAAGAAAATAAACAACCCACTTTTAAAAGAGAAATTACGAGTTTTTTTTATATATTTTATTCGCAGTTTCGTGTTAGGGGTGTCAAAAATTCCTACAAAAATTCTGATACACCTACTCCACTACCAACCGCGTTGTAATGTGAAAAAAAACTTGTGAAAATTCAACAAAAGACTTAAAAAGTTCGACATTTATGTAACCAATTCGTTGAATATTAATCGTGTAACAATATAACAACACCAATATTATCAGTTTGCCCTTTGTAATGTCAAATCTAGTCTTTTTAAAGGCAATTTGCTTTTCAAATAATTTTGTTAGATTATTATATAAAAATATTGATTGCATGATCGCGATTAAAAATATATAAAATATTTCAGATATTTATATAAAAATATTTATTATATGATAATTATTAAAAATATATAAAATATTTCAAATTATTATATAAAAATATTATATGATAATTATTAAAAATATATAAAATATTTCAAATTATTATATAAAGATATTATATGATAATTATTAAAAATATATAAAATATTTCAAATTATTATATAAAGATATTATATGATAATTATTAAAAATATATAAAATATTTCAAATTATTATATAAAGATATTATATGATAATTATTAAAATATATAAAATATTTCAAATTATTATATAAAGATATTATATGATAATTATTAAAAATATATAAAATATTTCAAATTATTATATAAAAATATCTATTATATGAAAATTATTAAAATATATAAAATATTTCCAATTATTATATAAAAATATCTATTATATGAAAATTATTTAAATATATAAAATATTTCAAATTATTATATAAAGATATTATATGATAATTATTAAAAATATATAATATATTTCAAATTATTATATAAAAATTTGTATTATATGATAATTATTAAAAATATTTTAAATTATTATATAAAAATATATAGAATATTCCAAATAATTATATAAAAATATTTATGTGATGAATAATAAAAATATATAAAATATTTTAGATTATTATATAAAATATGTATTATATAAAAATTATTAAATATGTAAAACATTTTAAATTATTATACAAACACGGTATATATTAATTATTAAAAATATATAAAATATTTAAAAATATTCATTATATAATAATTATAAAGAATATATAAAATATTCTAAATTATTATATAAAAATATTTATTATATATTAAATATTAAAAATATATAAAATATTTAAAATTATTATAAAAAATATTCATTATATGATAATTTTTAAAAATATATGAAATATTTAAAATTATTATATGAAATTCTTATTATATGATCATTATTAAAAATATAAAATATTTTAAATTATTCTATAAAATATTTATGCTATAATATTAAAAATATACAAAATATTTAGATTATAATTTAGAAATATTAATAATATTATTATTACAATATTTCAGATTATTATATAAAAAATTATTATATAATAATCATCAAAATATATAAAATATTTAAAATTATTATATAAAAATATTTATTATATAATAATTATTAAAATAAATAAAATATTTATAATTATCATATGAAAATATTTATTATATAATAATTAGAAAAATACAAAATATTTCAAATTATTATAAAAAATATTTAATATATAATAATTATTAAAAATATATAGAAATATATAGAATTCTTTAAATTTTTATGTGAAAATATTTATTGTATAATAATTATAAAAAATATATAAAATATTCACAAACAATATGTAAAAATATTTATTATATGATACTTTTTAAAACTATTAAAAATATTTCAAATTATTATATAAAAATATTTATTATATAATAATTATTAAATATATATAAAATATTCCAGATTTTTATATGAAAATATTTATTACTTATAATTATTGAAAATATATAAAATAATTTGAATTATTATATAAAAATATTTATCATATGATAATTATTAAAAATATATAAAATATTTCAAATTATTATATAAAAATATTTATTATATGATAATATTATAAATATATAAAAATATTTCAGATTTTTACATGATAATTATTCAAAATATATAAAATATTCCAAAATATAAATAAAAATATTTATTATATAATAATTATTAAAAATATATAAAATATTTCAAATTATCATATGAAAATGTTTATTATATGATAATTATTAAAAATATAAAATATTTTTGATTATTAAAAATATTTATTGTATGCCAATTGTTAAAATATATAAAATATTTGAAAATATATAAAAATATTTATTATACAATCATTATTCAAAATATATAAAATACTTCAAATTATTATATAAAAATGTTTATTATATAATAATAATTAAAAATATATAAAATATTAAAAAATATTTATCATAAATATATAAAATATTTCAGATTTTGTATAGAAGTATTTATTATATAATAAATATTAAAAATATATAAAATATTCAAATATATATAAAAATATTTATTGTTTCATAATTATAAAACATAGATGAAATATTTCAAATTATGATATTCAAATATTTATTATATAATAATTATTAAAAAATATAAAATATATTAAGATGTTATATAAAATATTTATTCTATAATATTAAAAATATACAAAATATTTAGATTATTATATAGAAATATTAATTATATAATTATAAAAATTATATACAATATTCCAGATTATAATATTTGAACTTAAGTGAATTTTGTCCATTCTAAATCTAAACTTACGTTAGGATTATTTTAGACTTTGTTTACAATTGGGGTTGGCCAAGATCAAAGTGTAGTGTCTGTTCTTCAGATGCGGCACTTCCATTTCTCTTTCAGTGGAGGAGAAATCCTTCACGACTGAGACAATTTTAATACCTTTTCTCCACGTTAAAAAACGACCTTGGTGTCTAACTCTGTCCCGTGTAAATAGGTACAATTGAGGTTTAAAAAGGATGTTCGGTTGAAATCCTATAGAGGTAGTTTTTTTTTATATATTGCTGGTAACCTTTAAATTTAACATGTTACAATATTTTACACAGCGAAAACAAATGTTTATCATTAATATAATTTTTTTTTTTTTTACAAAGATGCGTTGCTTTGGCTACACGTTGTGTGTTTTAATTCACTTTAAGGCCCCTTTGTTTACAAAGGCTTTATGCAAAGTTGTCGGTTACCAAATGAAACGATTTATTTTTTTTCTGTTTTTTTTTTTAATTTTAAATTGTATATTTAAAATAAATACATGAAAACATTTTTTTTTAAATAACTTGTTTTATGTTGCATGACTCAAAATATTTGTAATAAAATTGAATTAAAAATCATAAAATAAAAAATCAGAACTTATCAATTATTTACGTGGGTCACGATTAGAGGTTATATTTAAAAAGCCTAGACCTCACGTCCACCGTGTAAATATCTATTTAAAAATATTATTTTAAAATATTAGGTGGGAGCTAAGCCCTATTTTAAACTCGGGAATGGGAGCTTACTCCAACCTTCTCGTACGGTCCTAATGTTTCATTTTCAAAGTGTGATTTTGTTTATTTATTAAATTTTGCAATTTTACCCTGCACATTTTTTCTGATGCCAGCTTTACTGAGATGGTAGCGAGACAGAAATATGTGATACTATAAAGTGGGCCTGAGGTGGACTTGAGTCACTAAGTGCTGAGAGAGGAATAGGAAACAATAGATGGGAAGTAACAGTAGTAACACCCAATGAATCTAGGTATTTTTAGATCGAGCTTTTTAGAGTTGACAGAACAACAGAAACCTACGGATAAAACAGGGAAGGGCAGCTTCCGGTAGCCGGTGTGGAGGGGGCGACTTCAAATACCAACATAGAGGAGGAGACAGTTAGTTGACAACTAGATGCCCGTCGCGGCGGATTGGAGTTTGACAGTTTTAGAGTTGACTGTGAAACAGAAATAGAGACGAACGTAACATCAATAGAACGGGGAGAGGACACACACACACACACACACACACACACACACACACACACACGTCCAACAATGCGTGAACATTGGCGTTTGTGCTTTCTGTAAGAAATTATCTTACCCGTTTTTGCCTATGGCAGAATGAAAGAGACTCAGAAAAAGCAACAAAGGCTCACCTTAAATCCAAGAATAATTTTATTTACTAAAGGGTAAAAAAGGAGTCCATATTGCAAAAGAGTGCCCTCTTTAGCTTCTGCCAAATGGCGGGTAGTTCTTGCCTAGAAAGGCGAGGGTAGTTGTAGTTCATGCTTTGAAAGGCGAATGTAGTTTTCTTCTTTTGAAGATGCTGGTAGACTCGGCCGCTCGTAGAATTGGTTGAGGGTTCGCGAAATCCTTCCAGACTGTCGATACGATCAACGCACTTTGCGATCGATGATCATAAAATAATATGCCCTCTTGCGGGCAGGGATGATGAAGTAATTAATCCATAGAACATTTAGCCTCCGGATAATATCCGCAGTTAAATGAGCGGAGAAATAAATGGGGTAGAACCATGTCTTAGTTCATTAGGCATAGAGCAAGATTACGCACGTCAGCTTGGCACGACGTCATCTTGAAATTTTGTTTTAGAACCATGCCTTAGTTCAATAGGCACGGAGCAAGATTACGTGCATCCGTCTACTTCGGTGCTGAGTTGAAATCTTGTTTTAGAACCGTGCCTTAGTTCAATAGGCACGGAGCGAGATTACGGGCGTCCGTCTTCTCCGACGTCCTGATGAAATCTGATTTTTGAAACACAAAATTCCCGCCAATTCTGAATCCTCCTTAGCAAGTGAACAACGCAATACCATTGATTGAAATAATCGCGTGATTGTAAATCACGCGGTTATCGCCCTTGCATTCTGAAATTTCTAACATTTCCGTTTCTTTGTTCAACGATTTATTATATTTCTATTTTTATGAAACCATGCATGTTCCCATCGACAGTCGCCAGCGAGAAAATGATAATCCGGCCAGAAGAGGAATAGTCGAAAGAAAAATCCATGATACACGACACTGGAAGTCAGCGATCTATCGGAGCCGTGCACGTGCACTTCTGGTCACAAATAGACAACATAGACAAAACACAGGTTGAACTTTGGACTGATTGCTTTACGATCATTTATTGAACTTTAAAGGATATTGTTGTTAGTGAGGAAATAGTGAGAGAGAGACAGAGAGATAGACAGAGAGAGAGAGAAACAGACAGACAGAGTGAGTTATTGAGAGGCGAGGTGTAAATCACTTGTGAAGATTATTGGAGTGAAGTTGTTCGCGTAGACATTATCGTGTGAGACGATGTTAATGTAGTGTTCATTGCGTGAAAGCTATCATTTGTGACGATACGAAAGCAAGATTTGATCGACCATATAGAAGATACTATTTGTGGCAATATTTAAAACAGGGCTTGACCATATAGGAGATATCATTTGTGAGGATATTTAAAACGGGGCTTGACCATATAGAAGATATCATTTTTGACAATATTTAAAACAGTGCTTGACCATATAGAAGATATCATTTTTGACGATATTTAAAACAGTGCTTGACCATATAGAAGATATCATTTTTTACCATATTTAAAACGGGGCTTGACCATATAGAACATATCATTTGTGACAATATTTAAAACGGAGCTTGACCATATAGAAGATATCATTTTTGACGATATTTAAAACAGTGCTTGACCATATAGAAGATATCATTTGTGACGATATTTAAAACAGTGCTTGACCATATAGAAGATATCATTTTTGACGATATTTAAAACGGGGCTTGACCATATAGAAGATATTATTTGTGACAATATTTAAAACGGAGCTTGACCATATAGAACATATCATTTTTGACGATATTTAAAACAGGGCTTGGCCATATAGAAGATATCATTTGTGACGATATTTAAAACGGGGCTTGACCATATAGAAGATATTATTTGTGACAATATTTAAAACGGAGCTTGACCATATAGAAGATATCATTTTTGACGATATTTAAAACAGGGCTTGGCCATATAGAAGATATCATTTGTGACGATATTTAAAACGGGGCTTGACCATATAGAAGATATTATTTGTGACGATATTTAAAACGGGGCTTGACCATATAGAAGATATCATTTGTGACAATATTTAAAACGGAGCTTGACCATATAGAACATATCATTTGTGACGATATTAAAACAGGGCTTGACAATATAGAAGATATCATTTTTGACGATAGTTAAAACGCGGATTGACCATATAGAAGATATCATTTGTGCCAATATTTTAAACAGGCCGTGACCATATAGAAGATATCATTTGGAACAATATTTAAAACGGGCTTGACCATATGGAAGATATAATTTGTGACGATATTTTAAACGGGGCTTGACCATATAGAAGATGTAATTTGTGACAATATTTAAAACGGGGCTTGACCATAGAAAAGATATCATTTGTGACGATATTAAAAACAGGGCTTGACCATATATAAGATATCATTTCTGACAATATTAAAAACAGGGCTTAACCATATAGAAGATATCATTTGTGACAATATTTAAAACAGGGCTTGACCATATAGAAGATATCATTTTTGACGATATTTAAAACGGGGCTTGACCATAATAAAGATATTATTTGTGACAATATTTAAAACGGGGCTTGACCATATAGAACATATCATTTGTGACAATATTTAAAACAGGGCTTGACCATATAGAAGATATCATTTGTGACAATATTTAAAACAGGGCTTAACCATATAGAAGATATTATTTGTGACGATATTTAAAACAGGGCTTGACCATATAGAACATATCATTTGTGACAATATTTAAAACAGGGCTTGACCATATAGAAGATATCATTTGTGACAATATTTAAAACGGGGCTTGACCATATAGAAGATATTATTTGTGACGATATTTAAAACGGGGCTTGACCATATAGAAGATATCATTTTTGACGATATTTAAAACGGGGCTTGACCATAATGAAGATATCATTTGTGACAATATTAAAAACAGGGCTTGACCATATAGAAGATATCATTTTTGACGATATTTAAAACGGGGCTTGACCATAATAAAGATATTATTTGTTACAATATTTAAAACGGGGCTTGACCATACTGAAGATATCATTTGTGACAATATTTAAAACTGGGCTTAGCAATATAGAAGATATAATTTGTGACGATATTTAAAACAGGCCGTGACCATATAGAAGATATAATTTTAAAATATTGTCACAAATAATATCTTCTATATGGTCAAGCCCCGTTTTAAATATTGTCACAAATGATATCTTCTATATGGTCAAGCCCCGTTTTAAATATTGTCACAAATAATATCTTCTATATGGTCAAGCCCTGTTTTAAATATTGTCACAAATGATATCTTCTATATGGTCAAGCCCTGTTTTAAATATTGTCACAAATGATATCTTCTATATGGTCAAGCCCTGTTTTTAATATTGTCAGAAATGATATCTTATATATGGTCAAGCCCTGTTTTTAATATCGTCACAAATGATATCTTTTCTATGGTCAAGCCCCGTTTTAAATATCGTCACAAATTACATCTTCTATATGGTCAAGCCCCGTTTTAAATATTGTCACAAATGATATCTTCTATATGGTCAAGCCCTGTTTTAAATATTGTCACAAATAGTATCTTCTATATGGTCAAGCACTGTTTTAAATATTGTCACAAATAATATCTTCTATATGGTCAAGCCCCGTTTTAAATATTGTCACAAATAATATCTTCTATATGGTCAAGCACTGTTTTAAATATTGTCACAAATGATATCTTTCCAAGACGTTTGCGTGAAAAGACAGTTTCATTTATATGCGCACAGAATCTGCGTGGGTGTAGAAAGGCAATGTGCACACAGTTGAAATGATCTTTAAACCACCACTACAATTGAGTTTTACAGTTGGGCTGCGCAGTGCGCACCATTATTCTGTGAGTAGAACTCACTGTGTCTTATATATCCTTTGAAAGTTATTGTTTGTGATGATAATCAAGTCAGATTTGACAGTGTAGAAGTTATCATTTATGACATAATTAAAGTGGAGTTTTATTATGTGAAAGTTATCGTTTGTGGTGATATTTTAAGTGGGGTTTGACCGCGTGGAAATTTAATCATTTGTGACAATATTAATTCAGGATTAAACCTTGTTGAAGTTATTTGTGATGATAGTAAGAGCAAGACTGCATAGACATCATCATTTGAAACGAGATTAGGGCTGTGTTTACCATGTGATAGCTATCATTGTTATAATCGTTGGCTTATGACTGCAACAGCGATGTTGCTGGTTACTCAGAAGAGGGCGACGATGGTGCTCCTGTGTGGAAATTATTGGACAAATTCGTATTTACCTCATAAGATTTGTTGTTTTGAATGACACGTGTTTGTTTGGCAACATTGTTGCTTCTCCGAGTCTCTCTGCTAGGTGAGCTTGCAATCTTGTTATATTTAGGAAGTTGGCAGAGGCCCGGCTCTGACAGTGACTGTGTTCTGATTGGTTAAAGTTGGGTAGACCAATCAAACTCTAGGTTTCTAACCAACCAGAATTTATTATTTTTGCAGAAATCGTTCTTTCTGCTGCTGGTAATTTTATTGCTGCTCCTGCTGCCAAGGTTGTTGCTGCTCCTGCTGCCGATTTGTTGCTGCTGCTACTGTTATTTTGATAACTTCAAAAGGGCTCGATCACTTTTGTTTTAAGTCAGATTATGATAAAACGTAATATATCGCAATAAGATATAAGCAATGACTCTATAACATAAATATCATGATAAGGCTTAGATTTTGAGAGTTCATCAGATATTGTCCAGTTTAGTTCAAGTTTAGTTATCTGTTTCTGAGAGACCAATATCTATTGTTACTCTCGATGCTCCTTGTTTGTGTCTATTACTCTGTAGTGTGAACACTTGTTTTTTGGTGGCTTTTGTTCCATGCTTGTCGCTCTTATTAAATTTCTGCAGAATTGTTAAATAATTTTTTTTAATTTTACCTTTTCGATCTTCACCCTGTTCTTATTGACTTTCAAATTGGTACTTATGGCAGCAATAAAAATTAAAAAAAATACAGAAAGGTCCATATGATGTACGCACGCATTAGAGAATGAAGATGCCATATTCTTAAAATTATGTAATTTGATCAATTACTTTTTTTTTTTGCCAGAAAATCAAATTTTACAACTACGCGAGATGTAGCATTTTCGTTGAGCATAATGAAATCCGAGGAAAAAAAAAAAAAATAAAAAAATTAAGGGGAAACAACTCAAAGTGTGGAGGTGAACAAAAAAAAATAAGCTTTATGTTCAATACAGATTAGTAGTAAAATCGCTACAAATCGTAAATTCTTATTTTCTTTGTTTTAAAAAATAGATAATGTAAAGATGATTTTAGTTGCACATTTTCGTTATTTTCGTATGTGGAAAACATTTAAAAATGTCACTCTAGTTTATTTTAGGCTTTTTTGCAATGGTGTATTGTTGTTGATAATGATGATAATATTAACTCATATTAAAGTTACCTTGTTTTACATAAAAGGGAGTTAATCCGCAGCGCACTTTGGAGGTAGCTATTACCATACATTTGTAGTGCAGTTCCATATTTTATATTGGTGTCCAGTTAATATGCCTATTATGATGTGTTATTGTTCTTTTGTTAGAAGTTATTTGCCCGCAAATAAAACGGGTTTGTTCTCTTTTAGAAAACAGCCCTTGTAAGCTAAACATGCCTTTGTGCTGTCTGTCATTATTTTACTCACCAAAACTTTAACATCATGGCAGCAGTAAAATAAATGAACACGGATTGTTACAGTGAACATAAAAAGAGTGCAGATAAGTTATTCTTAAGTATGGCAGTATTTTTGTTACTGACCGCCATAAAATGTAAAATTCACATGTATTTATTTCTAAAAAATGACGCAATATTGAAAACTCGAGGAATAAAACCATAACGAACTTATTCACTCTTTTCGCAACTCTATATCGAACTGCACAAGTGAACCACTTGTGCTGGGAAAACGCCAAACATTCAATAACAATGTAAGTTGTCCTTCTGTGAAACGCATTCTTAAAGACAGGTAAGTCAAACACATCGTCAGAATATATGGGAAAAAAGGTTGTTTTTGTTTTACGACATTTCAACCTTTTTCAGGTTATTTAATGCCGAATCTAGTTATTTTGAGGAACGATTTTTAATGGAGTATATATTTTTTTTTAAGTCGGATTCTATTTAACCCATAGTTGGGACCCTAATAGGTACTACCACTCCGGGTCAGAGCAGACCTGGGAGCAATGGCAATTAAAGGGTGGCTCCAGACTCCCCACGGCCCGCAAGCTGGGGCCTCACCATCAGATATAATTTTAGGTCATATCCAGGACCATGGAAAAAAAGGGGTTATGTCAGTATAACATGTGATTATTTGAAAACAAAGCTGATAGGTGGCAATTTGGCAGAAGTTTCAAGAACAAACAGAGCCACAAACTTACAAATTGTACACTTCTACTTGCAAAATTATACACAGAAACCGATAACATTGATGATTTTGTAATGAGATGCAAACTACAGGTGCAGAAAGGCAAGTTCAGAGATTAGTGTGAGAAAGAAGGCAAAGTAACTGATCATGTCGCTACCAGAATTACAAAAACATAAGACAATGACAGAAACTCTAGAAAACGATCTTCTGTCTGTATTGGAATAGAACTGTAAACGAATGGTAACATTTAATGCTGCTAGAACTAAGGTTGTGTCCTTTAACAGCTACTTAAAACATTCTACATCATTGACTGCCAAAACAAATAATACCCTAAGCAAGTGATTATCCTTCAAACTTCCTGGCTTAACATTCAAAGGCAACATGAATTAAAACAAATATGTTAACGACATTGTCAAGGCCGCCGCAAAGAATGTGGACTCCTATCATACTAGTAATGAATATCCTAAGGCCACAATTTGCACAGGCATTGTGTATTGTGGATATATTTGGGCTGGTGCATCTACTCTTAGTCTCTCACTCTTAGAAAGTCCAAAAGCGTCTCAAATCTAATAGGTCTCCAACGATCAGCAAAGCTATAGTCTCTGTCCCATTACCTTAATGCAACATCATTGTGCCAATTTTACAAGTACATTAATGGAATGTTCTGAATTCATACTACTTGTGCGTTCTCAACGTATATACCCCCAACTAACCTGAAAATCAGCAAAATCCCACTCTTTCACTGTTGAGGTTAGTAGATACGAAAAGCTTTCTTCTTTGATAATGTCTTCCATCGAACTGCTAAACTTTATAATTTTACCCCGTGACTGTAATAAACTGAAGGAGTTTGAATGTAATGTGAACAAAGATGTCAATGCTTAATGTCCCCAACTCCCCTGTTAGATATGATCACAAATCTTAGTCATTTTATGTTGCAATATGCCTTGTTTGAGATGTAAAAGAGTTAAAAAAAGGAGATATATCTCAGTTTCTTTCCAGGAAGAATGTGTATATTGAAAAACTTCATGAAGTTTACAGAAATATGATTTCAAATTTAATAATTTAAAGTAAATTGAAATGGAAACATAAACGTTGAAAATGAGATAGTACACATATGACATAGATTTATATTTTCTTATGTTTTTGCTGGGTGTTATATCGTGGGATGCGTTAGATCAATATCACATAAAATATCTTACCGCATGGAGTCCAGCCTTCACGTTAGTATGTAGCAGCTCATGAGAAAAGAAGATAACACTTACGAACAAATAAGGAACCACTCACTGTTACATAACGATATACATTTATTAAGAAGACACGTACACACACGTAACTACAATTCAAACATAATAGATGAAAGTTAGAAGTCCAAATATGATAAATGGATGAACAGGAATGGTGTTCATCTCGTCATTTTCAAAGTCACTCCGTTTTCCCTCCACTGTCTCCACTTCCAGTTGTGATCTTGCAAGAAGTCACGAGAATTTAAAGTTTAGGACTACGGATAAAGGGAGGCGACTTTGCCAAGAGAAGTAACGAGTTACTCCCCTTTGCATTATGCTTTTGTTTAATCCCAACATCTTCCCATTAAATTTTGTCACTGGTACGACTTCAGTTGGATAACAGGTGCAAGCTGACTTCTGGATGTTAGGTTCTTGCCCTCCAGCTTCAGTGTTCTGAGAAGCTTCTGGTGTTTGTTGTGTCCAACAAGATGTTTAGTGGAATAGAGTGATCTGGTATTCTCTCTGGGAGATGTGGTAGTCACAGTTGGTTGGAGTGTCGAACCCAAATTGAATTTTGGACATTTACCTCGTACGCTACATTTCCGATTCATCGTACAATGTAGCCTTGGGTCCATGACTCTTCGTTGTTTCGATAGTCTTTTGTTAGGACTTGTTGACCTGATACGAACATTCTTTGGAGTGAACCATGGTGACGGTTGTACTGCCGTTCCATTTTTGTGTTCCTCTTGAATGGAATGATGTAATTTTGGATGTAGGACATTGATATGCAAGCAGATTTTCTGATTCATCAAACATTCGGCTTGTGAGCTACCGTTTGGTGTGTTAGGGTTTGGTTTTGCACTATAGCTTGCAAAGAAGGTTTCAAGTATTTTTGATGTTGCCCCTTCTGAGTTTTAAAAGGGCTCTTTTAAAGATGTCCACAAGATGTTCAACTTGACCGTTCGACTGTGGGTGAAATAGTGGTGTGCAAATGTGGTTGATACCGTTTTGTTGGCAGAAAGTAGAAAACTTGACTGAGCTAAAAGCGTTGCCATTGTCAGAGGCCAAAGTCTCAAGAATGCCAAATCTGCTGAAAATCTTCTGAAGTTTAGAAATTGTTTTCTCAGAAGTAATGTGGTTCATTTGGAATATGTCTGGCCATTTGCTGTAGGCATCTACAACAACGAGAAAAGATTGTCCATTTGTGGGCCCTACAAAATCTATGTGGAGGCACGACCAGAGGGAATCTGGAACAAGCCATGAAGAAAGTGTAGATTTTCAAGAGGATTTAGCTGCTAGCTGACATTTAGAGCAAGATCTTCCAGCCGCTTTTCCATTTTTGGCCAATAAACATATCCACGTGCTAATGCTTTCATGCAACTGATGCCTTGGTATCCAAAATGGAATTGTTTTAGAATTCTGTTTTGCAATGATAAGAGAATGATGACCCGTTCGGCAAGGAATATACCATCAACCTCTGATAAGGAAGATTTCTGTTGAAAGAATGGTAGTAACTGTTTTTTGGGGGTAGTGCTGGCCACTTTCTATGGTGGTAGTGGATGACTTCTTGTAGTAGAGTGTCAGAAGCTGTGGCTTCTTTAATCATGTCAGAAGTAACTAGTGGTTCTCTTATCGTAGTTGTGAGCGTTGAAGAGATTTCTGGCTCCATGGATATTGCTGCAACAACCGTCTTCAGGTAGTCTCTGAGCATTTGGGTCTAAATATCGGTTTGCTATCTGCTTTCAACTTGAGAGTGGCTTTCATTTTTGTGCAACATCCCAAATCTTCTCAAAAAATATCACTGAACTTAGACTTAAGCGACCGAGTAAAATGCTTTTCAGTGTCCTGAACTGACTTAAGAGAAAATGTGTTGAAGACAGATTCCAATAGGACTGTGAAGAGATTGAGTTCTTCGATCCAGTCCAAACTGATCAGGTTTAGATCAGTGTCTGTTCCAGGTTCCAGTAAATACTCTGTCTTGAAAGGAAACAGCAATTTAGTTCCCCAGTAAGTTGGATATTATTTCCAGATGCACTTTTAGCAACATGATTGGTCCATTTTCCCGATTTTCGTCCATATTTTGCATGAGATTAGAGTAATGTCTGATGTGGTGTCGAATTGGAAACGAACTGGACACTTATTTAATCCAACGCTTACGTATTTTCTGCAATATTTGTAATCGATCTTAAATGATGCAGACACTGCATTTAATTTTCTCTGCTGGTTTTTCTTTTTGTAATTTTGCTGAGTAGGGGATTTGGCCTTAGGAGGATGATAAAAATTTTCTTTGTGGCCAAGTTTATTACACACTTGGCACTTGTGTTTTCTGAAGGGGACAAAAATGAGCATAGTGCCAGTCACCGCACAACCAGCATGCAGACAGTGTTTTTTTTTTACTCAAAACTTTATTATTTGAGTTGATGTGTGACATTAGTGAAGGTAGTGTGTGTTGCTGCTGGACTAACATTGTGTCCTTTTTTAAGTTTAACAACCTGTTACATTCAGTTGTCAGATCCTTAATGGTTACTTTGTTATCTGTTTCAAGTTTCATAAGCAGTTGGGAATGCATTTCTGAATCATTTGGTGACTGTAGACCTGCTATAAAAATTAAGCATTTAAATTGGTCCTCAGTCAGTGTCTGGAGGTGAAATCTCTCGCACTCGAAATTCACACATCCGGCATAAGTGACAAAATCATCGGACTGGTTTTTTGAAAGTTTGAAACAGTTATATCGAATATTGAATAGGGACAGTTTTTCCCCCAAAATGTCCGTCACGATACTGATAGTGTCAGTAAAAGTCAAATCAGAAGGTTTTTTGCGTAAAATAAAATTTACGAACCTTTCGATTTCCTTTGTACCCAACTTTCGTATCAGCAAACGTTTTACCAGTTGTCGTTCTTCCTAGAAAAATCATGGTAAAATGTGTCTTTCTATCGCAAAAACCATGAGCTGAATGTGCAGTTATTGTCAGCGTCATAGGAAGATTCTGTAATAATTTTGGAGAGCTCGACACTAGATGAATTCCCAGTGTCTTGCAACTGAAATATTTGGGTTAATGTTGTCATTAGATTCACTTGTGCTTTTCAAATTGTTCCTGTTGCTGTGCCAAAATTTTTTTTGAGAACTTCTGTGGGAATAGATATTTTTTTTTTAGAAAAGTGTTTTTGTTTATTTTATTTCCAAATCCTCTTCGCCGGTTGTTATGTCGTGGGATGCGTTAGATCAATATCACATAAAATATCTTACTGCATGGAGTCCAGCCTTCATGTTGGTATGTAGCAGCTCATGAGGAAAGAAGATAACACTTACGAACAAATAAGAAACCAGTCACTGTTACATAACGATATACATTTATTAAGAAGACACGTACACACACACGTAACTACAATTCAAACATAATAGATGAAAGTTAGAAGTCCAAATATGATAAATGGATGAACAGGAATGATGTTCATCTTGTCATTTTCAAAGTCCGTTTTCCCTCCACTGTCTCCACTTCCAGGTGTTGATCTTGCGAGAAGCCCCGAGAATTTAAAGTTTAGGATTATGGATAAAGGGAGGCGACTTTGCCAAAAGAAGTAACGAGTTACTCCCCTTTGCATAATGCTTTTGTTTCATCCCAACACTGGGGAAGATATATTTTACAAGATGTTGGACATTCACCTGATATTTCAGAAACTCCAATCTTTTAAAAGTTTTAGCAGTGCCTTTGGGTGCATTTTTAATGTGTTTCTTGCACTTGCTTTACTGTATTTATTCAACACGAAGATGTTAAATGTCATAAGTTTGCCTATGTATCTGCACTTTTTACGAGCCAAGTTGCTGCTCCAATGAGGCAGATATTCCAATTTTTTATATCATAAATAAAACTGGTTTTCTTTCTCCTAATCTGACATGTGTTGAGATAAGGATCTTCCTTAACATTTCATTTTTTTATTTACTTCAATTAGTTTTAAGAGATCAAAGTTCTTCAGATTCTTTGAGATTGAAACATGATTTTGATTTAAATTTCCGTGACTGATTGAGATTTTCCTAAGTATACAATTACTTTTCATGCAGCACAGAAGACTTTGGTATTTTGTGTTCTTCTTCATCTAAGCTTTGTTTAAATCAGCATCTTTTTTAAATTTTCTGCTCCATTTCTCAAAGTTTAGGATGTGGCATCTTACTGTATTCCATACATTCACCCACTAGCTTATATATTCTAATATTTTAAAGATACTGCATTAGTTTGCATTTTTTTTTTTTGCACTTGGGTCACCAGATATATTTGCTAAGTAGTTTTTGAAATTCATATTCAGTTGCTCCTATATTTACTGGAATAATCGAGATGTTCCAAAGATTCCAGTTTCTTTTCATGTCATACATAAAATCTTGGTATTTCCTTAGCTTTTTCCTCTCAGCTGTTTAACCCAGCATCATTGGAGACACAAACTGCAAAGATTTAATCTTTCTCCATTTTTATTTCATATCAATACGTCAGGTTTAATAGTTCCTTATTCAAGTTATGTAGCTGTAATAATTGTATAGTCATAGTGAATAATATATGACATTTTAAACTGTTGTTTCTGGCATATGTTCCCAGGACTTGCTGCTCTATTCGATAATTAACTTTTTACAGATCATGTGGAGATATTTACACACTCCACTGTGATGAATTGTTTAGTAGCCGTCTTCCAGCAGAACCTTACAAGTGGCTTTCAATCTCTATTTGTGTGTGAAAGAACCTGCAAATTTCTACTGCTGAGACTACTAATGTTTTTATAAAGCACTGTTCATCAAACTTTTATCTTGAGCAGCCATTAAAATCCTCCCGATTAGTGGAACGATCCTCTTTTTAGCTAGAGCCTTTATAGAGCCTTCAAATATCTTTTTTTTATTTTACTTCATTCGAAATTCTCAGATATAATAGATATAAAATATAAATTATTGTGGCCAACACTTGATCTCTATATGAGATTCATAGATATTCGAATGTTCCATTGAAGTTCTCTTTACAGTTTAAACACTGACAATAGAAGTTGAAAATATAAATTTCCTCTCTGCAATTGACCATTTAAATATGTTATAGTATACATAAATGGTGGTTTCTTGGTTTTACTGGATTCCAAGATAAGAGATTATTAAGTCTGGTGGATTATTCAGTTTTGTAACATCACTTGGGGAGTGAGCACGATTATTTGTAAAAGCGTGATTTAGTAATAACAATATCTTATTTAAATTGTGAATGTGATTTAGTAATAACAATATCTTATTTAAATTGTGAACGTGATTTTGAATATTTGATCAGGGTTTACTTATAGGAAAAATATCTACATGCCAGATTGTCCTAACAAACCCCTGTATAATGTGACCTTAAACACCCAAGAGAAGTGGCTAGTATGTATTCACATTGTCTCCAAAAGGTCAATGTGTACTCTCATATGTCGATTTAAATGTCCTTTCCCAGTAAATGATTTACTACATATTTCACATGAATATGGTTTTTCTCCACTGTGTATTCGCATATGATTTCTCAATTGTCCATTCTGTGTAAAGGAAGCCAAACAAACTTCACAAGAAAATGGTTTATCTCCAGTGTGGATTCTCATATGATACGTTAAGGAGGTTTTATGCGTAAAAGAACTCTGACACACTTCACAAGAAAATGGCTTCTCTCCAGTGTGGATCCGGATATGTTGATTTAATGAGCTAGTTTCTGTAAATGATTTATAACATACTTCACAAGTGTATGGCTTCTCTCCACTGTGTTTTCTCATATGTTTTGTCAAGTTTGATTTTTTTATAAACCAATTCTCACACACTTCACAAGAATATGTATTTTCTCCTGTGTGTTTCCTCATGTGTGTTGTCAAGCCGTACTCCTGTGTAAAACTATTACCACATATTTCACATGTATATGGTTTCTCTCCACTGTGGGTTCGTATATGTCGTCTTAAATGGTATATTGTGGAAAATGATCGATGACATATTTCACAAGAATATGGTTTCTCTCCAGTGTGTGTTAGAATATGTTGATTTAACTGCCCGCTATTAGAAAATGATTTATCACACACTTCACAAGAATATGGTTTCTCTCCAGTGTGTGTTCGAAAATGCCTTTTCACTGCTGATCTTGTTGTAAAACAATTGTCACACACATCACAAGAATATGGCTTTTCTCCAGTGTGAACGCGCATGTGAACTTGCAATGTAGACTTTTCTCGAAAACATCTTCCACATATTTCACAAACATATGGTTTTTCTCCACTGTGTATTCGCATGTGATAGTTTAGGTGTGACTTCTGTACAAAACAAGCCTCACATACTTTACAAGAATAGCGTTTCTCTCCAGTGTGTGTTCGAATATGATTTTTTAAATTATCTTTTCTTGCAAATGATTTGCTACATATTTCACAAGGATACACTTTCTCTTTTGTGTCAGTTTGTGTTTGTTTCTTTACATTAACTTCTTGCTCTGTTGTTGACATTTTTGTTTAATGCGAGTTTCTTCTTGTGAAAAGGCAGACTTCTAAAACTCAATGGGATTTCATATATAATTGCAAATAATTTCTTTTAAAAAAATTATATAATCCAAGTTCATTGTTCCTCAGCATAAAATAAATTTAACGTGTCAATCTGAGTTTTATATAAAATATCGTATTTTTCATAAATGTTTTTTTTTCAGTACTTTGTATCTTTGAGAGTTATTATTGCTTCCAGTTCAAAAGGTTCATGTGCACATATATATATATATATAGAGAGAGAGAGAGAGAGAGAAAATTTAAAGCTGATGTTAAAAAGTTTAATGTCTATTTGTTAAAAACTATACGTTACAGTTATTTCTTTTTCTATATTCATATGTGCATTGCAACATTTAAACATCCACAGATAAAAATGTCTTTATCCTTAAGTACCATTTAAAATGGAATTATTTACCTTTTTCTAATCACAAATTTCCAAATTCGTTGATGTTGTCTATTTTTCTGCTCTTTCAGTTAGAAATCAACATGAATTTAAATATTTATAGAAAACTGTCTCCATCCAACTTGATTATCTGTAAATAAAAGAAAACCAACATGCAGTTTTAAAATATTATGTAAGATTTCGAAATTCTTAAAATGTAAATACAAGAGAAAAGCTAAATGTGCAATTATAAAATACTAGCATGCCTGGGTTGACATGAAGTTTCGTTTGGAACACACCTGCTATACTAATCATTTTCATAGCAGCGAATGCCCGTGTGATCACAAAAAAAAAGTTGCCAAATAGATAGAACCCCTAAAAAACTGAAGATCTAACAAAAATTAATTAAAAAAAAAATTACATTTTTCATCATTTTATGTTTCTCATGTAACTCTCCCCTCTACAAAATAAAAAAATTGAATTTATCATATTTTCGGGTTTATTTTGTTTATAACCTTTGTTAGGTGAAAGTACAGAATGGTGTCATAAAAATTAATTAACTTTATCATTATTTTATGTTTCAAATGTAATTCCCGCCCTCACAACAAAAAAACTGTATTTGTCATGTTTTGCCATGTCTCGATGAACGCTTTGTGGCCAAGAATTGGGTGCTCATTTTACGTTAAATTTATATAGAAAAGTGATCCCCCACTTTAAAATGTTAATTTTCTTTTTTTTTCCTCTTTCATAACATTTATGAAGGCTGTTTAAACGTATTAAGGCCAAAAAAAAGTAGATCCTAATTTTTTTTAGTGGTTAAATGATGCTAGGTCACGTCATAAAAATTTACCTTTTTATAATTAGAAATTTAAGTTTGTAATCGATGAGATTAACCTGAAAAAAGAAATAATAGCGTAAATTGTGGAATTCAGAGGAGGTGGGCAGTAGAACTTTATTTTTTTTGTATTAAACGACGCTGGGTCAGTGGGTTACATTGTAAAAATTTACCGATTTCTGTAGAGCTGTTTAAGGAATAATAATAAAAAAACAAATGAAATGTTCCAAAGATTCCAAGGGGGCAAATAACTCTAAAATATTTCTTTTAATTCGATGTTGGAATAATAATTCCAAATAAATTAAATCCGTTATCAAATTAATTATTGTTTAAAATTTATTAAATAATAATTTTAAATAGAAGACTTAAAACAATTCTCTCGCTAGAAGCATTAATTATGATACTGCTATTTAAAAAAATCGATTTTTTAATGCCATATGAAAATGACGTATTCTCTTACTTGTATCTAGTTTGCAAGAATGAAACTATATATAGAAATAAATGAAAGAGTAAGGTAAGAAACCTTTTGTATATGTTAATCAAATCGTGAACAGACAGGAATACGAATTTATATATATAGATTAAGACTTTATTTGTTCAGACTTATTAATTTTATCGTTCTACTAACTTATAGGTCCTTTATAACTATATTTATAATCAATAATTCTTATATATTTTCTATATAATCAAGTTGTATTTTCTATTTGTTCTGTAACTAAAAATATTTAAGATATGACCATATATAAATAGAAAATACAACTTGATATATATAATATATATATATATATATATATGTGTGTGTGTGTATATTATATATACTCAATCAGACAAAAGGTAATTACACACCCTCTTTTCATGAGTGAATGTTATTTTGATAAAATAGATTACCTTCATAAGCCACACTAAAAATAAAATAAGAATATACTGTGCATATATGGAGGATTATTTATGTATGGTTAGCTCAGTTAGTCAAGAAGAATTTTAATAGGAGTGGATGAACTATCATCGTGTCTGGAGATTTAGATAAAATTGCAGAAAAGGTTATGGTTGTTGTCGATTTGTGGTAGAGTGTGGCATATGAATTAACTAGTTATTTGGGAACAATGATTAAATCATCTTGTTTTTAGTAAATCAAAGAAGATGCTATTATATATATATATATATACATGCGCTAGTATATATATACACACACAAATGCTAGTATATATATATACATGCGCTAGTATATATATAGACATATGCTAGTATATATATATATATATATATATATAGACATATGCTAGTATATATATAGACATATATATATAGACATATGCTAGTATATATATATATAGACATATGCTAGTATATATATATATAGACATATGCTAGTATATATATATATAGACATATGCTAGTATATATATATATAGACATATGCTAGTAACTATATATAGACATATGCTAGTATATATATAGACATATGCTAGTATATATATATATAGACATATGCTAGTATATATATAGACGTATGCTAGTATATATATAGACGTATGCGAGTATATATATAGACGTATGCTAGTATATATATAGACGTATGCTAGTATATATATAGACGTATGCTAGTATATATATAGACGTATGCTAGTATATATAGACATATGCTAGTATATATATATATAGACATATGCTAGTATATATATATAGACATATGCTAGTATATATATATATAGATATATAGACATATGCTAGTATATATATAGATATATAGACATATGCTAGTATATATATAGACATATGCTAGTATATATATACATATGCTAGTATATATATACATATGCTAGTATATATATATACATATGCTAGTATATATATACATATGCTAGTATATATATACATATGCTAGTATATATATACATATGCTAGTATATATATATATACATATGCTAGTATATATATATATATACATATGCTAGTATATATACATATGCTAGTATATATATATACATATGCTAGTATATATATATACATATGCTAGTATATATATACATATGCTAGTATATATATACATATGCTAGTATATATATACATATGCTAGTATATATATATATACATAAGCTAGTATATATATATACATATGCTAGTATATATATATACATATGCTAGTATATATATATACATATGCTAGTATATATATATACATATGCTAGTATATATATATATACATATGCTAGTATATATATATATACATATGCTAGTATATATATATGCTAGTAAATATATATATATGCTAGTAAATATATATATATATGCTAGTATATATATATATGCTAGTATATATATATATGCTAGTATATATATACAGATATGCTAGTATATATATATACATATGCTAGTATATATATATACATATGCTAGTATATATATATACATATGCTAGTATATATATATACATATGCTAGTATATATATATACATATGCTAGTATATATATACATATGCTAGTATATATATACATATGCTAGTATATATATACATATACTACTATATATATATACATATACTAGTATATATATACATATGCCAGTATATATATACATATGCCAGTATATATATACATATGCCAGTATATATATACATATGCTAGTATATATATATACATATGCTAGTATATATATATATACATATGCTAGTATATATATATACATATGCTAGTATATATATATACATATGCTAGTATATATATATACATATGCTAGTATATATATATACATATGCTAGTATATATATACATATGCTAGTATATATATATATATATACATATGCTAGTATATATATATATACATATGCTAGTATATATATACATATGCTAGTATATATATATACATATGCTAGTATATATATATACATATGCTAGTATATATATATATACATATGCTAGTATATATATATACATATGCTAGTATATATATATGCTAATATATATATATGCTAGTAAATATATATATGCTAGTATATATATATATATATGCTAGTATATATATATATATGCTAGTATATATCTATATATATGCTAGTATATATATATATGCTAGTATATATATATATATATGCTAGTATATATATATATATATGCTAGTATATATATGCTAGTATATATATAGACATATGCTAGTATATATATACACACATATGCTAGTATATATATACATACATATGCTAATATATATATATACACACATATGCTAGTATATATATACACACATATGCTAGTATATATATACACACATATGCTAGTATATATATACACACATATGCTAGTATATATATACACATATGCTAGTATATATATACACATATGCTAGTATATATATACACATATGCTAGTATATATATACACATATGCTAGTTTATATATATACACATATGCTAGTATATATATACACATATGCTAGTATATATTTACACATATGCTAGTATATATATATACACATATGCTAGTATATATATATACACATATGCTAGTATATATATATACACATATGCTAGTATATATATATATATACACATATGCTAGTATATATATACACATATGCTAGTATATATATACACATATGCTAGTATATATACACATATGCTAGTATATATATACACATATGCTAGTATATATATATATACCCACATATGCTAGTATATATATACACATATGCTAGTATATATATACACATATGCTAGTATATATATACACACATATGCTAGTACATATATATATACACACATATGCTAGTACATATATATATACACACATATGCTAGTACATATATATACACATATGCTAGTACATATATATATACACATATGCTAGTATATATATATATAGACATATGCTAGTATATATATAGACATATGCTAGTATATATATATATAGACATATGCTAGTATATAGACATATGCTAGTATATATATATATATAGACATATGCTAGTATATATATATATAGACATATGCTAGTATATATATATATAGATATATGCTAGTATATATATAGACATATGCTAGTATATATATAGACATATGCTAGTATATATATAGACATATGCTAGTATATATATAGACATATGCTAGTATATATATAGACATATGCTAGTATATATATATATAGACATATGCTAGTATATATATATAGACATATGCTAGTATATATATATAGACATATGCTAGTATATATATATATACATATGCTAGTATATATATATATAGACATATGCTAGTATATATATATAGACATATGCTAGTATATATATAGACATATGCTAGTATATATATAGACATATGCTCGTATATATATATAGACATATGCTAGTATATATATAGACATATGCTAGTATATATATAGACATATGCTAGTATATATATAGACATATGCTAGTATATATAGACATATGCTAGTATATATATATAGACATATGCTAGTATATATATATAGACATATGCTAGTATATATATATATATATATAGACATATGCTAGTATATATATATATAGACATATGCTAGTATATATATATAGACATATGCTAGTATATATATATATAGACATATGCTAGTATATATATATATAGACATATGCTAGTATATATATATATAGACATATGCTAGTATATATATATATAGACATATGCTAGTATATATATATAGACATATGCTAGTATATATATATATAGACATATGCTAGTATATATATATATATATAGACATATGCTTGTATATATATATATATAGACATATGCTAGTATATATATACATAGACATATGCTAGTATATATATACATAGACATATGCTAGTATATATATACATAGACATATGCTAGTATATATATACATAGACATATGCTAGTATATATATACATAGACATATGCTAGTATATATATATATATATATATATATATATATATATATATATATATATATATATATATATATATACAGGGTGGCCGAAAAGTCCCAGGACACTGGCCGAAAATGTTATTATATGTTTTCTGTGTGTTTCATTAAAAAATACTGTGTTTTATTAAAAATACATGTATAGTGTCCTGGGACTTTTCGGCTACCCTGTATATATACATACACACATATGCTAGTATGTATATACACACATATATATGTGTGTGTAGAGAGAGAGAATTCTCTTGATTATCTCCTCTATTGCATACTACATCAGGTTATTACTATTAATATTAATTGCTCCTCAAAATTCCATCAAATTCAATCTTGCTTTCTGATTGTATTTAAAAATAAGGGATTTTCACGCTGCTTTGTTTTCAGTACTAAACTTTGGCTATAAGTAAAAGTTTTAGTAATTTTTTTAGAATACGAGAATTAATTACAGAACATTTGGAATCAGAATTAACATGGCGTATTACACTGACTGAAATGTATTAGATTTTTAAATATAGCTACATGAAAATTACACATCGTACATGTTAAAAATTACAACGTTAGTTTCTATATATTTCTTATTAAAATTTTAAAAACATCTGAATTATGTTCTAATAAAACCCAAGGCAGTTCTTCACAAAAAAATTACATATTTATTTAAGGATATTAAATTATTCAGATGTTTGGATAACGATTATTACAATCTATAGACTTATTATTTCCATTTACATAGTATAACACAAAACAAATCTTTCATATAAATTACAATACACCGAAATATTATTGCAATTATTGTCATCCATACAAGTATTTTATCGATAGCATGTTTGTTTCCCTCTTCACAGAAGAATGTATTATTCAAATGTTTATAAATTCAACTGAATTTCTGTTTCATTTTTGTAACAAGATTTACATTTTTTCTATTTTCAAGCCATTAACCATGGATCATAAATCGATTTATAAATTTGGGGAATGAGGAAATCGGGTTACTTTTTAACTGTTTTTAATATAGGTGGGAGTTCGATTTTTTTATACTTTACCATGTTGAAATTATGAAAACAATGACCAGTGTTCTATGACTGAGAAATATTAATGATTTATTTGCATCAATCCATTTTAACAACTATTACTTATCGTTTACTGTTCAGAAAAGGAAGATTTTAATCTAACCAAGACTAAACCAAAGTTTTATTTACATTTTTGAAACAAAAAAATTTTATCTTATAAATTAAGATATGGTTTCTGCATTAGATGTTAAAATTATTTTAGGAAATTCGTTTTGGAGATATGTTATTATACTTAAATCATTTTATTACATTTTATCTGGTTCACATGTTCTATTCGTATATATAATTATTAAAACCTACACATCACATTAATAGGGATAGATACACAGTATTTAGTCATCTTTGGAAATGTTTTTCTTTTATTGATCACAACATTAAATATGTTTGTTTCAGCCCCAATGTTGGCATATGAGAATATAACTGTTCATCAATATTTGCTCGGCAGCAAGGTAGTGTTGCTTTTACAGTATCCTCTGATTACTATTAATGAATTTTATTATAAGTACTGACAAGAGATGCACAAATCAGTTTTTTTTTCTATTTTAATGCCATTAGTCATGAATCATAAACCAAATGATTTATAAATTTGGAAAATGAGAAAATTGGGTTACTTTTTAACAGCTTTTAATATAGATGGGGATTACATTATAAAAGGTTTCGAGTGCAATTTTTTATACTTTTCCGTGTGGAAATTATAAAGACCACTGTGTTCTATGATTAAGAACTATTAGTGATCTATTTTCGTCAACCCATTCTAACAACCATTACTTGTTATTTATTGTTTACAAATTTCTTGTGTAGTCAAATAGCAGTCATTGTCTTCTAGGGTCACATTGTACCACTAGACAGCCTCTGATATCAAACAGCACATTTTGACCGTAATTTATTTTACAATATAATGGCATCGTGAAATATTTTTGAAACTCCGTGGATTAAGGACTATCCATTTATTTAGTGTTTCCTTTTCGAAAGTATTCCTTCAAAACTCCGCGGATTAAGGACTATCCATTTATCTAGTGTTTCCTTTTCAGATTAAATATGTTTTTAACTCATTTCAAAGTGTTTTTTTTAACATATTTTATTAACTGTTTGCTCATATATATATATATATATATATATATATATATATATATATATATATATATATATATATATACCACATTAATAGGGGGATAGATAAGTATTTAATCATCTTTGGAAATATTTTTCTAACTACCCGGATTTGGAATTAAAGTTTTGCTTTTTCCATTAGGCGTTAAAAGAATACAGCATCTCTCTTATATTTCCGTTATAATAAAACGTAAAAATTGAAGCTACTTAAAATATTTTGTATTTCTATTTACTCTTTAATCATTTGCCATGCATGCCACATGTTTAAACATGATGGAAAAAGACACATAACTGATTGGTGCTGTACATGTAGCCTGGATCATGCAGAAGGTCAATGTATAGATCGGTGGTTCCTAAACTATTTTGGGTCATGCCCCACCCAGGCATTTCTAAAATCCTGATGCCTCCCTTTTGTGATATTTAATTTTTGTTATTAAAAATCCCTCTGTTATTCAGTGAAGTAAGCTTAAAAGGCCAGTAACTTGTATCTAAACAAGGTTCCAAAGAACATGGCATCAATGAAAGAGAAACATTTTAAAACGAAAGGACATTTAAATAAAGTTTTAAATTTAAAACATAATAGAGAACTGAGATGCGAAAATATCAAATTTTTTAAATGAAAAATTATTTTATAATACTTTTATCATTTTAATTATTGAATAATAATAATAATAAATTAAATTTAGCTTACATGAAAATGTCTGTTCCTATTTACAATGCCTCCCCACGGGACAGAGTTAGACACCAGGGTCGTTTTTTAATGTGGAGAAAAGGAACAAAAATAAAAATTGTCTCAGTCGTGAAGAATTCCTCCTCCACTGACAGAAAACAAGAAATTGAAGTGCAGCATCTGAAGAACAGATACTACACTTTGATCTTGATCCAAAAGGCCAAGAAAGTGAGATCCTTGAGCATCATGTCTGCGACAGATTTTATGTCAGGCTCTAATTTAGTGAGTTAAGTCTCAAGTCTCCTCGTCTAGTGATATCTAGTCGATTTCTTTTCTTCAGTAATAAATCATTGACAGCACTAAAGCCACATTCAGCTAAATATGAAGATGGGAAGGGTAACAATTTTCTTGCTAAGTTGGTTGAATGTGGGTATTTAGTTTCTGTCTCATCACAAAGCCATGACATCACTCCTTTTATATTGAATAAAGTTTTAACTGACTCATCATTTTTGCATTTCCAAGAATTCTTCTTGGTACTGCATCGAAATATCAAATACATGCACTAGCATTGGCTGCATCACCCATGTTGGAAAATCAATTTGTTTTAAATCAGAAAATCTTTCTTTAAAATCATAGGCCATAGTCTTTGGTATAGTAAGCCCAAGGGTGCACGTCTTGCCCATGCCCCACCAAAATATTGGCATGTGCCCCACATTGGGAATGACTGGTATAGATGCTGCGCTAAGTCTAAAGAAAACGGGTGAGCAGCAGATGGCAACAGTTGTGGGTGAACAATACACATTATGATGTTTACCATTTTATAATGATTACAGATTGTGACCCATCACGGTATTTAATGTGAATGCAGTTGCTATGGTAGGACTCAGCAAGCATCATTCAATTAAAAGTAATCTTTTGTGAGTGTTGCCCATTGCTACTCACAGATTATGACAAATCATCTGTAGCAAAGAAATTCAGGACATCTGAAGATGAGTAAGGTATGAATCCGAGATTCTGTTGTACATATACCCTAGCAGAACAATGCCACCATACTGTACAACAAATTATGACCAGGATGCACTGTTTCAGTGCAATTCATAACATTTGTAGATGAGTAGGATCTGAAGCTAAGATTTTGTTGAGCATATGCCTCAGCCGGCAATGGCATTGCAGAAAGATGCCATTGTATGGCAAAAGAAATTACGGTCGAAATGTGCTGTTTGATATCAGAGACTGTCTACTGGTACAATGTGATCCTAAAAGACAATGACTGCTATTTGACTGCACAAGCCAATGCCATTTACGATTATGAAATCCAGAATAAAGGGGATGATACATATTGTTTAATTGAAATTCCTTATTGAGATGGGTATTATTTATTTATTGCAGACTATTATCCGCATCTTTCTTAGATTTTGTTTCACGTTTCGACAACTCTTCCTTGGCTTGGAATTCCTATCCTGTCATGGTTACCACCTGATAAAAGCCAGAGGAATAGTTGACTGAAACGTTGTGAAACAATATCTAATAAAGATGAGGATAATAGTCCGCAATAAATAAATTAATAAAGCGGATGATGTGTCACTATCAGCAGGTCATAAGCAAATCTCTACCAGGTTGGAGACTGCATGTGGGTAAAGGCACCAGACTATTGTTATACTACGAAATTTGGCTGAGATTGGGTAACAGAGATAATTAGTCTCTAGTCCATCCTGGTGTATGGAATGCTCCAACACGTTAAGGGTGTGCATCCCCACTGCAGTATCCCCTGTTGAGAAGATTTCATTATACTGGCTATTTGATCGAATGGAGGAGTAATAGTGTAGGGAGGCATCATAATAAATGCCTTTAGTAGATAAGTATTGGTCCTCGAACCCAGAACTCTTCCAATACCAAAATAATACAAGTATACAAATTTAGGCATTGTTTCGAGTCCGAGGTTGCAGCATATAAAGAGAGATTTTTGTTGTTTGACATGAAGTTTGATTTTTAACATTGTCTTCTTCACATGCGAGTTTTTTTGTCATTTGGGCAGTAAAAACAACAAATGCACAGCTACTTCTGCTGATTAAGTGAATAAGTGAACGTTACGTCATGGGAGAAACAAAGACAAAATAATCCAACTAGAGTGTGTGCTTTGTTTGTAACTCGAAAAAATTTACATGACTGAAATAGAAATTGAATGTCATAAAATATTGTATGGTCATGAAAAACTATCAACAATGTTTCACAATAAACAAGAAAAATTTGGTCCAAGTAATAAACTAAAATATATTATAATAAGTCACATTTTCTTTTAAAACTGTACTTTAAAAAATGTAAAAAAGAAAACTGTAAAAGAAAAAATAGGCAATAAATAAAAACATTGTTTTATTTTCGAAAGATGTTAAGTGCAAGAGAAAAAGCACATAGTAAGTTATTGGATTAATTTGAACAGCTTTTTGGCTGGAAAATATAATTTTTTATGGGTATTGTTAAAATAAATATCGTTTTTTTTTATTTTAACTGCAACTCAACATTCACGATTAAATTGTGGACTTTCATAGGTTTCCAGGTATGCTGAAAACGAATATCACATTAAAATTTCGGGCAGACAAATAGTTTTCTGGATATTAAAATCTTTATTATTTAATGTGATCTATTACATTTTTTGAAACGTACTAATGTGTGCTACAAAACACCCCTCCTCCCCATATTAAGAATGGTGAATACCACTGACATTTATTAATACATTGGAAAATAATGTCTTAATGTCAGCAAACCTGAAAATCTATTAAAGTCGTCAATTAAAAGGTGAGTGTTGAATTGCAGTTAAAATAAAAATTAGATATGAGACAAAAATGGACACATAAAATTGGAGACCTAGTTTTGAAAGCCAGTTTATCATAATTCTTTTGTAGGTTTCCGACTACCTTTTGATTTTATTTGAAAGATTAAAGACTAAATTTAATTTTGAAAAGGAAAAAAAATGTACACATTTAAAAAAATGTTATAATGAAAACTGTTTCCATGGCGACATTCTGAAACTGACAAATTCAGCTTAATTTTGAAGTTAAATAAATTCGGTGTAAAAATCCTTTGAAAGATAAATATTAGTTTTCTGGTTATATTTCAAAGATACTTACTAAAATAACGTCTAAGATATTTAATTAAATAAAATAACACCCACCTTGTTTGTACAAGAAGTTGTGTAAATATGTATTATATGGAAGCCCAAATATCAAAAAGTCAAAAATGACGTCAGGTAGTTAAAGGGAGGTAATGAGCGCTGGTTTTCTTTTTTTTTCCTCAGCTGTGCATCCGAACATTCCTATCATGAACGTTTGTATCCTTTTTACCATTTTTTAATTTACTTATTTTTTATGTTCCTGCTTGTAAATTAAAAAAATAATTATTTTTCATGATTATATAAAAATTATGTTACACTGAAAGTTTCACATTCATGCAAGCAAGGAAAATATTAGAATCTTACATAAAAAAATTATGCGATAGATGTAATCTTAAAGAAAATGTATAAATATTTTTGCAATTTTCTTGCATGAAAATATTAAATTAAAAATGCTTAATTCAATAATAATATCGGTAGTTTGAGAAATTATTATTTCTTCGAATTATATTGAATTCATTAATACAGACTTTATGAGCTTCTTTCATAATGTTCCTGTAAAAAAATTTTTTTTTAATTGTTACAATTTGTGATGCTATATAAAAAAAAAAAATAAATTTGTGCATTTTTTTTACCACTGGAAGCCATAACTTTTGTATAGGTATTTTTTGTGTAAACAAAATAATACATTTCCACTAAAAGTTAAATTAAAATAATGGGTTCATTATATTCCGTGATAATTATTTGTTAAATACTGAAAATTTCATTAAAATTGGTTAATTTTCGAATTTTTGGTGTATTTCTAAGTAAAGGGAGAGGTCAAAATGTTTATACATTTTAAGCATCGGCATTCATTTTGCATGTACCTAGTAAAAATTTGGTATTATTTTACTTTAAGGCCCGTCTCATGTTCATATAGACAAAAATATATATTTGTTGTGGAGTTTGATGCGCTTTAAAAGAATATGATAACCGTTTCCGTCATAAATTTACCATTTGCATTGTATTAAGCCTTGAACTCTGGGACTATTTTCCGTCATTTATCTTCCTTCATTTATGCTACGTGCATATGTGCGTTAGCATAAATGAAGGCTGTTAAATGTGCATTTGTGCGCGTACTCGTGTACCAAACTGCCTTCTCTCATAATGTAGTCATCTTTGGTGGGCAATTTAAAATTAGATGAAAGACAAGTAGTTTTCCAGATTTTAAGGTCCTGGATATGACCTAAAACTATATCCGATGGTGAGGCCCCACCTTGCGGGCCTTGGGGAGTGTGGAACCACCCTTTAATTGCCATTGCTCCCAGGTCCACTCTGACCCAGAATGGTAGTACCTGTTAGGGTTCCAACTATTGGTTAAATAGAATCTGACTTTAAAAAATATATATACTCCATTAAAAATCGTTCCTCAAAATAACTAGATTCGGCATTAAATAAGCTGAAAAAGGTTGATATGCCGTAAAACAAAACCAACCAACCAACCAACCAGATTTTAAGCTATGTAATTCCTTATGTGATGCAAGCACTTCAAAAATATGCGTGCTTGTGTGTACAGAAATGGCCACTACTGATAACATAGAATAATATTGCTTAATATCCGGAAAACTACTTATTTGGAACAAAAATGTGTGCTCGGTTGTGTGTATAGAAATGGTAACCACTGATAACATAAGGAATTACATGTATCTTTATGCAGATTTTTCTTTATTTTTTTCAATAATTCAATAACAGGCAGGAGAGGAAAACAAATGAACACATATCTAAGGAAATGGCAGATATACTAGAAGACTTCCAATCTGTAGTGGAATGGGAACAAAAATGAATGATCACATACAATGCTGCCAAGACTAAGCTCGTTTACTTCAACAATTACAAAAAAAAACTTCTAAACCACCAATAGCTATGGCTAAAGAAACATTATGTTAAAGGACTTCTTTCAAACTTCTTAGCTTAACGTTGACAGGGAACATGAGTTGGAACAGATACATTGAGAGCATTGCCAGGACTGCTGTGAGAAGGTGAGCTCTCTCTACCATGCTAGAAAGTTACTTATGTCTGAAGTATCCTATTTCTCTACAAGGCCACCATTCGCTCATGTATGGAGTATTGTTTTCACATTTGAGCTCGTGCATCTGCTACTAGTCTCTTATTCCTGGACAGGATTCAAAAAGAGAGTTGCCAACCTGATAGGTCTCAAACTGTCATCTAAGCTTCAACCTCTGTCCCATCAACAAAATGTTGCATCCGTCCGCCTGTTCTACAAGTATTTTAATGGGGAATGCTCTGATGAACTCCAAGCCCTTGTATCCCCTCAACGTAAATATCACCGACAAGCAGCAAAATCCCACCCCTTCACAGTAGAGATCCCTAGGTGTAAGAAAGCCTTCTACTCCAATAGTTCCTTTCCCAGAACTGCTAGACTTTGGAATTCCCTTCCGGGTTCCTGCTTTCCCAGCTGTACTGACATGCAGAAGTTCAAGTGTAATGTGAACAGACATCTTGCTGCTCATATCTACTTATTTACATAGTATCCCTGCAAATAATGTCCCAGATAGTAGCCCCTACATCAAAGTGGCACTTTCCTTAAAATTTCCTTGTGTCTTTATTGAAACTTGAAAGCAAAAAAAAAACAAAAAAAAACAATAAACAAACAAAAAATGTCCCTCAATAGGTGGCCAAAAAGTGGGTGCACATTTTAACTTACATTTAGATGGAAAAGTGATCACCCACTTTTTGAAAAAGTAATTTCTTCATATCATAAAAAATTATTTCTTTGCATCAGAAACGGTTAGGAGATTCGTTTTTAGCACACTGAAATCTAAAAAAAAGAATATATTTTTCTATACGAGACGAGCCTTAAAGTAAAATTTTACCAAAAATGTAGCAAAATTCATGCTTTTAATTAATCCCGATATTAACCTTAAGTCTTTGTGGCAGTAATAACAAAAAACAATAAAGTAACATATGTTACTAATAGAACACAATCATAAAATAAATGTGTTTATTTTATGAACTTTTAAAGTAACAAATACACTTGATATTGGACAAATTAAAGAAAGTGATGATTTTTACAATAATTTTGAACTTAACAAAGTAAATAAGAAAAAAGGGTACTGGTGCACTTATTGATTCGTGCTGAAATAATTACGTTATTTAGAAAGCCATTCTTAATATGGGGAGAGGGGGGTGTTTTGTACCTATTCTGTACAATTTAATAAAAACATAATATATATATAGATATCAAAAAACTTTAATTAAACTTGGAAATATTATTTAAAAAATAGCGCGGATCAATAAGTGCACTAGCACCGAAAAGAATATTTACATTTTGAAATGATTAAATCAATTTTTTGGTTTTTACATGTTTTTTTTTTTACATGTTTGATATTCTATGAAATTCTATTAATTAAAAGATTTTCACATTTTCCAAACTTCAGATGAATTTCTATACTATTTCGTAAAATATATTTAGAGAAATATTTTTTGTATTTGACCTTTTTATTAAAAACAAAACGGAGTTAACTGTTAAGCCTCTCGATTCGAATATAATTTTTATTTAATTAAATCATATCTAAGTGGCAACTGAAATGATTGTATTTCATATTAAAACTATAAAGCATTTTTAACGCAAATACATCACAAATAAGTAGATAAATCAAAATTATTATTATTATTATTATTATTAATTGTTTATCTGTATTGAATTTAAATGGATTAAATTTTTAAGAGATTTTAAAAGTACAATTTTACATATAATTAAATACATGATAGGATATTTTGATGAGAATAATAAAAATTGATAAAAAGAATAACATTATATAAATAAATTCGAATGAAATATTAATGGAAATAAATTGAACACAAACATCATTAAAACAATTAAAATTATTTTTTTAAAAAAATGGATTAATGATTAAAATTTAAAAGTTCCTTTGGCACTTCACGGGGAACATGGACCCTGCATAAATGGGTTTTAATTTAATGGCCGCTCCCTGAGGTTTTCTTTCACTTTCTTCATATATATCATTTTTTTTTCATTGAGCGTGCATTTATTTTATTTTTTAAAAATTTTTTAGGTGCTAATGCACTTACTGATCTGCGATATTTTTTAAATCGTATTTCCAAGTTTAATTAAAGTGTTATAATATGTTTTTTCATTCAATTGTAAGGTTAAAGTACAGAATAGGTACAAAATACCCTCCCCTCTCCATGCTAAGAATGGCTTTTTAAATAATAACATTATTATTTCAGCACGGATCAATAAATGCATGAGTAACCCTTTTTGGGTTTGTATCACTGTACACAGATTCGAAAAAGTTGTCAAAAAAAAATATATAACAAATAAATGTTATCAAACACAAAATAAGTCACTTTTCTACCAAACTGGGTAATTTTCTAGTGTTTTTATTTGATGTAACATGTTTATTCAGCTCGAAATACATACAGTGTTTACCGATGTATTGGAAAATCCAAATTGGTGCCTGACTCTCTCTTTGAGACGGTAAGTTTGGGAAAAGGAGTTAAAAATAAAAAATATACAAAATACTGTTAAAAACCCACCGAATATATGTCAGCCTATGTTATGATAACATATATTGAACGATTTTCTAACAGTATTTTGCCTAATTTTTTTTAATTTATAACTCTTTTTCCAAACCTTACTGTGTCTAAGAGAGAGTCGGGTGCCATTTAAAATTTTCCAACACATCGGTAAACACTGTATGTTTTTAGAGCTTAATAAACATGTTACATTAAATAAAAACACTAGAAAATTATCCAGTTCGGTAGAAAAGTAACTTATCTTGCCTTTGATCACATTTGTTATATATTTGTTTTTTGACAACTTTTTCGAATCTATGTGTACAGTAATACAACCCCCCTTTTTATTTCTTTAATTAAATTTGGGGTTTGTATTACTGTACATATAGATTCGAAAAAGTTGTCAAAAAACAAATATATAACAAATAAATGTTATCAAAGGCAAAATAAGTCACTTTTCTACCAAACTGGATAATTTTCTAGTGTTTTTATTTGATGTAACATGTTTATTCAGCTCGAAAACCATAGTGTTTACCGATGTATTGGAAAATTCAAGATGGCGTCTTGCTCTCTCTTTAGCACGGCATGTTTGGGAAAAGGTGTTATAAATAAAAAAACTAGACAAGATACTATTAAAAACCAGCCGAATATATGTCAACCTATGTCACGGTAACATATATTGAGCGAGTTTTTAACAGTATTTTATCTAGTTTATTATTTATAACACCTTTTCCCAAACTTACCGTGTTAAAGAGAGAGTCAGACGCCATCTTTAATTTTCGAATACATCGGTAAACACTGTATGGTTTTCTAGCTGAATAAACATGTTACATTGAATAAAAACACGAAAAATATATCCAGTTTGGTAGAAAAGTAACTTAGCTTGTTTTTAATAACATTTATTTGTTATATATTTATTTTTTGACAACTTTTTCGAATCTATGTGTACAGTAATACAAACCCTAAATTTGATTCCTACTTTTATATCGTGCTTGCTTTTTTTATTATTATTATTTTATTTAAAAAATGTTCCCATTAGACATTTTTTATTCTTTGTTGCATTTAGTTTTTCATACGTATTCAAATAATGTTATTGGCTTTTTTTTTTGCCTCAAAAAGTACTTTCAAAAAAGTTTTCGTGATTAAATAAATTTTAAAATGAAAATAAGTTAAAATAAAAACAAGCACGGAATAAAAGTATGAATCAAATTTAATTAAAGAAATAAGTTAAAAAAAAAAAAATGAATACATGCTCGAGTAAAAAACAAAGTGTAGGACATATGCACCAAGAAAGTGAAAGAAAACCTCAGGGAACACTAGCAGCTATTCAATTAAAGGTGCTAGTGCAGAGAGTGATCCGCGCTATTTTTTAAATCGTATTTCCAAGTTTAATTAAAGTTTTTTTTTTTTTTTTTTTTTTCAATTATAAAGTTGAAGTACAGAATAGGTACTAAACACCCTCCCCTCCCCATGTTAAGAATGGCTTTTTAAATAATAACGTTATTATTTACGTCCGGATCACTTTCTGCACTAGTACCAAACTAAAACCCGTTTACGCAGGGTCCATGTTCCCCATGAAGTACCGTTCTTTTTTTTTTCTTTTTTTTCCACAAAAGAATATCTCATTGTTTTATGAATTGTTTAAAATGTTTTTTTTTAATTTTTGTTTTGTTGTTCTTATTATTTATTTATAAGTTGTTTACGTTAAAATATGAAACAAAAAACAACAAAATTAATATTTACCTTTAATAAAATCTTGTTACACATAATTTGCTTTCTTATTGCGTTATTGATAACGAAGCAACGATATGATCTGTAGATTTAAAATTAGCTTTTTATTTTGTGGGAAGTCGTAATTCAAAACTTGATCAAATTTGTTCTTTCGTCCGTTGTAGACCGGAAATATATTGTGAATTATCTCCCCTTAAGTATTCGCTCTTTAGCTTTTTCGAGGAGGTCAAAGGTAACTTTAGTTCTCATTGAGATCACGCTTAAAATTGGATAAGTTTCTTTTACAATAGACGGTACTAGTACACTTATTGATCCGTGCTGAAATAACGTTATTATTTAAAAAGCCATTCTTAACATGAGGAGGGTGTTTTGTAACTATTCTATACTTTAACCTTTCAATTCAATAAAAAAAAAATATATAAAACTTTAATTAAACTTGGAAATACGATTTAAAAAGTGGCGCGGATCAGTAAGTGCATTAGCACACAATAGACCTAGGTGCTAAAAAGTGAAACTCAAATATATCTATATAATTATGGCCACCTCTTCAGGACAGTGGCATATTATCAACAGATACGAGTTATCGATCCCTGTTCTTCGAAAGAGAAAGGAACCTCAAATATAAACAAGTGTTTACGATACTGCAAAAATATATAAAAACGAAATAAATAACAAAAAAATATGAAAATCGAAACATTTGTTGAATAAAAAATGTATCAAAGTATAATTTTAATGTATTAATATATATTTTTTTCAATGATTTATTTTTAGCTGTAAATAAAATAATAAAGATGATAAAAGCATGAAACATTTGGGGGGGTTACGGTAAAATTGTATAAAATTATAACAAAATATAATTTTAAAAGAATGAAACATTTATAAACGTTTGGGAATATATATATATATATATATATATATATATATATATATATATATATATATATATATAATTATTTTCTACTATAATAATTAAATACCTACAGACACTAGTGTTTCATCCTTTCGGGAATCTTCAGTGCAGGGTGTCACGATTACTACCAGTCGAATGATTCGAACCCCGTATCACGAGACATCTCTGGCTCGATTAGCGGAGACCTAATCCATTCGGCTACCATTAACCGCTTGAAATAACGTTGAATTTTAAACATCTTAATTTTAAGTGTTCATTTACGTCAGTCAGACAGTGATCTAATCGTTATATGATGATCTACGCATAAGAGCTAAATTGACCGACTTTTAATTCAACTGAAAGTGCTCAACGATAAGAAACGAATTTCTTAAAGGGGCTGTCATAATTATTTTCTACTATAATAATTAAATATATATATATATATAAATTTTTTTTTTTGTACTGAAAAATCGTATGAAAATGTAGCAAAATATAATTTTAGTTTGCTGTGGTTAAAAGTAAAGAACCTTACCTCATGCATCGTGCGGCTCGTGTTAGGAAAGAAAAAAGAGAAAATAAAAATAGCCGCCCCCCCCCCCTGGTATTTATGGACTGAAAATCACGTGATGTGACGAGACGAGGGAGGGGGTATGCAAATGAGATGTGGTTGGGTCTCTGTATATAAGAGCCGTCTTTTTTATTTTGGGCGTCAGTGTGGAAAGTGCAGAGAGAAGAGAACAGTTGGATTTGAGTTTGAGACTTTTGATCTGAGGTTGAGTTCAAATTTAACGTCAAGCTATTTCGGCACAGTGACAAAAAATGGGTGACCGAGTAAGATTGAGCAGCGATATCCTGAGGCCATTTACTGGAGAAAATGACGTGGTTGTGTGGCTTAACAAGCTGAAGTTGGTGGCAAGGCTGCAGAAGATCGAGGATGTAGCCACGTTAATACCAATGTATTTGGAAGGAAGTGCTCTAGCGGTCTATCTAGAAATGGGAGAGACGGATCAGGCAATTGCTCAGAACATTGAAAACCGGTTAAAGACCGCATTTTCCGAGAGCGCGTTTGAGGCTTACAACAAGCTCAAAAGAGTCACCTGGACTGGGGAGTCTGTGGACGTGTACGTGGCAGAGATAAGGCGACTAGCAAGATTGGCTAGATATGGGGGACGCAGCCTTGAGAAGACTGTAAAGCTGGCGCTTGTAACTGGTTTCCCTGATCACATCTCCATGGAACTGCAACGACTTACTGATATTGAAACCATGGAGGTGGAGGAGATTCTAAGGCATGCTAGAGTTTTGGAGAAACAGTCCGGTGAGCTGGGGGCAGTTGCGGCTGCTGTGGCAAGCAGAAAGGAGCGACCAGTGATGAAGCAAGGCCGTGGATTTACCGGTAAATGTTTTCGATGTCAAGGACCACACCTGATGAGAGACTGTAGAGAGCCATGGGCAGACATTATCTGTTTTCAGTGTGACCAAGTAGGGCACATTAGCAGGAATTGCCCTTCACTTCCGAGAAACGGGTAAAGGGGTGGTATTGCGCCAGTAGTCACCCCTTTTATACTGAACAGGCGTATGAGAGTTTGTTGCCACAGTTAGTGATCACAATCAATGGAAAGAGGGCTAGAGCTCTTGTTGATACTGGATGTACAACAACACTCATTACTGCGAGCGTCGCCAACTCTTGGAATGGAACCAGCAACGTTAGAGCGGTGGATGGCAGAGAAGTGGAATGCTGTGGAGAGGCTGATGCGGAGATTGTAGTAAGGAATATGCCATTGCGGCTAAGAGTGATTATGCTGGATAGACTGGTTGCAGGAATTGATGTGGTGTTGGGCCTGGACGCGATAGACCGATTGGGTGGAGCTACTATTGCTAAAGGCCAGGTGAAGTTTGGCAATCAGAGTGCACCGGGAATAACAGGAAGTGTAACCAGGAGTGATACCAACCAACCATCGAAACCCCGACCATGTCTGATTGAGGCTGATGACTTTCGAGCCTGCTCCGATGGCGAAAAATGGATGGTAGAATGGCGATGGACTGCGGAGCTACCTGTATTGACGAATCTGCTCAGCTGCTACAAAAGCACAGTGAAAGGAGCTGCGGAGCCGCAGTTTAAAAAAGAAGTTGAGAGATGGATAGATGAAGGAATATTAATGCCGTGGTCAGGGAAAGTTGAAGGAATTTTGCCACTCATGGCTGTGGTCCAACCTATTAAGAAGAAAGTTAGGTCAGTGTTGGATTTCCGTGAGCTGAACAAGTTTGTCGCTTGTCACACAAAGGACGGAATCGACGTGTGTGAAGAAGTCGTAAGGAAATAGAGGAGGATGAAGCAGGCAACTAAAATTGTGGACCTGAAGTCAGCCTATCTTTAACTTCATATGGATGAGAAATTGTGGAAATATCAATTGGTAGAGTACAAAGGTCAAGTTTATTGTCTGACCAGATTAGGATTTGGTCTGAACTCCACACCAAAGATAATGACGGCAGTTCTTAAGACAGTATTGGCCAAAGACGATGCAGTGAAGAGAGGCACCTGCTCTTACATCGACGATGTACTAGTGGACGAAACAGAGGTGACTGCGGAAAGGGTGAGAGAGCATATCAAAGCATATTGACTGACAACAAAACCGCCTGAGTCACTGGAAAACGGAATGGCTTTGGGATTTCGACTACAGAACAATAAGGCAGGAAAATTGATGTTTGGGCGAGGAAATGAGATCCCTGAAGTCAAGGTTGACCTAGCCAAGAGAGAGCTTTTCTCTATATGTGGAAAGCTGGTTGGCCACTACCCAATAGGGTAGGTTGATTTTCAACTTTTTTTTGAAAATGTAAAAGGTTGAAGCAGAGAAAGTTGCACAAACATATGGGGAGTACAAATATAAAAAAATAGGTTTCTAACATCAGGCATCGGATGCTAATTTGATTTTAAAGATCGTCTATTTTGAGATACGGAAAAAAATCCTTATCTGTGAAAGATTTGTATGGAATTATTTAGTATTTTGCAGTTTCAATCATAACAAGTTGTTTTATATATTTAAATAAACGATATAATGACTGATATGCTAAATATTAAACAAAATTATAATTGCCCCCCCCATACTGAGGTGGCGGCAATTATAAAATTCTATAAATGCTGCATTTTACTTTGTGTTATAACTGCAAAATTCAATTCTTTTTACTATTAATGAAAAAAAGAAGTTTTTATTCCGTTTGGAAAAAAAGTCTTGATAAAACCTAAAACAAATTATTTACCTATCTCTATGCTTGTATAAAAAACACAAAACAATTGGCAAGTAAAAAGCTATTTTTTTACCATAATATCAAAATTCTCCCTATAGGATCCTTTTGAAGCAAAAAATGGCCTCATTTCATGGCATAAAATCTTAGCAATGATATGTCTATGTCTTACTTCAAGTCCATAGACTGATTGACAGGCTTCTGGTGTCAATTTTACAGCACTTTCCACACTTTGTGAATGTGCAGGCAAATCAGGTAACTCTGGCTTTCTGCCGCTCATAAATAATTACTAAAGTTCATGATATGATAATTCTTCAGTTAGTGCTGGCTCTGAACCTCCACTTTGATAAATGTAAAGCGTCAAAATTTATTGTTGATATTTTTTAAAATGCTTTCTCACTGGTTCCCCACTACTGAAAAAGAAAAGAGAAGTCAAATAATTTTATTAACTTGAACAAATGAACACAATTTTAATTAATTTTTTTTTAATTTAATAATTGAAAATGAATGTATAAATCGAAATAAACAATTTGATCAGTTTTATATGAATGTTTACTTACCTAATGGTTAAAATTCTTCTTATAGCTTCTTCTCTCACTTCCATTTCATCTGATTTTAACAAAGAGAACAGAATATTCTCTAGCAAAAGGGCAAAAGCATTAAACTGAAGATTGTTTAAAGCAATTTCCTGAATTTCTGGAGGCTGCTTTTTTATTTGCCCAATCATTTTAAAAATATACATTTGCTGGTTATGAAATTTATTATCCAGTTTAATTTCAAACCAGCTAACTGTATAAACTTCTACAATAAAACTAATCAGCTGGTGCATTTTTCTGGTCAATTCAGATGGATAAATTTTACGGGTCCACAAACACATTAATCGGATTGCCAGAGTAAGCACTTTTGCCTGATTTAAAGGTCAGATCCTTCATGCTGTATACTGAGGGTTTACTTTATCCCTTGAAATACCAACAGCATGCTCTAAAAGTAGTCTTTGGTCACCAGTGAGATCATTTTCTGTTAGTTCAGAATACCTGGCCTCCAGAGGACTACTCACTGGTAAAATGTCAACTTGGGGTAAATGATGGTAATTGTTGGCACATAATTTTCCGAGTTGACCCGTAAATGATGTTGGGCTTCGTGCACTTCCATCAAGGAATTGAAATAATGCCCTAAAAGGAAGCTCATTCTGGTGTAGAGAACAACCAATAGTGTATATTTTTCTATACAGCTTGTTTTCTAGTGAGGAAACCAGTCTTGGTGCTTGTGGTGTCTAAAAGGACAGCCTTTAAAGTATTGACACTCTCATACTCTTCTAGAACTTTGTGAACTTCATCTGTCAGAACAGCACCAGTTGCTCTAACAGTAGGAATCACTCTATGCCTTAGATACACCCCCTTACTTCCACAACCCATCTCTTTCGTAAATGTCAAGTGATGCTCTTGTCCTTTAGCTTTTCTTCGATTTTTGTTTCCTTTTTCATCGACAGTTTCAATGTAAAATAAAGTGTCTTTATCGTGTTTCCCATTATCACCAATGCAGACAAGATTTCTAATTTTTTGATTATGTTTTTGATAGGCATTATTTTTTTTATTTTTATTTTTCTCTGTCAATTTTGGACTTATCAAGAAAAAAAATTTCCTTAAATCAATATTTGATTTTAGAAGGCCCGCGGCCTGTAGATCCAAAAGAAAAGCATTTGCAAGACTTGCACCTAGGTTTGACGAGACATCACCTCTGATGAGTTCAATGGCATAACGAGGAATTTTTACCAGGCTGTAAATACTCTTACACTCTTCCTCTGGTTCAAAACTTTCATCTGTTCCATCACTATTTTCTGATGTCAGAATGATATTCTGGTCATGGGATGTTGAAGCAATAGGCGGGGGGGGGTGAATCAACTTGCTTTTTTCCTAACACAGTTAACTTTTTAGATTTTGCGACTGCAGCTTTATCAATAGGTCTCAATTGAAAATTGCCTTCGAGTCCTATTTTATTTCTTTGGTCCTTCAAATACTCTCTCCTCCACAGGAACCTGAATTAGAAAATTCCACAAATGTTTATTCTAATCTACGCTAATCTTAGAAATAAATTCTATTTCACGTAAAAAAATTGTAATTTCTTTTCTCACTGGTTTACAAGTATGGAAATTCATTTAATTTAAGATGTCTATAATTTTCATTAAAAAGATTTTTTCAAACAAACGAGAAAATTAAAAAAATAGAATAAACTAACCTTTTTTTCATAGGAAAGGTACAGACAATATGCTTTGACTGACAATTTTCTTTTTTGCATTTAATATTTTTGGCATAACAAATTGGCAGGTCACACGAACAAGATGAAATATAAAATAATTTGTCAATTTGTAATTGACCAGAAGACTTTTGGCATCTGCGGATAAAACGTTTCTATTTATTTGCTTAGTTTTTTTTAAAGCAGGTGTCCTGCAATTTGTGTACAATCCATTTTTCAGTTAATAGGGGCAAACTGGAATTTACTGCCTTCCAAATATCTTTAACATCATTTGCCATTAATTTTGAAAGGGCAAATTTATTTAATTTTGGGCGAGAATTCTCCATGTAATAACCGTATTGAATAATCTGACGGAAAGTAGGGATTCTGTTGTATTTAATGGAAAAGGTGTGCCCACAAATTGTGTAGAAATAGTTCGTTTCCGACTCATGGTTAGAAAAATATCTGCAAAATACATATTTTATGATATGGTAAGAAATTAAACAAAGGAAATTATGAATTAAATTTAAAATTTGGAAAAATATCAAAAAAGAAATAATAAAAGTTTGCTAAGATATAAAATGCAAAATGTAATAATTTCTATATTTGAATTAAGCTCCAGTTAACAAAGTAAACAGACGTGTGAACACGAAAATGAAGCCGATTACTTGGCAGTGTAGACAGAAATATTAACCGGATAAAATAAAGCCCTGGTTTATTAGTTGTTTAATTCATTTTAAATGAAATATTTTGCAGGGTGTCTTTTTATATCGACACTCAATTAGTTTTCTAAAAATAAAATAGATATTAAAAACAAAAGAAAAAACGTATTGTTTATACTCCCTTCATATTTTTTCTTCAAAACTGGCATTAATATGACATGCTTATTCTTTGATTTAACACCGGCACCCTGCGACATAGACGCAGATTATTGAGTTTTTCAATGTTTAAATTCATTTTAGCAAAAAACGATGGAGTTTTAGAAAAAAAGTATTTTGTGTTGTTATTCTTAATGCTATTTAACAACTTTCTCTGCATAGACCTAGTCATAATGCCAAAATCGACCTACCCTACTACCCAATAGCTGGATGGCCGCGAACTGCATGCAGTTTTATTAAAAGGTAGACTGGGACAGACAGGTGAGAAGATGCAATTGATCAAGAAGTGCTTCTCATGATACAAGAAGTCATTGCAGAAGTGAAAAAAATGGACCCTGTGAGAGGAGAATGGCATATAAAGGAGGGCCATGAAGGGGTGATATGGACTGATGCTTGCAGTATAACATTAGGGGTATTATTGGAAATAGGAGAAGTGGCTGTTGAAGATGCTGCTGCGCAAAAAGGATGATAGTGCCCATATCAATGTTGCGGAACTCGATGCTATGATGATAGGCATCAATCTGGCTCTAAAATGGGGGCTACAGATAGTGAACGTTAAAACAGACTCTGCAACAGTGGTGTCGTGGATTATATCGGAGCTGTCTGCTGATAAGCGGATCAAAACAAAAGGAGCAGCGGAGATGCTTATCAAGCATAGACTTGGAGCGCTGGGAGACTTGGTTTGAGAATTCGAACTAAAGGTAACTATAACCTTAGTTCTGTCACAAACAAATAAAGCAGATGGGCTTACAAGAGTCAAGAAAGCCTGGCTACACAAGGAAAG